>NC_141696.1:327266444-327767311 GCF_964263255.1 Lissotriton vulgaris | reverse complement strand
TTCCTACTATTAACCATAGGCCCCCAAAACGGGAGGAAACCCTTGAAAAAGTCTCCTGCCTCTTGACCGGCAGTGTCTTCTTCGCTAATTACGCCCCTCACAACTCTAGTCTTGTGATAATCTGCATCTACAGTAAACGTCGGAGGCAACAAATTTGCGATAAAACATGAGCCCACAAAGTCGAAGGGCAACCATGCATACGCACGATCATGGCAGATAAAGTATGTACCCTTGGCAGCCAGAAACACAGGGGACGAGACCATCGGCAATATGTAATTTTCAGTGCAAGCACTCTCTCCAAGTCGGGCTTTCGATCTTCGGCCACGACCTATGAGACAAAAATTACCAATGTGGGGTACGACCCATATCGGAGGCGAGCTTTTAAGCTGTTTTTCACTAGTGAACACACTATACTCGCCTCTACTCAGGACCCTATAGGCTTGTACCTCTTCTTTGGGAATAAGCGAGGGATCATAGATATCGCTATCTAAATCCTCTATCGCTATAGACAAAGGCTTCTGATACGAGCCAGGGCCAGAGTAGGGAGAACGTGGTTCTCGAATGGGGTGGAAGCCTAGTGCGCTTCGGAACATTGTTTGAAATGCTCGAGCAGAACCCTGGGAACTATACGGTAAAACCAAATATGGAATTCCCTTATCTGTGGTATGTGGCATTAACCCACACACCCAACAATTAGTAGTGTTAACCACTAACTGGTGCTGGTGAAGGAGCTGAATAAAGGAATTATTGCGAAATTCTGCACGTCTAGCCTGCTCGTGTTCGGGTAAGATATGGAAGGAATGAGGAGATACAGTAGAGGTGAATTTAGAGTCAGAAGTAGGAATAGGTGTAGGTATGGCAGAAGGTAAGAAGTACGACATCATATAGTACACCCCACCCGCAAAAAATGCAGAAACAATCAGAAACAACGCAAATATCTGAAACATAAAACATTTCGTACGACTAAGTTGCTGCAGCTCAAATCTTTGTGCCTGTGCTCTTTCCACATCCATCAGCTTTGAAAACGCCATCCCCTATGACCGTCCGCAACGTTTCTTGACGCACTTCGTTCTGTGTAGCAGTAGTCAATTCCCAGGAGTTCCCAGGAACCGACGGTCTTTAACCTAGCGTCAAGACCTACTAACCAGAAAGAAGTACGCGCGCGGCCCTACGGCCTTTATTTATAATATATATGCAATGTCTCTCAGCTGTGGAAGCAAAAATACGTAGGAAAAACCTTCAATATATACAAGAATAATTACAATGATACGGGTGTTCAGACTGATCATGGAAAACGGAATAATGCAGTTGTCAAGGGACAGAACAGGATCTTTTTATTAGTCTTTAGTGCGGGATCGCAAAAAGTATCGGGTTTTCCCAGGACGTGTCTGCTCGTCAAACAAAGGATCCGTTGAAGAGACAGCGTCCTGCTGATCAGTCGAATGTTCTGGTCTTGAGTCTTTCGATGACAAATGTTCAACAGTGTCTTCCTGCTGCACTGAGGATTCTCCGACAGGTTGTGCATCGCTGAAAGGAACAAACGCCGGCAATCCTTCGGTTTCAGTTGATGCAATGCCTCTCCTCACCCACGAGTCTGCCGGCAACGGAATAGGGACTTTCTTCGTATGGGTGGCGTGCACCCAGTTTTTCCGCCACTCAAGACGAACAGCAGTTCTCGTGGCAAGGAGGACCTGGTAGGGTCCGGTGAACCTGGGCTCCAAGTTCTTCTTCCGAGAAAAATTTCTGGTAACCACCCAGTCTCCGGGCTGGAGCTGGTGGCCTGGACCCTCAGTCTGCGTCGGCAGTGCTTCGTAAACCTGTTGGTGAATTAACCTCAGTTTAGCAGTCAAGTCATGTAGATAATCGATCAACATTGGATACTCAAGATCACAGAACACACCCGGTCTAGGGACCCCCCAAACATTTGCAGGACGACTGAACACTATTTCATAGGGGCTGAGCCCTACTCGGGAGTGTACGGTTGCCCTTGTTGATAGTAAAGCTAAGGGTAAAGCGTCAGGCCACGAAAGACCAGTCGTAGCCTGAATCTTCGCTAATTTTAGTTTAAGGGTGCCATTATACCCTTCAACCAAACCAGCTGACTGGGGATGATTGGCGCTGTGGAATTTTTGATTAATTCCAAGGCCTTTGCACACACTCTTCATCACACTCCCCACAAACTCACTTCCGTTATCGGACCACACGACCCGAGGCATTCCATACCGAGGAAAGTATTCCTTCAGTAGGATTTTTGCCGTTGACAAAGCAGTGTTGTCCTTGAGAGGGTAGGCTTCAATCCATCGGGAGAACGCGCAAACCACAACCAAAACGTATTTCAAGTTATTGCATCTCTCCATATGGATGAAGTCTAATTGAATCACCTCAAAGGGACACGAAGGGGGAGCAAAGCTACCAGGAGGAGTTGGGGTTCCCTTACCAGGATTGTATAACATACATACCATACAGTTCTTAACCAATCGTTCAGCACACTTCGTGATACCATCATTCTTCCACACAGGAGATAACAACTTGCAAATACCTTTCACGCTAATATGTGCTAACCCATGTGCCATTGTCACAACGGCCAACACATACGCATCTGGTAACATCCATCTTTTCTGCTCCGACAAATCAATCCAACAACCATTCGCATCCAACTTTCCCGTACTTTCATTCCACTTCTTCTTTTCAGTCTCGGTGGCCTCATTTTGTATCGCCTTCACGCTCTCAATAGTGTCTTCACACATACTCGACTCTGTAGGCCATCTAACTGAACTCGTGACATACATTCGAGTGCTAAGGTTCCGGGCAGTCTCCTTAGCAGTCTCATCCGCAAACGCATTACCACGACCAACATCATCCGTCACCTTACGATGTGCACTACATTTAACAATCGCTACCTGCTTAGGCAACGTAAGTGCATCCAAAAGATCAATCACAAGCTGGCCATGCTGAATCTTCGTACCATGCGATGTCAGAAAACCTCTCTCTCTCCACAATCGTCCAAAGCTATGAGTGACGCCAAATGCATACTGACTGTCAGTATACACATTCACACGTTTATCTTTTGCTAACACACACGCTCTAGTTAGGGCAATCAGCTCCGTAGCCTGGGCAGAATTCTGATTCAATCTCGCAGCTTCCACAACAGTACTCAAAGTTACAACAGCATACGCAGTGGTCACATCACCGTTCGGCAATTTAAAACACGAACCATCTACATACAGTGTTCCATCTGGATCTTCTAAAGGAGTGTTCTTAAGGTCCACTCGACCTTTTGTTTCCTCCTCTGTTCGCAAATAGCAGTCATGGGCTGCTATTTCATCTGACTCTGTACTAATGGGTAACAAAGTTGCCGGGTTCAGAACATTGCAACGTTTTATCTGAATATGACTTGCCAGAAGCGGCAACTCGTATCCGGACAACCTCGCACTTGTCAAGTGCTGAGTTTTCGTACGATTTAAAAGAGTGTCGACTGCATGCGGAACCATCACCGGAAGCATATTATCCATGACCAATCCTGCTGATTGTCGGATGGACACCGCAGCTGCCGCTGTTGCTCTCAAACAACTCGGCAATGCTCTAGCTACCGGGTCCAAGGTCGAGGAAAAATATGCACATGGACGTTGCTTACCACCAAAAGGTTGCGTTAAGACGCTCAAAGCACAACCTTCCCTCTCGTGAACATATAACGTGAATGGCTTACTGTAGTCAGGAGTACCTAACACAGGAGCCGAACACAATGAGTCACGCAGTTCAGAAAAACTTTTCTGACATTCTTCCGTCCATGGTAAAGGAGTAGAAACATCCTTGCACGTAAGAGCCACCAATGGTTTCGCTAGCAATGAAAAATTTGGAATCCATTGCCTGCAGTACGACGTGATACCCAGAAAGGCACGCACATCTCTTTGTGTTGCTGGCACAGTCATTCGCGCAATTGCTGCAATTCTTTCTGGGGTCAACCGTCTTCCCTCCTTTGACAATAAGTGACCTAGATAGGTTACTTCTTGACAACAATATTGGAGTTTAGAAGGTGACACCTTGTGATGTAAGTCACAAAGATGTTGCAGCAACGACACCGTAGCAATTTTGCAAATGTCCTGAGTATCTGCAGCTACCAATAAGTCATCGACATATTGGATTAAGGCCGCACCAGCCGGCAACATAAACGCATCCAGTTGACCCTTCAAGGCTTGGCTGTAAATCGATGGACTCTCACAGTAGCATTGAGGAGCGCGTTTAAACCGGAAGCTGCGTCCACCAAGAGAGAAACCGAAAAGGTCTCTGCTCTCCTCTGCGATCGGGATGCTGAAGAACGCATTCTTCAGATCAATCACCGAAAACCAAGACGCAGATGCTGGAATCAAAGTCAGTAACGCCGTGATGTCAGGCACAACAGGGAACTGAGGAATCACAATTTTATTAACCTCCCGTAGATCGATAACAAAACGATAAACAGGTGGTTTCGAAGGATCAGTACGTTTTAAAATAGGCAGTACAGGGCTGTTGCACACGTTTCCCCGAGTCTCTTCAATAACGTCTTTGTCGATCAAATCATAGATGATCGCCAACAGTGCTCGTTCACCATCAAGAGAAATACGATACTGGGGAATACGTGGCAATCGCACATTGGATTTCAACTGAACAACATAAGGGGAGATGTCAAGCAGGCCCACATCATTGGGACCTGTTGCCCACAAAGATGCAGGAAGGGAGCTCAATTCCGGTGGAAGCTTATCAAGAGACAAGTACATAGGAGAGACAACCTTCTCTCCCAACGTAAGCTTTACACCCGCAGGAGAACAATATAGGGTTGCATACAAACGTTTTAGCAAATCCAGACCCAGGAGATTTTCACCACAACCAGTAGTCAAAATCAACGGAGCTTTAAGCTCACGTGGCCCAATTGTAAGAGGCAAAGGGCGTGAAACTGGATTGCTAACGGGGGCGCAGGAGAATCCAACGGAAACATTTGTTAAGCCAGACAAAGGTGCGCCAGGGAGTTTCAAATGCATAATGGAACTTTTCGCTGCACCAGTGTCCAACAGAAAAGGCTCAACGACGCCCGATGTAGCAACTGCGACGTAAGGCCCTCTCTGATCAACCGGAACTGATACCACTCCCTCTCCTTGTCTATGGCTGTCCTAGTAATTACTGTCGTCAGTTCCCTGATCGACGTAATAATCGTCTACATTGTACGGCGCAGATCGTCCTTGCGATGATCCACGTTGATCAAAACAGTTATTAGAGTTCGATTGGTTATCTGAACGATCGTTATGCACACCGCGACCCCTACCGCGCGATGTGTGTTGAGAACCACCACGACCTCCTCTAGATGAATTACCACTATTACGGTCGTTCAAAACAGGACAATTGAATTTTATATGGCCCTCCTGTCTACAATAGGCACACTGATTGTACCCTAAAGAGGATCTTTGGGAAGAGGAGTCATTTCTAGATTGCGGTCGGTTAGATTGCGACTGCGATCTATTTTGTTGCGAAGCATTCTGATTCGAACGTGGAGGATACGCTTGCTGTAACAACACTTTAGTTTTAAGTTCTTTCGTCTTTTTATCAGCGCGGTCATTCTCTTCTTTCTCTCTATTCTCATAATATTGTGCTGTGGCCAATATCTGAGCTGAGGTAGAAACAGCCCATGCACTTTCTGAATTCTTCAATTTATTGCTCAAATCGGGCAATAAGTTAGAGACAAATTTATCCACAAACAACCGTTGGCCACCCTCAGTACCCATATCCTGACCACTATGGTCGATGAATGCCTCCTCGAATCTCGTAAAGAAGTCGGAGACACTCTCGTCCTTCTTCTGTTTACAAGCCGACAATTTGTCCCAATTCACCCTCATAGCTGGCATAAGAGTTTTCATTAGCGTAATTATTCGTTGAGGAAGAGCAGCAATCAACTGCTCGGGTTTAGCACCACCAGTTTGTAACCCATCAGCCGCTATAAGGGCAGCCCAATCACCGCCTAATTCGTTCGGATGGTTCTCCTGACGAATTTTAGCCCATACCGGTTGCGGTACTACATTGCCAAACAGCATATCAATATCGGCAAGATTCATTATCGTAGCATCTACGAGCTGCGATAACTCTTTATAATACCCTGTAGGATTTTTGCGAGGGTCAGGCAAAGATTGCTTCACCTGCAACACTTCTGATCGTTTCCACGGAAGATGAATCCATACTCTCTGGAAATGCGGCAGAATTGGCGGTGCTCGGGTGGCATCACCTGGCATCCATACTGGTGGAACTTCACGCATAGGAAACTGGCCAGACGCATCTAACTGCCTCTCAACGTCCTCAACAAACAGAGCTTGAGGTATAGGAGTGGGACGAAAAGATAGCAACCGCTCAACAGCACGTCGAACGTTAGTATCCACTATCAGTCCATTCGAGAACTGGAGCTGTAGATCAGACAAAGTGGACAGCACCTCGTCAGGTGCATCGGCAGATATCTGATCACGAAGGACCTTACACATTTCTTCGAACACGTATCTTTGGGTTGGTATATTGAATTGACAAAACGTATCGAGTACAACACGTGGTGATTTCTAAGAGGATGTGTCATCCAACCCATCGCCATATTATATAACGAAGCGCGTTCCCTATTACCGGGAAGCTGACTACGTCTCTGAGGACCATCTGAACCAGCGGACCCAAGAACAGGTCCGAGAGAATGAAAGAAGTTAGCCGCAACAGGAGAAGTACGACTACGAACAGAGGGAGAAGTATAGGACACAGGACTGACAAGGGAAGAGGTAGAAACAGAGGCAACAACAGGAGTTAACAAAACAGGAGCAGTAGCGGGAGCAGGAGTATGTGGAAGTGGAGGAGCAGTAGGGATAGCAACAGCCAAAGGAGCAGGAACAGTCGGAAGGACGGGTGCAGGCTGAGGAACAGGCTGAGGGATAGGTGGTGGAACAGGTACAGGGGGAACCACTGGAGCAGCGGTACCCTGTACATACGGAGGTGGTGACTTCAGAAGATAAGACATTAAAAAATCCTCGACTGGTTCTTCCTTCTTATCGGACTCCGTAGGCAAAACAGGATAGCATTTATCTACGGACATACGCTGTAACCTATCGAACACTTCCTTTTCCTTATCCTCCTTATCACGCTGAAACTGCTCTGCTTTCTTTACAATGGTAGCAACACCATCTCTCTGATTTCGTTTAGTCTGTCTGATTTCTTTCTGTCGGGCTTCTTTACGCCACAACCGAAAGGCATCAAACATGGCCGGCCTTGACTTTTTCGCAAATAATTTAGCCTCTAGATTATCTAAGATTGGAGTCTCAAAACTACCATGAGGTGGCCAACTAAGGACACCATCCTTTTTAGTATACCGAATCCAGTAATCATTAAAAGTAATCGGGCCCAATCCATGCTTACTGTACAGTTCATAAGTGGGAGTTCCAACCGGAGGTATCGGACACGAGTCCTCCAGTCGGGAATCCGTGCCACAACGTCTGAAACAACTAAACAAAGTACTACGACCAGGCATCTTGCACACTAGCCGAGTTTCACAAGCTTCAAGGGCTACGGGATTTACCAAGTCCCAGCAAAGAGCGAAAACCCTCGGTTTTTGGCGTCTGCAGTCGTCAAATATCACAACAAAGTACCAAGAACCACAAATGCAATGGAACCATGCAACAACTAAGAACCACAACCAAGAACTCTGGGAGCGACCCACAAATACTTAACTCAAAGATCGATGGCGTCACCAGGAAGGCCCGTCAGTCGTCTCGCTATACCAAGGTCTACGCCAGGCGCCAAAACAGGTCTACAGTCAGGGCAGCAGTCCGTCGCAGCCGTCAGGAGGCGGGAATCTTCGCGGGAAAAGTCTTCGGGCCACTTATTTCGACAACAGGATCGATGAAGCGGAGAGCACCTTCCCTCGGAGATTTCACACGAAGTTCCTCACGATCGTCGGGCTTGGACCGGTACCACTGATGTAGCCCCACGTTGGGCGCCAACTGAAGGACTGGGTTATTAAAGACCCAGCGGTGCCAGGGAACAACACCTGAAACCTTCGTGGGTAACCTGCTCCGGCGTACAAGTGACAGAGACACGGGACACTTCCTTCGGCGTCAAAGATTCGAGCTTTATTTACTGCAGGGAACACAGAAATCACGGCAAGTACAACATGTGCTACTTGTGGAGACTGCTTCAAATTGGTTCTGTGGATCGCTCCTTTTATACACAATTTACCCATAGGTTTACATGGTACACAAAGGTTTATGGCTTGGTTCCCATAGTTATCCCCCAGAGGGGTCGTTTCGGTCACTTTGATACACACAAAGTCCGGAACATAAGTGCGGAAACATTTGGCGGTTCCCAACTGTAAAAACCCATCTTCCCACCATTAGTACATTTCAATCGGCAGAAAAACAGATCGAAGAAGGAACAAGGACAGGTGTGGAGGAAGATGGAGACAGTGGGAGATTGAAAAGGGTGTAAAAAGGGAGGTCTCGGGAAACACGAGCTACAGGCATCAAAAGGACGTGCCTAATGAGATGCACGGCTGAGACAATAGACCGGCACGGCAAGATGAGCCTCGAGCGGGGCCATCTGCCTTACAGTATCATCCCCCTCGTCATAAAGACAGTTTCAAAGGACATGTGGCTTCCGCAAATATCTTGGGAATCCCAGGGTCGCGAAGCGGACAACGTCCGTTTGCTGGCTACTTGAGGGCAAGAGAAAAAATGGATGCTGTATCTAAGATGGAACCCGTGGGTACAGCTAGAAAAACCCACGTAACAAACGAACGGTTTAGGTTAGCACAGCGAAACTGCACACACCCACTAAACTCGTCATTTGCGGTTCATAGATACCAGACTCGACCATATTCGTGCGAGTCGAAAACATCACTTACAATTGTCACAGAACCTCAGCCCACATGCATAAACTAGCTTGATTGCACTGTCATCTCTGGAATATTTAATTTAGCTGGTTTTTCATCTGTAGAATAGGTATATCATCTGCACAAAGTACGCTCAGCGTACCAAACAAAGGGCCCGATTTATTTCTACACAGTTAGCATACTCCACTGCAATGGCGATGGAGTATGCTTACCGTCAAGATAATGGTCCATCTGCCCGATTTCAATGCAGGCAGACTATAGGTATGGCAACAGCAGAGACTAATCCATCGCTGCCATTGCCAAACCTCAGAGTAAGAGCCGTCAGGAAAATACCTATATGTTCCCGACCCAATTAGGATGGGTGTACCTATAGCTATTTGTTACTGTAATAATGTCCCCCTCATCATGGGAGATTACTAGCACGATAAGGGGGGTCATTTTCTTTTTTTATTTTCCATAGAAAATCCCATGTTGGGATTTCTTTTTAAAGAAAAAAAAAGTGTTTGGTGCAGGGCTCTGTCATGTTGATGGAGCCCTGCACCAAACAGCGAAGAGCGTTGACAGGAAAAGCTATGACGGCGGTTTGTGTATATATTTTAAAAATTGACTGCCAGCTTGGTGGTTATTTATAAATTTGGCAGGAGGACCTTCCACCAGGGGAAAGGATTAATATACTCTGTCCTCCTGGTGCAACAGCAAAAAGCCCATTGTCATATAGATTGGGCCTTAAGTCTTCCGCTCCATACAAAGAAGTCTGTCACAGAGTCCTGAAGGTAATACAAACATAAGCCCTGTGTTATGTTACGTTATTGCAAATTTATATAGCGCACTTATACCCGTGAGTGTCTTGACACTTACCAGTTCAACATACTATGCCAAGGAAGCTAATTTCTAAAAAGCCACGTCTTGAGTTGTTTTCTAAAGTCAAGAAGGGTGTGAGACATCCTAGGATGTGATGGAAGGGAGTTCAACTGCTTGATGGTATTGCAGCTGAAACTCCTGCCACCCCAGTTCGTCTTTTTGATTCTAGCAGTGGTCATCACACTGGTGTTAGCCAAACGCAGAGGTCTATTTGGAGAATACCAGCTAAAAATATTCCAGAGAAATTTCTGATCTTCTCTATGCAGTGCCTTGTAGGCAATGCAGAGTGCTTTAATTTTAACACAGTGGCAGACAGGAAGCCAATGCAGGTCCTGGATACCTGTTCTGATTGACTGATATTTAGGAATATCCAGGACTAATCTAGCGGCGGCCTTTTGTATTACCTGCAGCCTCCTGAGTAGGCTGGCTTAAAGGTTGATGTATAGACCGTTGCAATAGTCTTATTTGGATAAAACTAGCAAAGTCACAACCGTCTTTCTGTTATTTTTAGGAATAGATGGAAGGATTTTTCTCAAGTTTTTGATGGTGAGAAACACAGAAGACACAGCCTTGGAAACCTGGGACTTACAGTTAAGTTTTTCATTTATAATAACACCAAGATTCTTGTCTTTGGCCACTGGTGTAGGAAAAGGATCCAGGGTGTCTGGCCACCAAATCGGAGTCCAAGGTGAAAAGAGGTTACCAAACAAAACCACTTCAGTTTTACTTGAGTTCAGCTTCAAGCAGTTCCTACTCATCCAGCTTCGCCATTGACATTATCTGCTGGATAACCTTGTTTTGGATCGCTGCACACCCTCCCGTTGACCTGGGACTCAGGAGGGGGACTGCTGTTGAACGCACGCGGCTCCTGCCATCTCGCCGCTTTTTCCCGCACCATCACTGTTGTCTGCTACGAGGCGGACTACTGTTCCCAGAGTTTGTGGTGGCGCATGAGAAGCGCATCACTGCCTTAGCGCCTGGAGGCGCTCAAAAAGGCCCACGGACTCCCGCAGGGCGGGCCCGTCCGCATCAGTCAGTGGCTGACTGAGGCTGGGCTGGGCCCAATCTCTTGGTTTCGTCGACGAGATCGAAACAACATTCATAAGCAGTAAGATCTCAACCTGTTACCATCATTTTCCCTGGTACTTTGTTGAAACTGATTCATGACTGTGGACTAACCTAATCGATCTCAACCAGATGCTTTGCTCAGATTGGACTGTTTTAGTTGTGTACTTTTTTTTCAACTGCATTTTAAAACTGGTAAAGCGAGTAATCGTTAAGAGCCATGGGGAAGCGGAAAATGTTGAGCCCGAAGGTTCCTTTGATCCAAAAAAGTATACCAGCTTTACAACAATCCTTACAAAGTTTTCTTACGGGGCAATGGGGGCCTTAAATAAGCAAATTACATCAGTAGAAGAATCTATAGAGGCAGGCTCCTCGCACTTATCAACAGAAATAGAGCAATTAGCTGAACAAGTGTTACCAGAGCAAAATAATGTGTCGAAATCACAGATCAATGGCTGTATCCAAAATATTTCTGATGAGTTAATAAGTGAGCCCGATTCATTTTCACAGCCCCCACAGAAAAAACATAAAACTCCATCTTGCCCAGAGAGTACTCCCATCGTAAGAGGTCCACCGATGAAGGATAAGAACCACCCAGATGCATCTGTAGTTATTGCCCTGAAACCTGCTTATCATGGGGAAAAAAAAGACCACAACAAGGAGAGGTTCCAATAGAGGGAATGAGGAGTCATCAAAGAAGTTAGAGGCACTAACTAGCGATTTAAAAAGATTATTTACACAGGTGGAACGACTGGACCTCCATCTAAGAGTGAGTCTAGACCAAGTTTGGGCTAGACTGACGCACATAGAGGACCATGTGTCCTCAGATAAAGGAAATCATGTTGATCCTGTATTAGTCCCCCAAGAGTTAAGGGAGGAAACGAGGGTAATTCCACTCAGACTTGTATCGGTCGATCTTCGCTGAAAGTCCACCCTAATTTAAAGGATATAGCGAACCCTTCCTAAAAGATCTATCCATGAAAATATCTGGTACTTTAAACTCTGCTTTGAGAACGACCCTTAAGAATTCTGTAACAATCCCACTTATTGAAGATAGGCTTGCCGGATGTAGCCCGCCACCCGAATCACAAAGGCCATACCCCCTTTCCATCCTCCCTGCGTGCTCAACAACAACTATCACAGCCTTCACTGGGCCAAAACCGAGTTCATTCAAGGCCAGACTCAGGACTTGACCTTCCCCCATGCTACACCCTATGTAATCGTGTTAGCAAACGTGACACCCAAGGGACCAGCAGAGAGTGAATCTTGGGAATCATTAAGGAACAAAGCTTTGTATTGTCTGGGCAGGAAGACAGGTTCTGAAACACAACTCTTTACAGAATTTAAGATGGCAAGAAGGGTCCAGTGAGTGGGAGGTATCACGAAAACACTGCCGGGGGACTGTATAGTACTCACGTTTATATCCCCCATGTTGGTTAAGAACATTATTTGGGAGGTCGGGCATAACATCCCAGCGCCAGGCTTGATTAACATCCTCCCACTGGGTTTTTTCTATCCTCCACGTCCTACCTATCCTATACCTAGTGAATAGATATATTGCTCCAGTCCTAAATAGTTATTATGGGGCCCGACTACAATCGATTTAATTTGCTATCTGGGCTGGAATGTAACGATTGACTGGAAATACACAACCTTAAAAAATCAGGCACACAGGAACTTGGGATCGTCCCACATACTAAGAATCACTCTAATCATCATTTTTCCATTAATACAGCTACACAACAGAATGAAGCAGATAAGATTAAGGGTAATAACAACAACTCACATCATACCCCCATTGTCGGGCTTTTAACTGTAGGCCCACTAGATCTTAGCACAGCGAATAACGAAGGGCTCAAACTTAACACAAACATCGGTCACCCTAAAGGCCCCATTAAGCAAAGCTTTGAGCAATCTTTGCCCACCCGAGTCTTAGAGTTCAAAACCGCTTTCTGGAATGTAGCTGGTTTACGCTCAAAAATGATGAATGATAGCTGGCTACAATTTGCAGGTCTCTTTAATGTTCTTTGTCTTCAGGAGACTTGGACTACAGAACCGCTACACATAGAGGGCTATATAACTTCTTTTTCTAGTGCCCTACCTTCTGTTTCAGGGAGGGCGTAAGGCAGTCTGACAATTTTTATTTCAAATCTTCTGTTAATCAACAAAATTGCACCTTATAAAAATGAACCAAACTTCCAAATATTAACATTAGATTTAAATAATCATGATACATATGTTTTGGTAAAATTCCATAATAATCTTCATCAGACCGACCTAATAACCATTTTACAAGAAATAACGTTCCACCTCCAGGACTTACAAAACAAGTTTAATAAAAATTTTACAATTATCTGGGGAGAGATTTAAATCTTACTTTATGCCCTCAAAGCAATAACCGTAATTGCGGCCTCTTAGAAGAAAATGGAAATCCATTAACACATTTCTCTCACACAAACACTGGAGAGCAATTAAATGAGGTTATAAGTGCATTGGATTTGGGGTTGGCAAATGATTTGGTGGTACCGTCAGTCCCCCTAACCAAAACCTACAACGGGAGGGGAGCATCTAGCACTATAGATTTTATACTTATTTCTGTCATTGCAGCGTTTCTTATTGTTAACTTTAGTATTCATGATAATTCCACCAGTGATCATTTTCCAATTAGTGTAACAGTAACATTCCCAATTAACCAATATAATCGGAACCCGGAGAATATTTATGGACAAGGAACATTATGTATGGAAAGACCTAACGGTTATTCACTTAAATGGGAAAAGGTTGACCCGCTTGTCATTACCACTGAGGTAGTAAAAAATTCCCTCGAATCGATACACAATTGTTTGGACCTCAATAATACTGATGCAGAGATTTTAAAGAGCTTCTCCAATATAATAGCATCAGTAAAGGTAGCTCTTCATAGGGAATTAAAGGAAAGCCCAGCAAAGAGCAAAGAATGGTTCAATAAGAACTGTACAAAAACCCACTCTAATCTAAAAACTGCCCTACATAATGTGCTGAGGGATAAGCAGAAAATTGCCCACTACAGAATGGAACACAACAAGGCCATAAAAACCAGGAAAATGGAACTCAAAAAAGAACTTTGGACCCAATTACACAATAGCTGTATTCTTAAAAACAATACTGCCTTTTGGAAGGTTATTAGAACACCCTTCCTAGCAGATAACGCTAACAACAACATTATAGCATGGGTTCACCATATTCTGGGAATATTTAGCCCTTTGCAGTCTCAGTTATCTCCTGCTAATAAAGAAAGTCTAGTTCTACCTTTATCTAAACCTGACTTCCCTATCTCCTTGGGAATATCCATTTGTGAAGTGGAAGCGGCTCTTTTAGCAAGTAAAGATGGAAAGGCCCCAGGGCCGGATTTAGTACCAGTGGACCTTTATAAGTACAACATGGAACTGTGGACCCCGATACTGACAAGAGTCTTGGAGGCATCCTGTGCTGTGGGCCTCCCGGAATCTTGGTCAGACTCGATCCTGGTGCCAATCTTCAAAAAGGGAGATCGTAATCTCCCATCCTGCTATAGACCGATATCACTACTAGATTCCCTATGGAAGGTGTCATCCTAAATCGACTGCAGACATGGGCTACAGATAACGGCAAACTCTCTGACTTCCAATACGGATTTAGAGAAGGACTTGGCACTATAGATTGAGTGCTTAATCTGTCCCTCTTAGTGGGCAAGTACGTAATGGCTAAATGTGGGGACCTTTATATGGCATACGTCGATTTGACAGCAGCTTTCGACTGCGTCAGTCACTCCAAGCTTTGGACTATTTAAGAGGACATGGAAGTTGAGCTCCCTTTAATAAACATTTTACGGGAACTATACACCAACGCCTCTGCTGGGATCAGGTTTGGCAACAAGGGGGAACTCACGGCCTCATTCGGAGTACAGAGGGGAGTCAGGAAAGGTTGTGTCCTGGCCCCCTTTCTTTTCACCCTGTACACGAACGGGTTTGAACGTGCTATGTTACAGGGATGCCAGGACCTACCTTCACTTAAAGGACGACCAATTCCGGCCCTACTGTATGCCGATGATGCCGTGATCCTAGCACGCACACCTGTAGAACTTCAACGTGCAGTGATAAGATATCACCGTTTTATGGCCGACCTTGACCTTAAAATAAACATTAAAAAAAAGTTTATTATGTCTATAGGTAAGAGCTGTAAGAAAGTCAGGGATATTTTGTGTTGAAAATGTAAAACTTGAGACAACAAAAACCTACCCCTATCTTGGTGTTTTGATGGATGACAAATGTTCTTGGAAACAGGCCATTGAGATAAGAAAGTTGCATTTTATGAAGGCCACAACAGCCTTGGTTAATTTTACACAGAGGTTAGGTGGCAGACCCCCGATGGAACTGATTCAAATTTACAAGGCAAAATGTATCAGTGTAGCAACCTATGGAGCGGCTTTGTGGGGTAATAGGAAAATTGAAGCCCTACAAAAAGTCAAGAACTGTTTTCTGAGATTTTTACTTGCAGTCCGTCAAAGTTCCTCAACTTATAATTTTCACCTAGAGCTTGGCCTCACATACGTAACTGATATAGTTAAGTTCCAACCGATGTTCTTGTGGTACCACATTTGGGGCCCGATGTAGGTGGCAAATACCGGTCGGAAACGGCCGAATTCGTCCGTTTCCGACCGGTATTTGGCATCTTGAGATGTAGGGGGCCAGATTTTACAGATTCTGTAAATTTACCGAATCAGTAAATTTACAGAATCTGTAAAATACCGAATCGGTATTTTTGCCGAGTCCCGAGTCTCAAAGGCCCTACAAATTCGGTATTTTACCACCCAATCCTATTGGGTGTTAAAATACCGAATTCAGGTGTGCATGCACATGTGTGCATACACACCTAGCCATGTGACAGACAGACATGCCCTTAGGGCATGTCTGTGTGCCACATGGCGCACATGCCTATTTATGGGGTGCCAGAGGGTGTCAAAGTGACACCCCCTGCACCCTTGTGAATTTCGGTATTTACCGATTCGGTAAATACCGAATCGGTAATGCCCATTCATTCCTATGGGCTTCAAAGCCCATAGGAATGAATGGGCATTACCGATTCGGTATTTACCGAATCGGTAAATACCGAATTCTTCCGAATCGGTATTCCAGCACATCTGGAATACCTACATACCCACCCCTTAGATTTACCGATTTTTTATTACCGAATCGGTAAAATTCGGTAATTAAAAATCGGTAAATCTATTCTACCTACATCTAGCCCTTGTTCTTCTGACTCTGCACTTTTGAGCCGGGGGCTCTTAGAGGACTGACTTTCCCTTGAAAAGGGGTGTAAAATTAAATGGCTCATGTACATTAAAAAATTCCTGTACGATCTAGGATTGGAAAAATACTACCAATCACCACTTACAATTACTGAACTACCCAGGAAAGAATTTACAAAATTATGTCTGACCCATTTAGAGCAATTAAGGTTCGCTAGCGAGGCAAGTAAACCCTTTGCACTACTAATATAAACTACTGTGGCCATCTAGCCTTATCTAACGTTTGAGTATAAGGCTTACAAAAGGTTTCTGCTGACCCGCTTTAGGTGGAACATGTTCCACCATTTGGTCTCTTTTCCAGAGGCAAAGTCATGGGCTAAGCATCCAACTATCTGCCCATGTGATGAAACTTCTATTCAATCCACCATGCATACTGTCCTTTTCTGTAAATGTTACAAGGAGCCCAGGACTCACTGGTTGATCCCACTATTAAAACATCTGGGATTTAGAAGATGTCGTCCCGCCTATATTGCTTTACAATTATTGGAGACCACATTTATGGCGGAAAATATTGCCAGGTTTTTGAAGTTTTGTGTTAAACATAGGGCAAGTTCATGTTAGCGTAATGAATTGTTCTTTACTATTTTTCTTTTTTTTTCCTTTTAGTTAGGGAACTCTGAAAAATCGAAAACTACGCTCAATGTCCATAATGATATATTTTGTTGCACTTTATTAACTGGAGAATGTATCATGAACTTTAACTTATTATATTGGTCTTTTTAACGTTTTTATATATTTATAATGGTTTGTTTTAATGAGCTTAATATGAAATTGTACTTTTATGGTCTTCTAAAGATGAAAACCGAATAAAGAAGCTTTGATTTTGACCACTCATCCAGCTGCTCAGTGTGATCATACAATCATGTAGTTTAAAGGAGTGATTAACATCCTTATCTACTGTCGAAATTACCAACTGGGTCTCGTCGGCATAGGAAGTGGGAGTCAAATTAAAACTTTTGATCAGCGGAGTAAGTTCGGAAACATATATGTTAAAGAGCGTCAGGCTCACGAGGAGCCCTGAGGAACGCCACAGGGCTGGACAAAGGGTGCTGACTTAAATGTGCCTAGGTGTACCTTTTGGGATCTGCCTGATAAAAATTATGTTAGAAGGGAGAGGGCCTTTCCTTCTACCCCTATGATTTTGAGACGTTGGACCAAAAGAGCATTGTCCACCGTATCAAACGCTGTGGATAGGTCAAGCAGAATGAGAGCTGCTGATTCGCCGCCATCCAGTGTAGTGCAAATTTCTTCAGTAGTTTTTATCATGACCGTCTCAGTGCTATGATTTGCTCTAAAGTCAAACTGACTATGGTCTAAGAGTTGATTATCTGAGATAAAAGTGGAAAGTTCAACATTTATTATTTTCTCTATAATGTTTGGTGGAAGTAGAAGTCTCGCAATGGGAGGATAATTAGCAGGGTCATTTGTGTTCAGGTTAGGTTTTTAAGAAGCGACAGGATACAGGCCTGTTTCTAATTAGTATGAAATTATCCTTGTGAAAGCATCTGATTAAAAAATCTGGACAGATGAGAGCTGATGCGTTGGCTTATATTTTGTAGGATACTTGGGGAGCAGGGGTCCTCTGGGGATCCTGATTTTGCGACTGAGAGAAGCGTGGCTTTTTGAATTGGCGATGTTGGGGTAAATTCTGAAAATGACAAGTTAATGGTAAGCTCATGCAGTTTAAGAATAGTGTTGACCTTAGAGGTGTCAAACAGGTCATAGATCTGCTCAACTTTACCTTTGAATGATTGAGCGAGCACATTGCAAAAATCTTGGTTGTGATTAGAGGAGTTATCTTTTGTGACTGTAGTCCAATTCTTTATAGTCTGAAACAATTCTTTACTAGAATTGCCAGCATTTTCTATTTGAAGTGTATAATATTGATTCTTCTCACCAATAAGCTTTGTCTTATAGTCCGCAAGCATGGATTTATACCGCTATTTTTTGGGTGCTTCGTAATGTCTTCGCCAGTTCCTTTCTTGTCTCCTACAGGCTTGTTTTTCTAATCTCAGGGCATCAGAAAATCAAGGAGTTGATGGTTTCTTTCTATTTTTGTTGACCAAAGTAATAGGTACTAGTTTTGCTAAGTTAGACTCTTGCCATGTGGTGTACTTTGTAGCTGTGGAATCTACTTCTATTTCAAGGTCCGGTTGGCTTTGAACTAGCTGGTGTGCCAATAATATCGGATGGATTTTATGCCAGGGCCTACTGTGGGGCTACTGTGATAGAGGTGTCACTGAAGGTTCTGGTGCATCTTCCAGACCCTGTGGCACCTTACTCACTTGGGTATTATTGGAGGACATTCAGGTGATAGAATCATCATATACATGCATCTACAGACCTTCTTGGTCTAAAGGCGGAGTGACATCAAAGGCCACACCTTCTTCACCCTATCCCACAGTTTCTGTTTAATCCCTACAACATCGGGTCTCCAGCAGAATGTTCAAACTGTACTACAGGTTGAGCTAGGTGGTCTTTGAGAGTGGCCTGTCAAGTGGCAGCAGGGACAACGTAAAACTGAGACTGGCTCTAACTACTACGTAATATCCACATATCCTCATCTGGTGACTTAAATGACCTCTTCTCACTTTCCTGTCTTATATCAATTCTGCCAATACTGCCGCAGTATATCATTCAATTATCTTCCAAAGTATTGCATCATCTATCATCCATTCATCTTCTCTTTATTACACACCTTCACTCATCTAATGCTTTATATCACCCCTTCATACTGTCACATGTCATCACTTTATCCCTCTACTAGCTTGTATAATCCCACCTTTTACTCCCTCTATACCTTCATAAAAGTATTCTGGCACCTATAGAGTTTATACTTTTAGCCATTAGGTTTATGTTGTTTTATATCATCAATTTACCACTAGGTTAACTTTCATCTTCATTCCCACATCACCTGTCACATGTTGCTGTTATATTATCAATTCCACCTCTGATTTATTTTATTATCACCACTTTATGCACCCACTGCATCATATCATCCCTTCAACCCCTCTGCAGCTTAAATAATCCTTTCTCGTCTGCTGCCTTATACGATTGCTTCCATTTATTTTGCCTTAAATCATCCCTTCTCCTTCTGTTTAAAATGAATACTTCATTTTGTGCTGATTAAATTCATTCTTTCAGTTTATCTCTTGCTATCTCATATCATCCTTTAAGTAACTCTGCAGCCTTATGTCATCTATTCACCTTCTCTCAAACCTTTCATGACTTTACCCCTTTCAGTCATATATCATACAGGTTACCTTGTCTTATGCCTTATGTCATCCATTGAGCCTCTATTCCTTCCTATCATCATCCCTGTATCCCTGCTGCGTTAATATGCTTTTCAACCTTCAGCCAGCTAAATATGTCTTCACTTTCTGATGGCTGATATCACTTACCTTTGTCCCCTTATCATTATTCCACTCCCTCTGCTGCTTTATATGACACATTTTGGTTATCTGATATCTTCACTCCTGTTCATTTAGATCAACTTTTCCTCTACCTTATATGATCCCCAATATGTTCATCTAAATCTCCCATCCCACCCTACACTCTAATATTTAGTCGGCCCATATATTCCTTCGGACCGCAGCATGTTCCATCACTGCATGGACTATGACGGCCATGCCATGCTGGAACTTGGGATGCCAGCACACAGGGGGGGCACACTGCATGCACCAACAAACAAGGGGTAAGGGGGCCATGTATGGCCCCATTTGTTTCCTGACCACCAGCAGTTTCATGGAGTAAACACCTCCATGAGACAACTGGCGGTCAAGTAACTCGTAATATGTATGTAGCGGCACTGTACGAGCCAGACGGATCCACGTTACAGCTTCATTTTCTGGTCCACCTTCACCAGCGCGCACAGAAAAATCGTTTACCATTGGTTCAGCTTTATCCTTCCATTACTTAAAAAGGACATCTATAGACCTCGACTTTTAAAGCAATACCTCCAGCGCCACACAAACTTACCATGCCGTCCGTCTGAGCTGGGAAATCCGAAGCACAAGATTCATAAATTCTGGCAGCACATCAGAACCTCATAACAAGAGAACGTTACACATCTATTTGCTGGAACGTGTCGTGCCTTTGAGCCTACAGATTTACAGTATTTGAGACCACGCAACAGCTGTTACTTCATCCTAGCAGGATCATACAACCAGGGACCATCATATACCTATTTTTTACGTGATGCACCGTTGAACTATCAGACCTGCTGGAGCTGACACCTCACAACAGATTTTACTCTTGTCCAAGATCCCTTCGTCGGATACCCATATTTTTGTAGATACATATACTGTGAATACATCCCCAGTAGATACCTCAGTATCATACCAGCAATTGAAAATACAGAACTCCTGATGAAGGCAACTCGCCGAAACGCGTTAGATTCAGTTTTGTATTTGACAATAATAATCAGTTGTTGATCTATGCTTTAGTACTGGGATTATCAATTCTGGTGATTAGGAATATATTGATGTTTAGAAACTTGTATAAATTATTGTAAAAAGTTGTATATATGGTGAATTTTAAAAAAAGTGATAACAAGCAAAATAACATTTGTGAGAAAAAAGTAATTAAAAAAGAAGTTTTATAATTCCACAATTTTGGTATTTCAATCTATATAATAACAATATGAGATAGAGTTCTAGAAATACACACATAACCCGGTGTTCAAGTGAGCTTTCAAAAAGTGTCATATCCCTACTAGGGTTCATCCTTTTAGGTAGGGGCCTCCTTCTTCCAAAATAATGTAGCGGCACTGTCAGCATACTGTGAGCCCCTGACCACCTTATCACTTGTTGTGGCCGTCCAACCCCCTAAGTTGTAATAAGGCGGTCAGACCCCAATGCGGTGGTGGCCGGACCGCCACTGCCCCGCCACCATGAGTTTGGCGGTCCATGGACCGCCAATCTCAAAATCGGGCCCTAAGCATCTTTCAACCACAAAGTCATAGACTTGCATGCAATTTTGTGCTTAAAATCTCATGGTTGAATCACGTAAAGAAAACGGCAGATGCCTCGGGCAGCCGTGACATCACCCCGGTCTATTACAAGAGGTGATGGAATTAAGTTGAAGGAGCACTATATAAGGCAGCTCTCACCAACAAAGAGCACAGGGAGTTGATTGAACCAGCTTTGAGGGGTTTAGCTATTATTCACAATGATATGAGACCTGAACCATACCTATCGCTAGTGAATAATATCTGGGAAAGGGTGCTTTTGACCAAATTTTGCCTGGGCAATATTAGAAGCTATGTTTGTTTCCCCCCTGGTCATTTTGACTCGAAGTCTATTTTGCTCTTCACATGTAACACATCTTCTCCTCAGCCGTTTAGACATATGTATCTGATACCTGTCCTTAAAACCTGTGGTTTTTATCAATGTAAAACTGTCTTTTATTTTCTGTGTATGTTGTGTGTGTTATACCGTTGGAGGATTTGTGAAAAATGCTTTAAGCTAGCACAGGGCTATTGACTTCTAGCCTTTATGCATTCACCAACTTATCTAATTTCCTCCCTAAGGACGCATGTTAAATATTTTCTCACTCAAGGTTATCGCGATCACTTCAATGAGATGATTTTAGGTCTTCTGTACTTTAAACAGGTGAGTATCTTGTTTGATTAGTGGGTTTATACAATCAATCAATCAATCAATATATACTTTATTCGGCATAAAACACAATACCATAAAAGTACAAGTGGGTTTATACATTTCTGCACATATCTTGTATTTGTGCATTTTTTATGTTTTTTACTGTGCTTTGTGCTCTAACCTGGTTGTACACATGAAAGATGACACACTACGAGATTATTATTTTTTTGTGAGCATTTTACGTGATTATTGTTTTTAATTTATTGTTTTTTCTCTGGTCTTTTATTATGATATGTGTATAATCGAATAGAGATAATCAATCAATCAAACTCAAAAATAACATGTTTAAGTTGGTAGGTCTTTTTAATGTTCATTCTTCGTGTGATCTTTGAGCAGGTACTACACCAGTGAAAAGGGAAGATGGGCCAGAGGAGGCCACGTGTTCTAGGCAATTAAATGTAGCTCAATGGATCCACAGACTGCTGAGGAGGTATGTGTGAAACCTGCACTTCTCAGCTTCAGCACTAGCTCAATGAGTTTATGAACCTTCTGCACAGATGTGCGAGGAAACCGCACACTATGGGTTCTAAGCTGATATAATGTCGCTTTTTTTGTTTTTTAAAATATTTTTATTGCTGTGAAAATCAGGGCAAATTTACATTCAACAAGAATGCATAATTAGCTGTAATCACATCAAGATAATAAGGCAAGTTACTAAGGCAACACTGCTCATCGCCACCCCCACCAAACACAAAAACATCATTAAGAGCCCCCGTCCCCGCTCATCGACAACAGTAACATCGTACTATGGGGAAACATCCTCTGTTGTAATTTCTGGCGGGTCACATATGTATCCTCTAAATTTATTCCATGCTCCCCAGACCCTCTCCCATTTCCGAGGGCACTATAATGTAGTTTTAATGCACCCACTGGAAAAGAGCTACATCCAAAATGAATTGTACTCATGTGAGCAGATATGAAAGTCCCGTGGATTAAAGCTTCTATTTCAGAGAGCTGTGTGATCTTGTAGGGGAGAGTTTTAAAAACTGTGCATGTCCCTCTTAGCAGTCATCCTTCATTGTGCCTCTTTTAACTGATGCCTAACACACCTATGTACTGTACCCCAAATGGGTTGAATATGACTGCAATAATTACATAAAAATACTGCATGATTTTTTTTTTCTTTTTTTCACATTTGCCTTTATGTGGATGCAAGCTATTCACGCATCCAGGGCCATTGGTGGTTATTACAGAATAAGGACATTATTGCTCACTATCTCTTGAGGCCAATGAATCTGAGCTGCACATAATATTTTTCTGTCCGGCTTATGCCGTGTCTCGTAAGAAATGGATTGTTCCTGTATGCAGGAATTTGGGGTTTGCAGAGTGCCTGGCCACATTCAGAGTGCTGAAAACTGACCTGTCGGAACACATTGTTTTTGCCGTGGCTAAATACCTAGGTTCAATGTGGTCTCTGAGAAGACAGTGCCTTAAGGCCGGTCCCTGAACTCTACCGTAGTAAAACTGTGATACCTTGTACCATTGAAATATTTTATGGACTCCGATGGAAGTTGGAATGTTTTAATGTTTTAATAATTTTTTATGAAATGTTCGTCAATATCTTTTATGGTGATAATTTACCGAAATAAAGATTTATGAAATGATAAATGCTTCCCTGCAGTCATTGATGGTCATAACTGTATAGGCCATCAAAGTTAATTACCGTCTGAGGCCATTAATGCTCATTATAGCCTAGAGACATCGGTCACATTAATGATCGGGGACAGTGGGCATGACTGTCAGTAGGTATCTGTGTAAAGGTGCTGATATTAATGTGTCTGCATATGTTCATAGATGTATTTTCTGTGTCGATGTGTGTCTGAATATTGTGCTCTTCGGCATGTTTAGAAGCACTATACAAATGTCAGCCTACTGTCTTTGTCAGTGCTTGTTTTCTTTTCATTTCATCCCATACTCAAAAATATAAAGCATTTAAAATCGCTCCAATTGGATAATACATTCAAATACATACCTGGTAATTATTTTGTTCTGAAGAGGAAGCAGGAAGTCATAGGCTGATAACCTATAGGAAACGCAGTTTCCTGATGTCGCGCCGTTCATAGTGATTACGATGAGCCTTACAACGTGGTTTTGAGGAACTCTCAGTCTCCACTGATAAAATGACTTCTTTGGATTTATCAGACTTAAGGTCCTGTTGTTACCCGGCTTTGCGTATAAGTCAAATGACATTGCTAGAACGGAAAACATGAAGATCATTAAAAAAAATCAAGATTATTATTACAGTACAGTGTACAATTTATTGGATCAAAATTAACAACATGACCATTGGAATAGCATCAGTAGAGGTATAAATAAGAAGATATATTAGAGGTGTTTGGACAAATTAGTGTTTAAACAGTTTTGGAAGACAGAAATATTGGAACATAAATATTGTGGCACACAAATTTTGTGATGCACAAATATCCCTGACAAGAATATCGTTTTTTGAGGTACTATCGTAGTAAATAATGACAATGTTTTTAATAATGCTTTAACTAATTTAGTGGTAAAAAAACATTGTTTTATTATTTTAATGTTTTAGCTCATAAATTAATTTTATGTTACTATTGTTTATATAAATATTATTGATTGTTTTAAAAATATGGCTTGTAATTTTAGGTGATTTTGAATGTTATATATATTTGTAATAGTAATTTATATTGTTGTAGTGGGTTGTTGGGTTTGTGGGGCAATAGTGTGGGAAGTTAATTAAGTAATAAATAATTAAGAATTATTTAAGACATTTTATTTAATTATATGAGTGATATTTATTATGTTATTTAAATTGTCAATTCATTATTTAATTGATTTGTAATTATGCAATTTATGGAATACTTATTTATTTTACTTATAATTTAGTTCTGGGCTGCAGGTATGCTATGGTTATATTTTATGTGGAGGCTGGTAGAATTGTAGCGGTAGAGGGTGGGAAGGTAATTCATTAATTGAATAACAAATATTCATTAATTGATAATTGATTTTTGATATAGTAATTATGTAAATTGATTAACTGTTTCTATTTTTAATTCATGTATATATATTTTAGGTTAATCATTATACTTTTTTATGATGAGTTTCTTATTTTTCTACATTCCTGGAGTTACCCTTATATGTAATGTGTTTGAAGTAAAGTATTTTGCCTACTCCTGTTTAGACTGCAATAGGGATAGTAAAATTTACCTCTGTACAGTTTAACACTTTCCCTAATGTTGTGCTGTTTGTAATGGGAATAGTACATTTCACCCCTCCAAAATCCAATGCTTTCCCTACTGTTGCAGAGACTGGAGCGGGAATAGTAAATTTCACCCTGCTGAAATCCAACACTTTCCCTACTGTTGCACAGACTGGAGTTAGAATAGTACATTTTACCCTTCTAAATTTCATCACTTTCCCTACTATCGTCTGTTGCACAGACTACAGTAGGAATAGTAAATCTAACTCCTCCAAACTCCAACACTTTCCCTGTTATTGTGGTGACTGGAGTAGGAATAGCAAATCCAATCCCTCAGAAGTCCGACACTTTCCCTATCATAACCTAGAGTGGGGATAGTAATATTCTTAGATTCCAGTAATTTTCATAATATTGGTTAAATAGATTTGATAGCATTCATTGCTGAATTTGTTATACTGTTTGTTTTTATTTTAAAACTTATTTGAATGTTTATGTTATTTTAGTAAATGTGCTTTCTGAATTTTTCTATTTGTAATATTTGATTCATTGTCTAAATTAATTATTATATTTATTCTCATACAATTGTTTACACTTTCGATGGTTTTATTGTAAATATATGTTATATATATATATACTGGAGAACCGCAGCCTTAAGGCCCGGTGGCGCAGGGTACGCCTAAATCCCCGGGATTCACCTGCCTTGTCAAAACAGAGACACGGACTCTTCGTCTGGCGTAGAAGATGGTATTTATTAGCTGCAGCTAGTACAGTGGTCTTAGAAGTCATCAGTACAACGAGGTTCAAAAGAGACTGCCACTTAACTCCGTGGCGCACAGGTTTATATATGATACAACACAATGCAAAATGTAATCACACACGAGCATGAGCTATAAGCAAATGTTATAGACAATGTTTTAAGACCAAAGCAACTCAAGTTCCCGGTTCTGTTTGTCATACGACCCCTTAAGTAAATCACAAGTGAATCCACACAATTCGGTTTACAAGCAGAGAAAACACAGCTGCGTGTTATAGAAGGACAGTGGAGAAAGCATGAGACATGTAGCGAAGGACAGCAGATAAGATAACTTGAAGGAAACAATGGTGTGAAATGACATGTAGTCCGGACGGGGATTAATCAGCTCAGATAGGAATTAGTGTACTCGGCCAGACCCTGACACTTGTTAGTAAACATAGGCGAGGAAGCCATCTGACACGCAAAGCAGAAACGACAAAAACATTGCGTTCGCTGAGCTGCCTGAGTGAGGGCAACACAAAATGGCGGCGATCTCAAAATGGAGGCTGAACACGAACAAATTCGTAATTTTCAGAACCTCAATACATATATATATCTATCTATATATGGTATCATACTTATTAAATATTCATTTTACATTATATTAATGTTATTCATATTTTATAGGCATTAACAGCAGTTTGCTTTTGCTTGGCTCTCGTCAAGCTCCCGTCAAGCAAAAGCAAACACTCCGCTTTCAGCAAGCGGGAGCTGTGAAAATGCTCCCACTTGCTGTAAGCGGAGGTTTCAGTTCTTTCCCTGCCCGCAGACATGTGGGCAGGGAAAGAGATGGAACGATTGCTCTTGCACACAGAGTGCTTTATTTCCTTAAGCTGTGTGCAATAGCAATGCCGGCTCCCGTAGGACGGGGGGAGCTGTCTGGGATTGTGGGGCCCTTGAGCCCTCACGATGGTGGTACACCCACGGGCAGGGAAACCCTTTAAACCTTCTGCACATTCATCTGCTTTTTTCTTGTCCAATACGACCAGTACCAGGATGCTGCCCGAACCAAGTGAGTTTATTTAGTCGGCAGAAAGCTGCAACACTTTTGGGCTCCCAAAAGCCTTTCTCACAGGTCAAAAGGGGCAGTCAAATTAGCATATTTCATACTAGTGAGTGCCACAAACAAAAACAAAGGCCTCATTTGGGTTAATGATGTAGTATTAGAATTTGTGATGTAACTATTGTTTACCTAGAACTGTTTTATCTAGATTGAAGGAGTACAGAAATTATTTTAATGGTTTCTAACCTTTTTGTATTCATACAAATGAATGAGGGGGTTCTACACTTTAAGCAGACAAAGAAAATAGTGTACATTCAGTTAAGGAAACCTGTAACAATTTGATATTGTTGATTTTTACATGACATCATTGAGTGTTGTAATTTTACACAGTTTGTGAGATTAGAATTACTATTAGGAACATATGCAGGAAAGATTAAATATGTTTTAATCAGACACATTCAGCCCACTTGAGCTTAACCTCCCCACCAAAATCAGGCATAGTGAACGGTACTGCTATAAAGCTGGAGGACCATATCACAGGCTGACCATTGGATTGACAAAGTTATACCATGTAATTGACCTTAATTTCAATGGTTTTGTAAGAGTGAAATGTCCAACTAACTATAACACCCCTAAAACCTATGGTTTTTTCAGTGAATATATGTATATATATATATATATATATATATATATATATATATATATATATATATATTCATCAAATGTATGCTTTGCATAGAAGACGCCACCACAAGAGAGTTTTCACCTTCATTTAATGGGGATGACAGGGCTTCGCAGTTCCCATCCTCACTCCTGAACTGCCATACGCGTTTCTGACATCTTGTGTCCTTGATCCCTGGCTGCAGGCTGAGAAACGGAAGCTGTGTGGAACACCTTTAATTTATGCACGAAGTCCCGCCCGAGTGGACGTGTGCTAAACAGCCTTCTGGTACGTGTGGTTCCCACCACAGTGGGTGCTGCTGTGTCTTAACTGCAAAGTCTTAAATCCCAAGTGGGTGGAGTAATTTGAGAAGCTGCTCACGCTGCCGTTCACGTCCCTCATAATCGGCCTCTCTTGTCCTTCTCACACGAACCAGCTGGAGGACAGAGTAGCAGATCAAACTGTGTAGCTCACATTACAATTCTCTACCACTGCCCTATCTGGGCCAGATAGGATCACCTGTTTGAATAGGAAAGCGCTGATGATGACAAATTGAGCCAGTTGGCAGCATTCTCCAACAGTCTCCTGATGGCTGCTCCTGTGAGTCACTTTCTATTTTTTACAACATTTTGTTTTGTTCCCTCTTGTTTTTTGACATATTCATACTGTCACACTACATACACATACCCCCAGTGATACTGCCACTAACTATATTGTGACAGGCCATTACAGTACGAAAGTTAATTTAGGAGCCTTACTGCAAGATGCTTTTCAGTATTTGGGTTGGGGAATGGGGTAGTTTAGTTTTTGCATCCGCTGTGATTTTGTACCTTATGTCCTTAGTGCAAGATCTGCATGGCATTGCGTGACAGTCTTCTAGTCACTCTGTGTCAGTTTCGATGAGACTTTTAGCTGTGCAGTAAGGCTTTGCATAACTCAGCGTCGGTTCTGATGAAGTTTGTAGCTTTGTCAAGGCTTTATGGAGCTTTGAGTCCATTGGAGGAGGTTCTGATGAAGCATTCATCTGTGCGGCAAGGCTTTGCCGGGCTTTGTGTCACTCTGTGTTGGTTCTGATGAAGTGTTCGGCTGGGTGTCAAGGCTTTACGTTGCTTTGTGTCGCTCAGCATCAGTTCCAGTGAAGCTTTCAGATGAGCGGCAAGGCTTTGCAGGGCTTTGTGTCACATTGCACCAGTTTGAATTAGGCAAGGAGGTCTCGCTGATGCCAGCCCATGGTCCAGGACATTGGGCGGCAACCTTGGGGATTAGGAACTAACTCCATCAGAGGCCAGCAGGGCTCAGGCAAGTCCAGTTGCAGGTCCAGTTGCAGCTGGTCAGCTGGAAAGTTGCAAGGAGACCTCTGGAGATTGTTGTGTCACTGTACCTCAGAACAGAAGGTCAATAAACTGACCCCAGGAGTCACTCAGGCAGCATGGAAATCAGGAGATGGTACAGTTCTCCTTCAGCAAGGCCGGTATCAAGTAGCAGGGAAGTCCACTGGGGCTCCAGTCAGGCCTCTAGCAGCAGGGCGGTCCTTCGGTAGCAGCAGGGCAGTCCTCTCTGTGTCCAGGCAAGACTCTAGCAATAGGGCAGTCCTCTGGAGAACAATACAGTCCTTCTAACATCTTCCACAGGTCTAGTAGTGTACTGAAGATTTGCTCTTAGGCTCCAATATTTATACCTGGTGCCAGCCTTTAAGTGGGTGTGACATTCTGTCTACACCAACATCTGGTTCTGAAAAGTTCTTCCCTTCTCCTGCCGTGGCTCTAATGAGTCTGGGTGACAAAGGACTGGTGCAAGGTTCCTCTGTGTGTGTGCTGGTGGTAGACCTTTGAAATGAAAATGTGGCTAGGAACAGATCCTCCCCACCCATCTTGGCTGGATGGCCCATCCTGCGAACACCTTTGTCTCACTGTTTGGCAGGAATACACAAAGGCCAGCTACCAAGCTGTTGACATTCATGTGACCTAGGACTTAGGCAGCAGGCACCAAATGGTTATGGCAAGAAATTGCCAGCTTTCTAGAAGCAGAATTTTCACAATTGTGATTTAAAATCCCACTTTACCATTAAAAAGATTTAAATTACAATTAATTTGAGACCAAACTTAACAATGCGACAAAAGAGACAATGCACTCTACCTGTAGGCTGTTTAGCGCCTTCCTTAGGGCTGACCTTTATGTTTTAACAAAGAAGATTTAGGCCTGATAAAAAGTGCTTAACCATGTTTTAAGTACTGGTTAACAGTGGGAAAGGGCAGAGTCCTAATTTCAAGAAAGACTAATTTAAAGAGGGCCAAGTCCAACAGGGACCAAGAAGTAAAAAGAAAAGACAAGAAAACAAGCATTTTCCTACTTTGTACCAACGATCCTGGAACAACATCTCAACAAAGACCCATCCTGCACTAGCACTTCTCTGCTTCAGGAAGGGATTAAATATCCACCTCTTCAAAAAATAACTCATCTGCAAGAACCATCACCTCCTACATTCCTTACATTAGATTTCACTGAAAGACTGTTCACTCTACCTGCTAATTCCCTGAGAGGACAAAGGATGCTACTCACGTAGGTGTTGTCACAATTACAGATCATCAAATGTCAAATATGGAGTGAAACAGAAGTCTGGCGGTAGTTTCTGGTACAAAAATCTCCACATCCAGAATGACAATGCCTGTTTTGGTGTAGCTCAGTGTTAAGGCAATGTACAAGTTGTTCATCTTCTGTGTTGTGAGAGTCATTACAAGTTATAATACATAGTGTTACAAGTTATAATAGTTATCAGATTTGCCCTATTATAAAAAGAATACTGGCATCTTACACAATTCACAGACTTTGATTTAAGCAAGAACTTCAGTAGACATCTTTTAATTGCTTTCTCAAAAGTGCTTCTATTAGGAATAGACTCAAGTCAAGTCAAGTCAAGTCAAGTCAATAACACGTTATTCAGTTACATATATAACCATAAAAGCACATAAAAATGTATTAAAAATATGAAAACACATATGGTGATATATACAGTAATAAACAGTGGACCGAATACATAGACATCATTTCATTTTACTTATTATCACATCATGATGGATTTCCAGCACTTAAAAATATTTTTTTTAAAGATTGTTACAGAGGCTACTTCAAATTCTGTCTCTAATTGTTGAAGAGCCACAAATGCTGCGCGGCAGTGCTTCATACCATACGTTTTTAGGACAGGAATAATCCATAATTTCCTCTGTACAAATAAAAATTTGCAGAAGAATACCACATGTATAGTTGATTGTTCACAGCTGTCATCACATGAGCATTTACATAACTGATTGACCTATCATTTACATATGGAAAGCTTAAAGATCTATGCAGAATACCAGGCGGAAACGCATCAACAAAAATCTGTCCTAGTCATTCGTTATTAAGCATAGGTACGGCTGCAGTATAAAAGTTGTTAGTGTAAGATTATGTGCTTGCACCGTGATTTTATTCATTTCCACACATAATCTGTGTTCGGATCAGAAAGCTCAGACATTGATTTTTAAGGTCTAACCTGAACAGCCTAACCATGGTGGCGGGATCATCATAAAAGTCTTGATGGCCTAAATTTTATAGGAAGGATTTAACATAAAACAGCCATCTAACTTGTTTCACCCCATCCAGTCCCATACAGTCTTCTAGAACCCCACAATTGAACTTTGTTTCCTTTGTTGTCCATATCCTGTGCCACAACACAACCGGTTGGAACTTTATGATGTCTTCTAGATATGACAAAACTAGTTCTGTGTGGCATATGAAGGAGAAGTTACTGTTAGGGAACATCAACAGAAATCTTAAAAACATGTTTTCAGCTACTTGTAAAGAGCTCACATCCGCATACCCCATATGCTGGCTCCATAGGATGCAACAGTGACACATTTTGCTTTATAAATATTTAGAAGTTCCACCGTGGGACGTCTGCCTAATTTCCTACTAAAGTTTGATAGTGCAGATAAAGTCTTTATATACAATAATCTCCTTATTTTAACTGCCTGCACCCATGATCCCGTGCGTTCAAATAAAATTCCAATATAGGAAAATGTCTTTGTACTTTCGATCCACTTTTTTATCAATAAATATTGTTCTAGTCTTTATACACCCTGACCCTCAGTTCATCGTAAATGTTTTAGATGAATCAATAGTAAGACCACGTTCCGACATAAAATTTGCAAAACTGGTAACGACCCTTTGGAGTCCCAGTGGCGTACGGTCATTACAACTGCGTCGTCTGCGTATAACAATGTGGGGATGGGAAGTTTACCAGCTTCCGGTAGGTCCTTACATTCCTGAGCTAAAACCTTATTGAGACTATTTATGTACAGAGTGAAGAGAAACGGTGCGAGGACGCAACTTTGTCTCACACCTTGCCTCACTTTATAGTGTCTAGTGCATTCCCCTCCCACCCCAAACCGTACCTGTGCCTTTGCCCCTGAATATAACTGCCTTAAAAAATAAATTAAAACTACTTCAACACCCATCTCCTCTAAAATCATCCATAATTTGTTGTGCATTACGCAATCAAACACCGATGATAAGTCGACAAATGCCAAATACAGAGTTCCCTATTTTACTTTGATTTACTTTTTCATTAGAATGTTAAGATTAAGGCCCTGCTCGATTGTGCTTAACTTGCTGAGAAAACCAAATTGCAGATCGCTTATCACTGTCCGGTCCTCCGCCGATTCCTGAAGTCTATTCAGTATTACTCGACCCACAATTTTCACAGTTGAATCCAACAACGATATTGGTCGGTAACAAACCGGATCGGCCCTGTCTCCTTTTTTAAAGATTGGTCCCAAGATGGATTCATATCATGTGGATACAAAACCAGCAGAGCTACAGGCATTAAACACTTGCGTCAGCAAGGAGCCCCATAGTGCAATATTAGCTTTAAAAATGTCAACAGGAACACCATCCGGCCCTGCTGCCTTTCCTCCCAAACTTGTAGCAATGGCCAGGTTTACCTCACTGAGCTCGAAAGAGAGCTTTTCTCCTTGATCCCTTGATAGTACAGCATGCTCATCCTCATCAACTGTATCATCATGGGACCCTGGGGATGGCTCTTTATACAGAGAGGAGAAGTGCTCTATCCACGCATGCTCTGTTAATGCCACTTCAATAGAAGCTATATCCCTATCTATAAGAAATGGAGCATTAACTGCCTTCCAAAAGGCACTAGAATCTCTAGCACTAGATGCTTCACGTAAGGCTGTCCATGCCTCTGCTCTTAACATGTTTCTTCTATCTTTTAAGGCACACTTATACTCTCTCTGGGCCTCTCTGATCTTATCCTTGTTTTTTTCTTCCATATGCAGGGCGTGCTTAAGCTTTCTATAAGCCCTGTACAACTGTAGTCAAACCATCCTTCTTTCCTTAGGTTTTCTTTCCTGTTATTACCTTTAAGAGTAAGGGCCTTCTTAATATGGTCTGTAATATCATTAAAACCATAGATAATTTCTTTACATGTAGTCTTTTTATCCAGACAGGCCATGATCTTATCATTACAGTTAGTTACAACATTTATCAAAAATTCTACATGTTCTATTTTGTCCCAGCGTAAAGCATAGCCATTTTGCCTAGATAGGGATATATCCTCCAATATGGGATTGGGGCTATTGACCCTACTTATCTCTTGTCTGAATAGCAGAATACTCAAACTCTGTGCAAAATTGTCACTTAGTGCGATCTTATGGGTGCAAAAATTAACAATTCTTGAGCAGTGCCGGTTTGATACCAAAATAAAATCTATTGTTGAGAATGTTCCAGGACCATTAAAAGTAGGACCAAAAGGAACGGGGGGAGTACTTAGAGTGTTGGCAAATCCTAAATCAAATTGAAACACAGTTTTAATTAAGCTATCACCATACCTTGTATGCGGGAAATGGGGAAAAATAGTCTCCATATCATACATAATACCTCAATTCCCAGTATCTGAATGTTGGCACAGCACAGAGTTAAAATACCCCCCCAAACTATAAGCAAATCTTTACTTCCTAACTCCTGTATATTTTGTAAGTGTCAGCGAATGGCCTTTACAATCCCCTCTAGTAAATCGTGGGGAACGTTGTTATAATAGTTCACTAGTATTCATGTACAGTTTTTATACATAATTAGACTGATAATCTGATAAAAACATGTACATTTTTCCAACATTTACAAGGTTCGAAACATAGGTGCAGAGACCCCCTTTGGCTCTTTCATGTATAGTGGCTATTGCGGGTGTATGTAGGGTTTTATAGGCATTTATATGGATAGGCTCCACCGCCCACGTTTCCTGCAAACTAATGAGTACAAATTTCTGAATAAAATCATTCCACAATCCATTTGTCACTTTAGATTTTAGACCGGCTACATTCTAAAACATAAAATTACATCTACCATTCCCTGTGTTACCTGTATTAGAATCCAGACTTTCACCTCTACTTGATATCAAGTAGTTGTCCTCCAGTGTAGTACGTAATGTTGGCACAGCCACAATGATAGGTAAGGAGGGAGTAAATCTCACATCATAAATGGTTGCGGTGTTCTCTTTACGAATAGTCTGCACTAAATGTATGTCAGATGTATCGCATTGCACTGCATTATAGTGTGGACCAGATTAGCCTATTCCCCCTATTACACTCTCGTCTCTATAGATTATTGATACATCATCCCTACTACTTGTGTCAGGAATTAAAGCGTCAGTAGAATTCTTAAATGAACTGCTCATATACTTAGGTTTAACTCCATTACTAACAGTCACCTTCTGTCAGTCCACTTCTTCCAGACTAGGTAATACATTAAAACGATTATGAGTGGGTATGCCATATCTTGAATTGTGAATTGTCAGTGGGACCTCCCTGCTCTGTGTGCCATAGTCAAAATAACTGGGTTTATAAAAATATCCTAATGGGGCAATATTAATATGTTCTGATGAGATCGAACTGTTACCAACCCTGCTCAAAATTGACTGAATTAATTGCGGGGTTTTAACATTTAATATAACACAATCGCCAGCCAGGTCCTTACACCCCCTCCCTATGCAGCTCACCCTTCTTGCCATTTTGAACTCTAGAAAGAGTCTATCAGTTAGGTCAGTCCTAGTTCCAAGCCAAGATAGCGATTTGTTTCTCAAACATTCACATGGTTCAACCATCCCCCGTCGCAACCTAGCGACATTAGCTAGTACCACTGTGTATGGGGTTACCGCTGGTGGTAAATCTGTGTATGTCACCTGGTTTTCAAACTCTGGCTCATCCATTAACTGTAATTCAGCTATGGGTAATTGGCAATCAGGAGCACAGTACCTTCATATACTCATGTTGCAGCAAACAACCAAGAGCAGTGGCCCAGCCCGGCCTCTTTTGGTCAATGGCAGGCAAGGACGGGCCCGTCCTTGGCCCGGGCGAGCCTACCCGTGTCCCGGTCTGCGGGAACCCCTGCGTGACTTTTTTGGTGCCTCCTGGCACTCAGGCAGTGATTTCAGGTGCGCGCCCGCGCTAGGGAACCTGGGAGCAGTCGTCTTCCTTCCTCCGGTCCCTCTGCTCTGGTCCTCTCCTCCAGCTGATACCCACACGACCAGCGCACAGGAAAAATCTGGTAGGGGGAGTAATGGCAGTGTCAGGGCTTCCCGCGCTGCGAGAGCCCCTGCGTGACTTTATTGGTGCCTCCTGGTGTTCAGGCAGTGATGTCAGGTGCGCACCAGCGCTAGGGAGCCTGGGAGCAGTAGTCTCCCTACCTCCGCTCCCTCCGCTCCGGTCCTCTCCTCCAGCTGGTAGCCCCAAGACCAGCACACAGGAAATATCAGGTACGGGCAGTAATGGCAGTGTCAGGGCTTCCCTAAACTCAAAGTGGGTTATCCTGCCTCATTGGCTAAGAAAGGCACAATTTGGTGTCCTGAATTGTGAGGGTTTCTCACAAATACAATCTTTAAACAGGTATTCTAATTCTCTTGTGAAAACAAGGACCTTTTCTTAAATGGACCTAGAGTTGTCAGAGTTAAAGATGTATAACCAGAGAACCATACTTTGCTTGAAGGGAATAATTTGTAATTGTGAAAAAATAAATGGGAGTACTATAATTTGCCCTTAAATGGAGCACATTATGACAAGTGATATGTTGTTCACAACAGTATCTTAAAAAACATAAAAATCAAACAGATCAATGCACCACATGGCCCTTAACAGGCCAACACCGTCATTGACCTCGACGCTGCTCCAGGTCCGGGTCGCTCCCCTGCCGCCTCAGCACCACCTGTGAGCGCTCTCCCCCGCTGCTGCCATCCTGACTGGGGTTCAAACCTGTGCCCAGATCAGCTGTTGTTTGTCTCTCGTTGTTGTTAATTATTTTTTTTGACTGTTGCAATTTCTCTTTTGTTCCATTCCCTTACTCTGTTGCTTAGCTGCACCCTCGGCCACCCCCTCACTTTTGCCTTCTGTTCCCAGCTGTTCCCGCCCCGCTCCCGCCTCCCAGCTGCTCCTCCCTCCCTCCTCGCCTCTTAAGGCGGCCGTGGACGCACAGACAGGGTGACCCTCGACCCTGCTCCAGGGCCGGGTCGCTCCCCTGCCACCTCAGCACCACCTGTGAGCGCTCTCCCCCGCTGCTGCCGTCCTGACTGGGGTTCGAGCCTATGCCCAGATCAGCCTTGTCTTTCGTTTTTGTTAATTATTGTTCCTCCCTCCCTACTCGCCTCTTATGTGACCACCGCCAGGACATGCAGTGGACGCGCCGATTGCGCGCCGAAGGTGTGCCAAAGGCAAGCCCGTCTGTGCCCGTCCGCACCTGGACCACGCCCAGTGCCAGAACTTCTGGACCCCGGGGCCGCCAAAACACCAGACTGCACTACGATGCCAGCATCCTCCACGCACTCAACCCAGGATGCATTCACTCCTGCTACCGGGCCACCCCGAAGCGCACCCAAGAATCCTTCACCCGCCGGAATTGCAGCTTCACCAGCATCCGGCCCACCAAACCATCATCCAGAGAACGCAATCACCTCCGATGCATCCTTCTCAACACCCGCTCCGCTCGCAAGCACACCATCGAACTCTGGGACCTCCTCGACTCAACCGCCCCGACGTCGCCTTCCTAATGGAGACCTGGCTGAACACCACCTCGGCACCAGACATTGCCATAGCCATCCCAGAAGGCTACAAGATCTCCCGCAGAGAACACAAACTAACGGAGTGGGAGGGGGAATGGCCATTATCCACAAGAACACCCTCAGAGTCTCGTCCAACACCGACGACACCCTCACCACCGCTGAGCACATGCACTTCCAGATCCACACCGACGCCAACACCACCCTTTAGAGGAACACTCATCTACAGACCACCCGGACCCCAACCACAGTTCCGCAACACCATCACCGACCTCGTCAGCACACACACGCCCTCACCTCCATGGACTACATCCTCCTGGGGGACCTGAATTTCCTCCTCGAGAACAAAAACGACGCCAAATCCACCGCCCTGATCGACAACCTCGCTAACCTCGGACTCAAACAGCTTGTGACGACTCCCACCAATGCCGCTGGACACACACTGGACCCCATCTTCTCCTCAAGTCCCCACATCTCCTTCAACCACACCACCGAACCCCACTGGACCCACCACAGATGCGTCCACTTCACCTTTAGGAAACCCACCACACACCGCCGCACCCAACAGATGCCACGCCGCTGCTGGGGCAAGGTCACCGAGGACCAACTGACCACCACCCTCGCCTTGGGACCACCTGCCGACCCCACCGATGCCAATACCGCCGCCATCAACATCAAACAGTGGATCAACGACTGCGCCGACACCCTCGCTCCACTCAGGACACCCGCTGCCAACCTCACCAACAAGAAAGCCACATGGTTCACCGAAGACCTCCGGACCTCCAAGCATGCCTGCCGGAAGCTGGAGAAGAGCTGGCTCCGCCACCGAACACCAGACAGCTACACAGCCCACGAGAGCACCACCTGCAGACACCACCAACTCATCAGGACCGCCAAGAGGACTGGCTTCAAGGACCGCCTAGACAGCAACGCACACAACAACAAAGAACTCTTCAACATCGTGAAAGAACTCTCCAACCCCAGCTCCAACACCAACGACATTCCCCCATCGCAAGACCTGTGTGACTCACTGGCTCCCTTCTTTCACCGCAGGATCACCAACATCCACGACAGCTTCAACACTGCCACCACCGCCTCCGCCGCCAAGATCAACCCCACTGCAATCACCACCGCACCAGCCGCCTGACTGTCTGGTCAGGCGGCTGGATGTCAGCGTCGAAGACACCACCAAGACCATGAACTCCATCCACTCCGGATCCCCATCTGACCCATGCCCACACCACGTTTTCAACAAAGCCAGCACAGCCATCGCACACCATCTCCGGAAAACAATCAACATCTCCTTCGAGACAGCAACCTTCCACTGCAACCACCACCCGCACCAGCTGCCTGACTGCCTGGTCCAACGTCAGCGTCGAAGAGACCACCAAGACCATGAACTCCATCCACTCCGGAACCCAATCTGACCCATGCCCACACCACCTTTTCAACAAAGCCAGCACAGCCATCGCACACCATCTCCGGAAAACAATCAGCATCTCCTTCGAGACAGCAACCTTCCACTGAAACCACCACCCGCACCAGCCGCCTGACTGCCTGGTCCAACGTCAGCGTCGAAGAGACCACCAAGACCATGAACTCCATCCACTCCGGATCCCAATCTTACCCATGCCCACACCACCTTTTCAACAAAGCCAGCACAGCCATCGCACACCCTCTCCAGGAAAACAATAAGTCATAAGCCAAAAGCTTTTGTATAGCGCGCGGATCACCAAAAGGTCTCAAGGCTCCTTTGAGACAGCAACCTTCCCGGAGAGCTGGAAGCACGCAGACATCAACGCCCTACTGAAGAAACCCAAGGCGGACCCCAAGGACCTCAAAAACTTCCGGACCATCTCCCTGCTCCCTTTCCCAGCGAAAGTCATGGAGAAGATCGTCAACAGCCAGCTCACCCGCTACCTCGAAGATAACAACATCCTGGACCCTTCCCAATCCGGCTTCCGCAGCAACCACAGCACCGAGACCACCCTCATCGGCGCCACCGACGACATCAGGATCCTCATGGACGAAGGAGAAACAGCAGCCCTCATCCTTCTGGACTTATCAGCCGCCTTCGACACAGTCTGCCACCGCACCCTAACACTGTGCCTCCATGATGCAGGAATCCAAGAGAAGGCCCTGGCCTGGACCACATCCTTCCTCTCCGGCAGATCCCAGAGCGTTCGCCTCCCACCCTTCCGCTCCAAGACCACCAAGATCATCTGCGGCCTTCCACAGGGATCATCCATCACCCTCAGCCCGACACTGTTCAATATCTACATGGCACAACTCGCCCACTTCGCCCGACAGCACAGCCTCAACATCATCTCCTATGCTGACGACACACAGCTGATCATCTCCCTCACCAAAGACCCCCGCACCGCCAAAACCAACCTCCACAAAGGAATGAAGGCCGTCGCCGAATGGATGAAGAAGAGCAGACTGAAGCTGAATTCAGACAAGATGGAGGTCCTCATCCTCGGCTCCACCCCCTCAGCCTGGGACGTCACCTGGTGGCCAACATCGCTAGGAACACCCCCAGAACCCACCGACCACGCATGCAATCTGGGGGTCATCCTCAAACCTGCCCTCTCCATGACCAAACAGGTCAACGCCGTCTCCGCTTCCTGCTTCAACACCCTCCGAATGTTCCAAAGGATTTTCAAGAGGATCCCCTCCGACACGAGCAAAACCGTCACCAAGACCCTCGTCACCAGCAGACTGTACTACGGAAACGGCCTCTACGCAGGAAAAACAACCAAGCTCTTGAGACGGCTCCAAGGCATCCAGAACGCCTCGGCACGACTGGTCATCGACGTCCCCTGACTCAACCACATCACACCCCACCTGAGAGACCTGCATTGGCTCCCCGTCAACAAGAGGATCACCTTCAAACTCCTCATCCACGCACACAAAGCCCTACACAACGCCGGACAAGCATACCTTAACGGTCGACTCAGCTTCTACACCCCCACCCGCAGCCTCCACTCAGCCAACCTCACCCTTGCCACAGTTCCACACATCCGGAAAACCACCGCCGGCGGCAGATCCTTCTCCTACCTCGCCGCCAAGACCTGGAACACTCTCCCTACCAGCCTACGTCAGACCCAGGACCTGCTGGCCTTCAGACAACTTCTCAAGACCTGGCTCTTTGAGTAGCAGCAGCCCCCCTTCCCCCCCCAAGCGCCCTGAGACCCTCACGGGTATGTAGCGTGCTCTACAAATGTTTGATTGATTGATTGATTGACCAACGGTCTGACGTCAAATGAGATAGTAATACTTGGAGAAGGATCTGACTTCTATGTCAATCCATTCTCAGATAATTTGGCAGGTTGGACAAAAGCTAATGCACCTCAAATGAATGTATGGCCTCGGGAAGGGTCTTTTGAGCCAGAAGAAATGGCCACTACTGAAGAATGTATTCTGCAGGGGGCAGGAGATGACGATTGGGACTACGATTGCATGCACCAAGGTCTGAGGGTCTGGCAGAAATATGCACGCAGATATGATCACACAAGACCCACAGGGGTGACTCACCAGCTGCACCTACTGTTTAAAAATGTCAATGACCATCCCCTCTATGTCCCTTGGTCACTTAACGACAAAGAAAATTTGAAGAAGCAACTCCCACCCCTCACAGAGGGTGCTGGAAAGTGGATACAAGCCTTTGAAAGGCACACTGCAGGTGTGCCATTGGCTATTGGGGATGTAAAGAGTCTGCTCACCTCCCTGATTGGAGAGGATGCATAGGATATGTTTACACGTATTGACACAAGACTTTCCACCACAAATACACAATGTGATGGTAATCCTTTCAATAAAATCAGACCAGCCATATGGAATCAACTGCGCTGAAAGTTTCCCGATGTTCCGGACATTGGATCTCTGATGTCACAAACAATGCAAAGCAATGAAGACCCAGCACAGTACATTTCAAGAATGAAGGAAAAATGGCATCAGGAACTAGGAGAAAAATGGGACGTGACTGGGGGTAACTGTAGGTTCTTTTATCACACAGTTAAAAAGGGACTGCCCACCGCAGTACAGGACAAATTATATGGAATAGTAGCAATGGAATGCAAACCATGGCCAGAAATACAACACCACCGGGACGCACCGGAGTTTGCTGCCAGTATTTTTAAAGCCCTACCTGCTGTTGTCTGGGTCTTGGAACCCCCCGGAGGGGGTTTGCTACTTGTCTTCCTGCTTTCGCGCCCGCTGCCGCCTCCCACACCGCACCGCCAACAAAACAGCGCCAGAGGGGAAGGGACTACAACTCCCCTACAGCCCCCAGCGGCGCAAAAAGTCGCCGTCATCAGCCAGCGCCAGGAAGCGCTTAAAGCCCAAGGAGGACCCGGCGCAGCGCGGGATGCACCAGAGTTTGTTGCCAGTATTTTTAAATCCCTACCTGCTGTTGTCTGGGTTGTGGAACCCCCCGGAGGGGGTTTGCTGCTTGTCTTCCTGCTTTTGCGGCCGCTGCCGCCTCCCACACCGCACCGCCAACGAAACCGCGCCAGAGGGGAAGGGACTACATCTCCCTACAGCCCCCAGCGGCACAGGAAGTCACCATCATCAGTCAGGGCCAGGAGGCGCTTAAAGCCCCAGGAGGACCCGCACAGTATGTCTTTAATGAAATACTTAACCGGGGCAGTGGGAGCGATCGAAAAGCAAATATCCAGTGTGGAAGACGCCCTGATAAAGGACAAGGAGGCCTTAAAATCTGTGGAATGCAGTAGGGCATCGAGCCCCGCAGGGGACTTGTCTCCGGGGCTGCTTAGATCCCCTAAAATACCACTGGATGTAAGCAATGGTTGTGTCTTTGTGGGTGGAGACGACATCTCGTCAGACGACCCGGACGTGTTGTCGCTTCCACCTTCAAAGAAAGCTTGTATTAAGTTCAAGAAAGTTTTGCCCATAAGACTCCCACCCTTGGTTCATATACCTCTTGAAAAACCCCAACCACGGTAATAGACCTAATGCGAAAAAAGACAGCTACAGTTACAGGGGGTAATAAGGCAAAGAAAAAGGCAAATCAGGTGAAAAATAACAATAGTGGTAAAAATAATCCCAAAGGTCAAGGGACCGTCAATAGTGTGACTGAAATTGAGAGACTCTTTGTGGACCTTAACATTAGAATGAGGGCCCTCATAGATCCCATAGAGAATAGGCTAACACAGATCGAGTTAAATCAAACAATCATTTTGAGTAAAGTGAGTGAATTAGCCTCTAGAGCCCCTATGCTAGATTGGACGAAGGCCGACATAATTACTAATAAGAACACCATGCAAATTGCACCCCAAGGTATCAATGACCACAGTAATGCCCCACATCCAAGAAGGGAGGACATCCCCCTAAGGAATAATGGGCACTGCAACCAGGGAGAAGTGGGGGGTCCAAGGAGTATTCAAACCTGTGCAGGATCAAATAAATATAGTGCCCACAGAGAATTTACTACCCTAAATGTCCTGCCTGCCGCGGTTCCTTACACCATCATTTTAGCAAATGTCCCAGCATTAAAGGAGCATGACAAAGATTCATGGGTCATGTTACGGAATAAGACCATTTATCATCTGGGCAACAAGAGCGGCTTAACAAAGGAGATGTTTGAGGTATTTAAAATGGTGAGACAAGTCTCGTGGGTGGGTATGGGCAGAAAGACGTTGAGGGGGGACTGCGTAGTCTTAACACCGGGTTCTCCAGCTCTGGTTTGTGAAATTCTGATTCGTACCAGCTCTAATGAATTGAACCAGGAAAACATAAATGTCCTCCTACTAGGTTTCTTTTATCGGCCCCCTACGGCCGGGAGGCAAAATTCTTACCTGGGTAATCAATATCTGGAGAGTCATCACTATGTAAATAACCAGATATATAATGTCCCAGTAAAAAACAGGTTTGAATCGTTGCAATTTTTGGAGGATGTGGATTGACTTAATGATCATTGCTATGGAAAATGTAGTTGTAAGCCAGGAGGGGACGTAGTTAACAACCAGCACAAAAGTAATGACCCATACGAGGTCCAGAATAAGAGATGTGTCTCACGCCTTCGGAAATCAGCCCCTCTCAGACTCAGCTCCATATATACAAACAAAGTGCCAACAGAGAAAACGATCCTTTTTATGCTATTAACACAAGTCTAATCACGGGTGAATCTAATACTAACAGAGTAAATGTAAATGTAAATGTATTGGCATTTATATAGCGCACTACTTACCCGTAGGGTCCCAAGGCGCTTCGACCGCTGCGAAACCCTTCCTGGCTTCCCTGAGAGATGGTCCCTTAATGAGTATCTCCAGGGTGAGACCAGGCATCCCCGGCGGTCTGGTGGGGCCGTTAGTGAAGATGAGGCAAGCTAATGCCCAGAGTTGCCGAGTGTGATCGCTGATCAGAGTGGGCACCGAGGCGAGAGAATTCTCGAGTCCGCTGACCCTGGTCCAGAGACCTGCCGCGCCGGGAATCGAACCCTGGTCCCGGGCCGTCCTCTGCTCTCGGGTCTGCCGCCTCTAACCAGTGAGCCACACTACTTCACAGAGCAGAGTCCTCTTCTAATAAGCCCATTGTAGATAAAATACCAGTCAATAGCCCACTTCAGGCAGAAACGAAGAGGAAACACGTAGGTAAAAAACCTGATATATCTCCCATCCAAATACCAAATCAGGGAGTAATAAAATTCCTATCATGGAATATTTGTGGCATTAAGTCTAAAATCACAAACAGTGTTTGGGAAAAGTTTGTCCGAAAACATGGACATCTTATGTCTGCAAGAGACATGGTCATTATCTCAGCAGCATCTGGATGGGTATAAAACATTTCATGTACCTGCATTACAGTTCATTCAAGGGAGAAATAAGGGAGGTATATGTGCTTATGTGTCAAACATGATGATGGTACAGAGTATTAAAATGACAAAGAATACCCCTTACTACCAAATGGTCTCTATTGATCTGTCACCCCATACCAAGTTATTAATTGTTAATTTTTACAATAATATTGATAAAGATAAGTACATGATTGTGCTAACAAATTTTAGTGAGGATTTAACTGACCAAGTGAATAGTATTGTAAAGGATGTAATTGTGGTATGGGGGGAATTTAAGATAAGTACTTGTAATTTAAACGCATGTGTCTCAGGAAAAAATTGCAAGGACGAAATGGGTCCCACCAAACACTTTGTACACACGGCTAGGGGAGAGAAACTTAATGAAGTTATGGCAATGTTTGATCTTGAATTCATAAATATAATGTGTTCCCCAATTACCAATTTTGACCCCACTTACATTGGTCGGGATTTTAGAACCGTGATTGATATTATTATTATGCCAGTGCGTTATGCCAGTATGGTGAAAAAATTCAAGATTCACCCGATTGGATTAAGTGACCATCTACCCCTTTGCGTGGAAATATTGGTATATGGACATAATACTAGGTCTACAATAGAACTTTTGACATGGGTCCAAGACCTAGTATTGTCTCGCCAGAATGGTTTCTCAGTAAGATGGGGGGGGGGGGCGAAAAACCCTGTACTCACTAACAAAAACATAGTCATCAAGGCCCTAATACCTATTATGACGTGCTTAAATGAGGATACTTCTAATGCTGATGTATTAAAAGCCTTTATGCAGATTACCCAAATCATCCAAAAGATTATGACTACCCCTGGAAACAAGAAGCAAGTGAAAGGGGATGGATGGTTTGATAGTCAATGCAGCAAGACATATAAACTTCTTAAGGCTGTACTTACTACTTTAACAAGGGATGGGGACGAAGTCAGAGCCTGTAGGAAGGCCTATAATCTAGCAAGAAAAAATCGAAAAAAGGAAATTAAGGAGCAGGCGTGGGCTAACCTGTATCAGGCTGCCCAGTGCAGAGATTCTTGTTTATTTTGGCAGGCCATGAATGCCCCTTTTCTGGCAAACAAAGAAAGCGCAAGGCTGGAAATTGCCATTGATGAGAATAATTGGATTGAATTATTTTCAAAAGTCTATAGGAAGGAGAAGAATGGCGAAATAACCCTTCCCGAGAGGGAAGAGGTGGAAGGATGCAATATTGTGCAATCGGCAATTGTAATTGAGATTACACAGGGGGAAGTATCGCTGGCAAGCAACCAAAGTAAGGGTAATAAGGCTCCAGGCCCCAATGGGATCCCAATCGATCTATTTAAAACTACTATTGATCTCTGGGCTCCACTCTTAACGCGAGTATTAGAGGCCTGTTGTTCGGAAGGATTTATAAAATCTTGGTCTGAATCAATAATCGTTCCCATTTATAAAAAAAGGGGACCGGTAAAATCCATCTAGTTACAGACCAATTTTACTTCTGGACTCACTAATGAAAGTGGCAGGAAAGGTGATATTGAATAAACTCCAGACCTGGGCTGAAGAAAATAGTATTCTGAGCCCGGTTCAATATGGGTTCAGGGAAGGGATGGGCACGGTGGAGCAGGTCTTAAATTTTATATTACTGCAAGGGAAGTACACTGAAGCAAAAAATGTATGGCTGTATGTAATATTCGTAGACCTTACGGCCGCATTTGATTGCGTGGAACATAACAAGTTGTGGAGTACCCTGGAAGATATACAGGTTGAGCCAGCTATTGTGCAATTCCTAAGACAGCTGTACTTAGGAGCCTCAGCCAAAGTGAGATATGGCCCTAAGGGTGAGTGCACCAAACCATTCCGTGTAGAGAGGGAGTCAGGCAAGGCTGCATCTTGGCCCCATTCCTCTTTTCCATATATACTAACTCTTTGGAGGAGGAATTGAGGGCCAATGTTACTGATTGCTCAAGACATAAAAACAAGCAGGTCGTCTCCCTTCTCTATGCCGATGATGCGGTCTTAATGGCCAGAACGAAAATAGGTATCCAGCGAGCACTCACCACATATACTGAGTTTATGGCCAATAGGGGCCTAAAACTCAACGCCAAGAAAACTTTTGTGATGGTGTGCGGGAAAGATTAACGTAAAGTTAAGAACCTAACAGTGGGTGATGTAACCATTGAATTCACTAAAAATTTCTCATATCTAGGCGTTCTCCTAGAGGGAGCAGGTTCTTGGGTCCCGGCAATTAGAAGCAGGACACTCTTATTTAAAAGATCAACTACGGCACTAATGAATTTTTCTTATAAATTAGGTAAAAGACCCCCTGAGATACTAATAAAAATATATATAGCAAAGTGTAGGAGTATTGCAATGTATGGGGCGGGCATTTGGGGTTTTAACAATGTGGCGTCTATCCAAGTCGTTAAAAATTATTTTCTTAGATATGTTCTTGAAGTCCCACAGAGTACGTCTGTTTTTAATTGTCACGCAGAATTGGGCATCGAGTACATTACAGACCTTGTCAAGCTGCAGCCAGTTTTATTATGGCATAGAGTCTGGTCCACACCAGCACTGGGCCTAAATAGAGATATCATTAGCGACGTAATGAATTTGGACCAGGCAAGAAACATCCCTTGGCTAAACTACATGAGAACGCTTTTTAATAATCTTAATAGACCGGAGTATTATGAAAATCCCGAGTTGGTTTGCGCCATATCAAGAAAGGCATTGAAACAATTATGTATGAGTCACTTTGAGCAGCTAAGATTAATCGGGGAGATTGATACAAAATCTGTCATCCAGCATCAGATGAACTTGACCTGTTATAGGATTCAACCTTATCTCTGTTATTGTTTAAAAGGCTTTGACAGGTACATTTTAACAAGGTTCAGATTTGAATCATTTCATCGCCTGGTGACCTTCCCAAATAAAAATGATTGGTCGAGGGAACTGGTACTCTGCCCTTGTGATAATGCCTCTCAGTAAACAACAATCCATACGGTATTATTCTGTAAATATTACACCCAAGAACACACAAAGTGGATAAAGTAATATTTGAAGCAGGGCACTAGGCAGGAATATCGTCCAACTTATTTATTTTTACAATAATTGAATGATGAGTATTGTACCCTGATTATGACCGGTCTTTTAAAGAGTATATTGAAGAAAAAGAATGTAATAACTTATTGTATATAGCTCGGAAAGAGACAAATACGATATTTTGTAAGTTAATTATGACGGTATATTCTTTTTAAACTGCAGATGTACAACTCTTTTTGGGCTGCTGAACTGTGAAGTAAAACATATATGAATTTGACTGTTTTTCTTTTAACTGCTGCTTTTATGATTTTATACTTTTACAAAAATCGAATAAAGCATATTTTTTGACTTTGACTACAACACCACATCATTCATTTTTGCAAAAAGGAGCAGGAACAGGAGAAAAAGAGGCAATTAGCAATTGAAAACGCAGCTGCTAAATTAGTACAGCAAAAACTTAAGAAAAGAGAGGCTCCTGATGCAGTCATGGTAGCCACACCAGTGAGTCAAATGACTGCTGTCACCAATTTTCTGAAAATGCCCTGAATACACTAGGAGGTAACGCACAGGTAGCAGCACCACCCATGCAGGCACAGCCCATCAATGACTATGCACAACAACAGACATACACCAATGGGCAACAACAGCAGTATTATGGTAATCAGCAAATGACACCTACAAACACTGGGATGCGGTGGAGAGGTAGAGGATTAGGCTTCCAAAGATCTGGACAAATATAAGAGAGGACCCAGTTGTGTATGTCACTATTAACAACAAAACGTATAGTTTCTTGATTGACACTGGTGCTACATATTCCTGTATAAGGGAAGGAGCACTGCCCGTCTCCAATCAGAGCGCAGACACACAGGGTTTCTCTGGGGCAATAACAAGGGTCCCTTTCACCAAGCCAGTACCATTAGAAATAGGAGGTAAATGTATTCAGCAGAGTCTACTTTACTCAACACAGTCCCCAGCAAATATCTTGGAACGTGATCTCATGACCAAATTAAATATGACAATATATTTAAATGAGAAAGGCACAATTACTTTTTCCATTCCTGATACACCACCAACCAGAATGATGGCTGTCAAACAAATATTCCTCAAGATACACAATATTTTTCGATCATGGGCCTGAAGAATGCCTTCTTCAGTGTCCCATTGCACCCTGACAGCCAGTTCTTGTTCACCTTTTCATTCAGTAATAAGCATATGTTGACTTCAGCCTATCAGCCACAGAGCAATTATTATTATTATTATTATATTTAAGCTTATAAAGCGCACAGCTACCCGGAGGTTTCCCGGCGCTAGAGACCAAAAGTGAGGGGAAAACAGATGGTTGGCTAAGTGGTATTATTGGTTGAATAACCAGGTCTTGACTTCTCTACGAAATTTAAGATAACAGGGTTCCGTGCGAAGGGATAAAGGAAGAGAGTTCCAGAGGGATGGGGCCAAGACGGAGAAGGAGCGGCCACCCATCCTGGCTCTCTTGACTCTAGGAACTTGGAACCTATGCTGATTAGAGGATCGAAGGGTACGGGACGGGCTGTATCGATGCACTAGGGTATTAAGGTATGGTGGGGCCTGGCCTGTGTTTATCCTGTGCATATAGCAGAGGGCCTTAAATTTCGTGTGGTTTTCAATGCGTAGCCAATGCAGTTTACAAAGTGAGTTGGAAGTGGAAGATGTGTTGGGTAATTTACAGAGCAGCCGAGCCGCCATATTTTGGACTGTCTGTAATTTACAGGTTACTTCTTTGCTAATCCAGTCTAGAGGTGATTAAGGCCTGGACTACGGTTTTCTGAGTCTCCTGAGGGAGCATCCCGATGATCTTACGAAGCCATTTGATGATGGTAATGCAGGTGGAGGAGATTTTTACCACATGATGTTTCATGGTATTTGTGAGCGCCTCAACGGCCTTCTCAAAGCCAAAATCAGAAAGATAAGTGCCACAATTCGAAAGAAATTGCTCTATAGCCTTCCCAGTGCTCTGTTTACACCCAGAAACACTCCCAGTTCTGATCATCACCTCACACCTCACCAGCTTGTCACTAGCAGATCAATGAATGTAGTTGTTCCCTCCACCAGACCTAAACTAGAAGCTGAACGTTCTTCTGAGATTTTAAAAGCTGAACGGTTATTTATGTGCTCTAACGCGTGCTTCAAAGTTCCTTTCCATTCAGATATCAAAGACAAAGATCACGGGTCCTATTTCTGATGAATTTCCACCTATCTGCCCTGGGACACACATCTTTGTAAAGAAAGAAGTCCGGAAGTGGCGGGACCCCAAATTCGAAGTACTCCTTTCAAGTTGTGGACTCCTCATCCACTGCTGTCCGAATAGCTGAAAAGAAAGCATGGATGCATCGGAGCCACGTGAGGATCCACCCCGGGAGCTTGTTTCCTTCCCAGTGTAAGAATTGGCTTTTGTAGTTTGGTTTGCCCTGTTCCCATCATGCACTGGGACAGGAACAGACTAATTTGCATACAGCCAGGTTCTGAAACTGGGATGGTGCAGTGAGCTAAAAAACGGTGTTGGATCTAGCCCTGATCTCTTGACTGGGTGAGAGCTTTCTGCTTAATTCAGAGACTCTGTCCCTCACCACCCCTTGTTGTAAATATTTTTGTCCACCCTAAGCGTGGAAGGGTATTCTCAGATGTGAGACCCTTGCTCATTGCACCATCAGGATTCAAGCAAACCGGGCCGAAGACGGCTGTAATGCCAGAAACCGGTCCCCGGGAGCTTGTTTCCTTCCCAGTGTAAGAATTGGCTTTTGTAGTTTGGTTTGCCCTGTTCCCATCATGCACTGGGACAGGAACAGACTAATTTGCATACAGCCAGGTTCTGAAACTGGGATGGTGCAGTGAGCTAAAAAACGGTGTTGGATCTAGCCCTGATCTCTTGACTGGGTGAGAGCTTTCTGCTTAATTCAGAGACTCTGTCCCTCACCACCCCTTGTTGTAAATATTTTTTTCCACCCTAAGCGTGGAAGGGCATTCTCAGATGTGAGACCCTTGCTCATTGCACCATCAGGATTCAAGCAAACCGGGCCGAAGACGGCTGTAATGCCAGAAACCGGTCCCCGGGAGCTTGTTTCCTTCCCAGTGTAAGAATTGGCTTTTGTAGTTTGGTTTGCCCTGTTCCCATCATGCACTGGGACAGGAACAGACTAATTTGCATACAGCCAGGTTCTGAAACTGGGATGGTGCAGTGAGCTAAAAAACGGTGTTGGATCTAGCCCTGATCTCTTGACTGGATGAGAGCTTTCTGCTTAATTCAGAGACTCTGTCCCTCACCACCCCTTGTTGTAAATATTTTTGTCCACCCTAAGCATGGAAGGGTATTCTCAGATGTGAGACCCTTGCTCATTGCACCATCAGGATTCAAGCAAACCGGGCCGAAGACGGCTGTAATGCCAGAAACCGGTCCCCGGGAGCTTGTTTCCTTCCCAGTGTAAGAATTGGCTTTTGTAGTTTGGTTTGCCCTGTTCCCATCATGCACTGGGACAGGAACAGACTAATTTGCATACAGCCAGGTTCTGAAACTGGGATGGTGCAGTGAGCTAAAAAACGGTGTTGGATCTAGCCCTGATCTCTTGACTGGGTGAGAGCTTTCTGCTTAATTCAGAGACTCTGTCCCTCACCACCCCTTGTTGTAAATATTTTTGTCCACCCTAAGCGTGGAAGGGTATTCTCAGATGTGAGACCCTTGCTCATTGCACCATCAGGATTCAAGCAAACCGGGCCGAAGACGGCTGTAATGCCAGAAACCGGTCCCCGGGAGCTTGTTTCCTTCCCAGTGTAAGAATTGGCTTTTGTAGTTTGGTTTGCCCTGTTCCCATCATGCACTGGGACAAGAACAGACTAATTTGCATACAGCCAGGTTCTGAAACTGGGATGGTGCAGTGAGCTAAAAAACGGTGTTGGATCTAGCCCTGATCTCTTGACTGGGTGAGAGCTTTCTGCTTAATTCAGAGACTCTGTCCCTCACCACCCCTTGTTGTAAATATTTTTGTCCACCCTAAGCGTGGAAGGGTATTCTCAGATGTGAGACCCTTGCTCATTGCACCATCAGGATTCAAGCAAACCGGGCCGAAGACGGCTGTAATGCCAGAAACCGGTCCCTGGGAGCTTGTTTCCTTCCCAGTGTAAGAATTGGCTTTTGTAGTTTGGTTTGCCCTGTTCCCATCATGCACTGGGACAGGAACAGACTAATTTGCATACAGCCAGGTTCTGAAACTGGGATGGTGCAGTGAGCTAAAAAATGGTGTTGGATCTAGCCCTGATCTCTTGACTGGGTGAGAGCTTTCTGCTTAATTCAGAGACTCTGTCCCTCACCACCCCTTGTTGTAAATATTTTTGTCCACCCTAAGCGTGGAAGGGTATTCTCAGATGTGAGACCCTTGCTCATTGCACCATCAGGATTCAAGCAAACCGGGCCGAAGACGGCTGTAATGCCAGAAACCGGTCCCCGGGAGCTTGTTTCCTTCCCAGTGTAAGAATTGGCTTTTGTAGTTTGGTTTGCCCTGTTCCCATCATGCACTGGGACAGGAACAGACTAATTTGCATACAGCCAGGTTCTGAAACTGGGATGGTGCAGTGAGCTAAAAAACGGTGTTGGATCTAGCCCTGATCTCTTGACTGGGTGAGAGCTTTCTGCTTAATTCAGAGACTCTGTCCCTCACCACCCCTTGTTGTAAATATTTTTGTCCACCCTAAGCGTGGAAGGGTATTCTCAGATGTGAGACCCTTGCTCATTGCACCATCAGGATTCAAGCAAACCGGGCCGAAGACGGCTGTTTTGCCAGAAACCGGTCCCCGGGAGCTTGTTTCCTTCCCAGTGTAAGAATTGGCTTTTGTAGTTTGGTTTGCCCTGTTCCCATCATGCACTGGGACAGGAACAGACTAATTTACATACAGCCAGGTTCTGAAACTGGGATGGTGCAGTGAGCTAAAAAACGGTGTTGGATCTAGCCCTGATCTCTTGACTGGGTGAGAGCTTTCTGCTTGATTCAGAGACTCTGTCCCTCACCACCCCTTGTTGTAAATATCATGGTATTTGTGAGCGCCTCAACGGCCTTCTCAAAGCCAAAATCAGAAAGATAAGTGCCACAATTCGAAAGAAATTGCTCTATAGCCTTCCCAGTGCTCTTTTTACACCCAGAAACACTCCCAGTTCTGATCATCACCTCACACCTCACCAGCTTGTCACTAGCAGATCAATGAATGTAGTTGTTCCCTCCACCAGACCTAAACTAGAAGCTGAACGTTCTTCTGAGATTTTAAAAGCTGAACGGTTATTTATGTGCTCTAACGCGTGCTTCAAAGTTCCTTTCCATTCAGATATCAAAGACAAAGATCACGGGTCCTATTTCTGATGAATTTCCACCTATCTGCCCTGGGACACACATCTTTGTAAAGAAAGAAGTCCGGAAGTGGCGGGACCCCAAATTCGAAGGACCCTTTCAAGTTGTGGACTCCTCACCCACTGCTGTCCGAATAGCTGAAAAGAAAGCATGGATGCATCGGAGCCACGTGAGGATCCACCCGGGACCATCCGAGATCTAAATGATGAGCAAGAGGAGGGCATCGTGTTTCTACTGACTATCCAAGAACATGAGTATGGAGATCGTATGGTGGTCTATGGACTGGGATGCAGTAACAAACACACCCCTCATACAAAACTCTCATTTGAAAAGATATGTACAGTTGGCATCATTTTCTCTGTTATATTTGTTGTCACAATTGCTATATTCCAGTGGCTTGCAGTACTTTCAGAGAGAGAGAAATGTGCTTCCAGCAAGATTAGAACTCCCACCACCACAGTGCACCCCACGTCCAAGACACTTCCTGGTAACAAGCAAACTAAGTGAAGCACCAGCAGTAGCTATGACACCCATGTACAGCCCACCCTCACACCTTCCACACCCCCTGCCAACCATACAGAATGGGACATGGTACTTGATCTCACCCTGAATCCCCCTGTGCCTGATACCCCTAAACGTTCCAGCAAAAATAGACAAAGTATTAGATATAAATTGAGTACCAAAAGCAAGCAAGTGCCAGTCAGGTATACGTTGCATACCCTACGTAAGAAGGCACCGGCCCGTCAATCTCAGACTGGGTCAGTGATCTCCAAAACACAGTTGTTTACACTTTTGACCAGCACTCTATGCCTGACATCCACTCCCAACACCCTGACAAGCCAGCAGAGGATAATGGGGTTCATAACGCACTATTAGACAACATGTCGTACAGGGACATGAGGGAGGTTGGAAGGAAGGTTACAAATGGGTCCTGCTTTGTGTGCTCACACATTCCCCATGCTGTAGGTGCAGACAAATTGATCTTTCAAAGAGAAATCCCACCGCCCACCGCCAAATGTCTCCTCCACCTGTTTCTTTACCGCATACATGGTCAGATACAGCTTCATTCGACTGAAATAGATGATGCATTTGTAAACGCTACAGAGTGGGATTACAAGTATATTACATTTACAGTTGTTAATAATCCATTGGAGTTTGAAAGGGTAATGGAGGTTTACCATGGTATGAAAGTGCCTGCGGACATAATGCAGGTTTGGGAATATCACTTTAAGAGACTAGGGTACTTCACCTTCCCCACGCCCCCATCAAAATTTCACTCAACCGAACATCACAAAGCCAACCATACCAATGCCAAATGCCCTTGTCAGTGGAGACCAATACTGCACCTGAATCCAATATTTATTTTAACAGCAAGTGGAATGCCCAACATGATTTGATATGTAAGCCTCCTTTGGAAGCCCCATTGTGGGAGAAGAGCACACACATCATATTAATCAGGATATTGGGAGGGAGTGTGCTGAGATATGGGCACAGGAAACTAGAAGATACAATTTCAATGAGGGTACAACACACAAACCAAAAAGAGCAAACAAGCTAAAATCTCCTCTTCTTTGCTTCCTAGGTAATTGTACAGTTCCTGTGGGTCAGAACACTAATTACAGCAACACAATTTTAAATTTGGACCTTCAGTGCGGCACCTCCAGCCTCATGGACATCTATTGGGCCTGCGGAGAAAACATATATCTGCAGCTGCCTCCCCACTGGAATGGACTTTGCACCATCGCAAGAAATGACATTATAGAAAGTGCCATAACAAGCCAAGACTTTACGGGAAGTGGCGTCACAAGAAGTGATATCCGATCTGAAGCATTCACATATATGTTTAGGAGGTCTATCATGTGTACGTTTGAGCGCATTGCGAGGATAATAACACAGTGAGCTATGGAAGGTGATATGTGACTTCTACACCTTGCAATCCCCCAGTTTTATGTAACACATCCTGTACATTCATTTCCAAACTTAAAGAATTTACTGTACATGTAATATGCATGTGTTGATTTAAAGCGCAGTGTGACGAATCAACAAGGTTTGAGCCTTTGTTTCACCTCCGCTTAATTTGTGTCAGGTGTTAGGCTCCTGACTGCTCCCAGCTAAGAGACTCAAACAAAAGGAGGCCTGATGACCCCTCAAATTCCGCCTTTGTTGTGGGCCCAGCAGTAGTAAAATAAGAAAGCCCTGTCCCCGCCTGCACGTTGATGCTTGTTGCAGATGGAAATCAGACAACGTGCAGGTGCTGCTGAAAGTGTTCTGGTGTTTGAAATTACACCAGACGAGTTCACCACATTATTCAGTGGGGCCCACATTCTTGGCAGGGTGGTCGGCGCTATCTACTGCAATAGTGCACATGACGTGCACTTTGCAGCTGCAGTTCCATCTTCTACCTCATAACACTCAGGTGTTGTCAATGCACTACAAATGTGTGATTCATTCATTTTAGTTTGGTGTTGCAGACCACCACACAAAAATGTGTTAGTCTAAGTCTGTGTGTGGTACTTGGGGGGCTGCGAAAGTCATGCAAGAATGCAGCAGGCGATAATGCATATAAGGAATGTTCTGTGGTTGGCTAAGGATAGGACACAACAATACATTGTCACATAACCCATTGTGGGTCAATCTTGAAAAACACAGACACCTCTAAGGGATGTAGCATTCACATTTGATAAGTGATAATAAGGGACACATTGTTACATTAAAATACTTTTAATGGAGAATATCCTTTTGACTATTGTATCCTTTTTATGTTTGTTGAATGTTGCAAACCTGTCTTAAGACCCTTCATGTGGTGATATATGTATAGAAATACACTGTCTTTTCACTTTATTAAGCAAATGTTTGAGCAATATTTGCACTGATATTTGTTGCTGCACCCACACACATGGTTGGGTTCTTGGCGCACATAGCCTTGGCTGCAGTGCACAGAGACCTTTTACTGCCGCACACAGAAGAAAGAAATTATAGGGAACATTGATTGGGACGCATCCCAGTTCACAGTTATTTTGCATCCCATGCCACCTCAGTTTGGACCCAGATATATATGCCAATCAGTCTTGACCATGCTCCAATAGAAACAGTCCAGCTTGAACTGTCATGTCAAATCCTCTCTGAACCTGAACATAAGCAACCCAGGACCACTTTTGCCCTTGTTTTGGCCTCATCAGCCATGTATAGATTGATTCTAGTGACACAGTGTACACGGGACCCACGTCTGGTCATACCCGTCCCACTTAGGGCAACATAGTAAAAGATAAAAGAAAGAGATGGATGGAAGGCTTACATTAATATCAACCACTAGCAATTACTTGGGATGCATCCCAGTCCATCATTATTTTGTACACCAAGCCACCTCAGTTTGGACCGTGCTATATGCAAATCAGTCTTGGCTCTGGTCCAATGTGAACAGTCCAACCTAAGCTGCCAAGCCAGGTCTTCCCTGAACCAGAGCATATGCAACCCAGGACCGGTTTCACCCTTGATATGGGCTCATCGGCCGGGTATAGTTTGCAACTTAAAATCTAACTTTACTGTTAAAGGGGATTTAAAATTACAATTCATTTGATTGGAAAATGTATTTTTCTATCTGGCCCGAAACTGAAGTAGGACATATTAATTATAATAAGGTAATCCTTTGTTATTCTATGGGAGAGATAGTCTTGCAACAGTGAAAAATAACATGAGGAGTCTTTCACTGCCAGAGCATGTAAAATGTTAAGTACACATGTCCTAATTTTGTAAATGCACCTTTCCCTTTCCCTTGAGATTTTTGGGCCTACTTTAGAGGTGACTTGTACGTACTAAAAAGGATGATTAAGGCCACGGAAAAGGTTTATTTTGCTAGGTCGAAATGGCTGTTTATAACTGAACTATAGGCTACAGTGGCAGGCTTGAGACATGTTCTGCAGTGCTTCTTTAGTGGGTGGCACAATTGGTATTGCTGCCCACTAATAGCATTTAATGTACAGGCCCTGGTTACATTTAGTACCATTTACTAGGGATTTACACACAGGGCCACTGGATTTATGCAGTTCTGCAGCCACAGCTTTTTACTAATGAATATGGGTTTGCCGCATTTGTCACATAATTTATCGCCTGCAGCAAAATCTGCTAAAATGGATCAAAGGTTACTTAAACGTGGCAATGTGTGTTTGTGCACAATGGAAGGCCCTTTGCAAAGGTTAACTGATAATCTTTCGGGTGCTTTTTTCTGTATTTGATTGTTAAATTGGTACTAATGAGGTGAAATCTTTGCTCAAACACTATTACTATGTGTAAAAAGGAAAAAATAGTGAAGTAATAGTTTTAAAAATGTGCTGCATTATGACTCACAATTTGCCTTTTGTTGGCAAATAATTTAGTCAACCCTGATGCATACTTTTGTGCTCCCCTGCTGCATATTCCGGTGGTCCTGCCAATAAATAATGAAAAGGTACCGATAAGGTGTACTCTAATTTCACTATGTTTAAAGGAGAGAGCACAAGCACTTTACCACTGGTTAGCTGGGATAAAGTTCACTGAGTCCTAATGCCAACAAAATCAAGTTCAGTAAAATAGTGAAGTGAAGGCAAAATGTCTGGGGAATAACACGTCAAGGATGTCAGGTCTAATAGGAATATAAATAACACATCCAAAGATGCAATGGTAACCTGTGGTGCTCCATAAGGATCAATCTTAGCTCTGGTGCTATGCAAGCTATAGTTGGAGCCTTTCCGAGTAATGATCGAAGATAGAGGGACAGCCTAGATTAATATCCTAATGCTATACAAATCTGCCTGAAGATCTCAATAATTCAAGATGTGACCTCTGTCAGATCTTACCTACAAAATGTGTAATGTCTGCCAAGAAGAACACATTCCACTTTGCAAAGTGGATGCTACCTCGTTTGAGGTGCCAGTAACTAATCAATGGTTTGCAAACACATTAATACACATGATTGTTACTCACAATTAGGAGGGGATGCCTGTTTCATGCCTAATTGTGATTCAGAATGGATCGCAAAAACTTTTTGTAAGCTGGAAAGGCTTTCTTGACTCATACAATAGGTTGAGTACATAGAAAAAAATTATATTGCTGAGGGGACACCAAGCCAAACATTATCGGGGCAAGACGGGTCTGTGACAGCATTTGATGTTGCCAGGACTAAGTCAACCCTACTCTGTATGATATTATTAGACGCTGAAAAAGCTTTTGACTGAGTGGGGTGGGACTTTCTCTGGGCTACTCTATCAGCATTCGGTTTCAAAGGCCAGTTTTTACAATGGGCACAAGCTCTATAAGACCATCCTAGTGCCAAAATCACATATGCTCGATTGCAATCTTCCATTTTTTTAATCTCTCGTGTCACTCCTCAAGGGTGCCCTTTATCACCTTTATTATTTGCACTTTCTTTGGAGCCATTTCTTTTGGCCTTGCAAAATCAACCTCGAATAAGCCCTTTTATATCTGGGACAAACTCTCTCAAAATCACTGCATATGCGGATGATATCGCAATATACTCAACAGACGTCGGGGAAGCAATGAAGGGGATAGTTCAGGAGGCAAGGAGCTCTGGGGCTATCTCTGGCTACAGACTAAATACCAACAAAACTCAAGTATTGCTGAATTATAAACCTCCGGCTTCAGTACAGGGAGTTTGTAGTGTTATTTAGAGGTTAGGGTTTCTGCTAAAATAGATACGATAGTTGCTTTAAATTACGAGGCATTGCTGAAAGAAACAGTTAAATCACTAAAAAAGTGGCACAAGGTGCCTATGGGTATTAGTGGGCGGATGATTGTAATAAAAATGAAGATTTTGCCCACATTTCTTTACTTGTTACAGTCCATCCCTCTACGAGTGAATAACTCCTTCTTTAAGCGTCTAGATGGGATTTTAGCAGCTTTATCTGGGGCTATAAAAAAGCGTGCCGAGCAATCGATCTATTAAAGCTCAAATTATACTTTTGGTCAGCCTTTCTCGGTCGTCTTCGCAGTCTAATAAACTCTAGGAATAATCTTTTTTTTCATGAATTTATGCTAAGGGAAGATTATAATATGTTTCTTTTCAGAACTAATGATCCAAACTACTATAAGAGGGTCAAATTTAAGACCGCGAGTGACAGCGTAACCATCTGGCGTGCTGTTCTGACTAAATGTAACACACTGCTCTATCATGCTAAACTTCCCCTGTGGGATAATCCAGGCCTTCCAGAAATGTTTTATGATGTGGTGGGTAAGCGATGGTCTAGTTCAGGTATCACATTTCTTGGGGATCTGTATGATTACAGTGGGTTTATGACATTTGAAAGATTGAAGATTTTATATATACTTCCAGAAGGCATGCAGTTTAAGTACTATCAGATTCAAGATGATCTTACAAATGTTTTGGATTCTGACATATGGAACTGTTTATATGCAGTAAATGATAAATCACTGATTAGTATCGGGTATAAAAGCTTTAATACCTACAGGGAGGATGATTGTGTTAGATTAGCTGAGCGCTGGAGTCAAAGAATGGGGATCTCTATTACGGCTAACACTATTTCGTCAGCTCTCAGCAGCATTAGCGGGTCTGTACACTCATCCAATTTAAGGGCTCCAGCAGTATAGAACAATATGTTCATTATATTATACACCTGAAAGGATAGCAAAATGGTCTTCTAATAACTTTACTAGCGACCGGACAAAGTGTCCAAAATGTGACTTACTGGCAGCTGATCTTAAACATATGTTCTTTCTTTGTTCTGAACTAGCAGAGTTCTGGCGGATGGTCGCTCAAATCCTGTCCCAGAAACTTGGGAGATCAATATCATTTATAGTATTATATGTAATGATGGGCGGGCAGAACAAGAATTCTAGTCAGAAAGATTTAATTACCATCTTATTGGCATGTGCTAGAATGACAATAGCTCGGGTCTGGATCTCACGGGCCACCGGTGGCTTTGGAGTGGTGGGGATTGGTTAAAGAAACATATGATATGGAATTTGCACTAGCTAAAACGAGGGGGACTCGCTCACTATGTAAATTTAAAAAAATCTGAGGATCATTGATTTTAAATTTATGGGATATTACTGAATAGTTAAAATTACCTTGGGCTATAATCCTATTTATATAATTGAGCTTTTGAAATGTGTTTGATTTTGTTACTATCAATGCTATTTATTTGTCTATTGTCATTTCCTCATGTTGTTAATAAAAATGTCAAAATTGAAAAAAAAAAATTATATTGTCGTTGCTAATCGGTGATTTTGTAACTCACAGGTTTTCCAATTTTAAAATGTCTTTGTACATCTGGCACTAAATCAGTTTATTAGATCTCAATCAATCAATCAGCTAACTAGTTAATCAACCATTCAATCAACCAACATCCGCTCCACGGGTCTATATGGAGATTTGAAATACATCTCCACTCCTATGGACGTCATTGAATCATCAGTTTTGCAAACCCTACTCAGAAGAAAATTATTTTCCATTCCAGTACCATATGGCTTTTGCATTGCATTCTTTAAAATAAGTTGATAATGGTACAGTTAAAGCATAAAGATTCAGAAAAAAGGTCACCTAGAAGCCATTAATATATGTTTTTAGATTTTTAGATTTTTTTACTTAAGAAGGATACCTGATGTACTCCATTAACATAATGACAGTCCTAAATGCAAAGTGTCCCTCATTTGAGTTTTTACTGCTACAGCAGCAGGGTCACTGAAGTGTGCTATGGATAGGAATTTCATTCTATTGGTTGGAATGGTAAAAATAGCCACTGCTATTTGCTGGGGTCTCACTGCAGACACCAATGGCTAACCCTGCGCAGTGAACTCCACTATGTTTGCAGAGTTTGTGGAGTTTTCTGCACTCCGCAGAGCACAAGAAGTTCCCAAAAACTCTGCTCTGCGGAGCAGATTTTTTTTCCTCACTCGCACTCGTCAATGTCAAGTTGGAGAGCTCGAGTGAGGAATATACACCTCCCGGCGAGATTTTTCCCCGCTCACCAAAGTCTAGTTGGCGACCGCGAGCAAGGAAAATCAACCTGTTGGAGAGATATCTCCACGCGTTCGGTTGGACTTCTTAATAACATTGGTTGTGGCAGTTCACAACCACTCACGTTGAGAAAACTTCCGTTCGCGTTGGGAAAGCTACAGCTCAAGTAGAAAATCTACTTGATAAGCAGAAAGGAAGCTGTGCCCTCTTGCGCTGTGCATGATGCCGTTCACGATGATTTTACAGCACTGGACAAACACCAGGCGCCCCAAATCACCAAGAACGGCATGACCCTACTGCACTCTGTGGCTCTCAGAACTCGCAATGCGTGGCAGAGTTTTTTTCTCACTTCGCGGAGTTCCACGTAGTGGAACTCCACGAACTCCGGCAAGGCAATAGCTGTTTGATGCAGACAGAATAATATGCAGTGCTTCTTGGAGTGAGGTTTTGGTCTGTCACTTACATATTATTGGATGGATTTCACATCTATCTCAGGTCGCTACTCTTGATATGATAGTTTTCCTCCCTATTCAAGTGCTTATTCAGTCTCTGGAGCATTTATATCTGATTTTCAATTTTCATTGGTTCTATGCTTCCTTCCACTCCTTACATTAAGAAAGTACGTTTTCTTTTCTTTAAGAAAAAGTACGCCTAAGCGCTCCCTCTCTTAGTACACTGTGAAGTGCACTAGCTTTAATTCCTTTGCTCCCACCACTCAAGCCTTCCTATGTAGCCACTTGCTTCTGAAACGGAGCACTGCTCCTGCTCAGTGTCACACTCTCTTTCGCCCTTCACCAACACTTTTCTCCCTCTCTCGCTTTCTCTCCCCTTCCTGCCTCTCTCCTTCCCCCATCTCTGATCTCTCACACCTACTAGGTTTGCCAATATAAAAGGCTTTTAAAATTGCATCAGCTGTCTCCAAAGTGCACTTTCTGTACTTCTGCACTGCGTGACACATCATGGTATGATGCAATGTTGCAAAAAGTGGCAGCCATCATGGTAATATAAAAAATGATGTTCCAAGATAGCCAAACAATATTTTCGAACAGTTTGAAGATGACCACCATGTTACGTTTACACGCAACGCAACAGCCATCTTGGCTTAAGTAGGCCAAAACGGGTCGGAGATTGTTCGCATTCCTGTCTAGGAAGAGCCTGGACCGGCAGTTTTGTCAAAACTGTTCCTATTGGAGTAGGACCAAGACTGATTTGCATAAGATTGGTCTGCTTCTAGAGTGGCATTGTAGGCAAAAATCAATGGACTGTGAAGTGCCCTTGGGTGATTGCCAGTGCCAAAGATTTATTCAAGCATTTCTTCTATTACTTTGTTGTGTGTGACCTAATTTCAAAAGCATTGGCAAACCCAATAATAGGAAGCTCAACACTGCTAAAGCGAATCCGGCTGGCTTTTCCAATGCTTTCTTTGAATGGTGTCTTCTGTAGTAGCAGTCATCACCCCTCCTACCCTGCCAGTCTTAATTTATACCACACGTATCCCCTGTACAAGCATAGGCAGATGCCTAATCATTCCATCCTACATAAAGGGACCCACAACCTATCTATTCCCTATCACTCCAAGGCTCTATGAGCCCTCGTTATATGCAGGTGGCCTCCACTAGTGAAACCAATAGGGAAAAAACAGGCGTTGGTGGTCTCATTTCTGAATGCGTGCCTAGGTGCGTCACCTCCAGTTTTGCAATCCAACTGCCTGCTGACAATTGCAGAATGAGTGATAGGGTAGCAGCCCTGCAAACTAACATTGTGTTGCCTCTTGCTTCTACTAGGGGGGTCACTACTACTCCAGCAGGAATGTAGACCCCATGTCAATACTGGATTACTACACAGTTTATCTTTCATAATAGTAAAACAATTGAAAAGTGTCACTAGTCCTACACATGCTTCTATAATATCTTTCATTTTATAGATCTGACTGTTCAGCCACTTGACGTTTGTTCCACCAAGTCCCATTGTAGAGACATATTTAGCAAACATAGGTACATATGTATATGTTTATCATGTAAAATAGACAGCTGGTTAATTCCTGCAATCACTGATTGACGTATCTCCTATCAACATGCAGTCCAATCTTGACTTATTAATGACTACTGAGAGACATTGCAAAACAACTGTACTGTGTTTATCTTACCCGATTTTACAGCCACGTCAAATTCGCCAGAACCTGAAGCTTTAATGACAATAAAATATGTCAGTCTGCTGAATAGAACATACCAAAACACATGGTTTAGGATTTTTAGTTGTAATTGAGATAATGTTACCAAAAAGTTCTGTGGTGATTACATCAACATCATCTTCAAAGAAAAGTGCTTCTGAAGAGGAATTCAGAGTCTGTGGCACACGCTTCCTGTTGAACTTTGTCTGCTTGGAGGGGGCAGACTCCTTAATGGAACTGTAAATGTCTTCAGGTGCCAAGAATGTACTCCAGAAGTAAACTCTAACCCCATGTGGTTGTTCACTATGGCAAAAAAGGTTGCGTTATTTCATTTGTTTCAACTAAATTTGCAGCACTTGACTCCAATGACAATTAGAAAACATGTAAAAGGCCTATTGCTGATGCCAGAAATAGCCTAAACCATGAAAGTACATCAGAGCTTTAGTTTATAACTTATTACAAGAAAGTTTTAACATTGAAGCCATTCTTAATCTGTAGCACTGGGAGAGAGCAGTAGCTTACCTGCTATTCAGGTCTAGCATGTAGACATCTTAAGCTGTCTTCCAGATAGCATTCCAGCACTACAGAGCATTAGGATAACAACATACATATGTGCAGCAAGGGATATGAGTCAATCACTTCAGTCTTTGGATTATCTGGGTGAGCTCACTTCAGGCACTGGTTTGCCGAGGTGTCCATCACCTTTTGGACCAGCACACAATATTTCAAAGATATTAAGGTTTTTGTAATTTGCAGTGGCGATTGTTCTCAAATGATTTTTTCTCTGTAACTGAAGCTTCTTCTTGCTACATAATCAATCACACATACACTAATATTCGTTATGCGTGCAGCATTCAAGAATTCCTAGAGTGAGTTGCCGGCAACAGTAGCACACAGCTGCTATGAAAAAGTCTGCATAACGTTGAGTGCTGAGTTCATGTTTGGCAAGACCCGCATATAGTGTCTGAATTCCAAAAGGATTGCACCCATAGAGAATTCCAAAAAGATTGAGACCATAGAGAATTTAAAATAAAGCAGCCTTTTAGTGCTGCTTCAAAGCATCAAGACGTGTGTGTCTTTGGTGTGTCAGTGTTTGCTAAATATTGCCTAAGCTAGCCTTTAGACCCATGTAAATATGACTGCCATGATTGCATGGCAGCATTTTAATTCAAGCCAACAAGATTAGAGCCAATCCACACTAATATAATAAAGGGAGAGCCCAAACCTTTGGGGCGGGTAATCTCAGGAACCACAGCACCAATCACAACACCCAATACAGCGTTGGAAAGGGCAGTTGCAGCAGAAGGACATAGGCTATGCAGACGCCCACCATATACATTTAAAAGGTAAAAGAACCGTGCCAGCAAAGTAGTCCCCTTGTGGGCGTGTCTGCGTTGTGCTGTGGGCGTCTGCTGGGGGCGTGACAAACGTGGGGGGCGTGTGGTACGTTCCGCCCTTCATGCCATGTCTCATATTGTGTGCTAATCCCACCCTGCTCCCTTTAAATACCCCTGCACCCCATAATCATAACCCACCCTTACTCCTTTAAAATACCCCAACACCCTTAAACACTAACCCATCTTAACCCTATAAACATACCCTGTACCCCAAAACCCAAACCTATCCCTAAACCCTAAAAATACCCCTGTACCCCAAAACCCAAACCTAGCCCTAAACCCTAAAAATACCCCTGTACCCCAAAACCCAAACCTAGCCCGGAACCCTATAAATACCCATGTACCTCAAAACGCAAACCTACACCTGAACCCTAAAAATACCCATGTACCCCAAAACCCAAACCTAGCCCTGAACCCTAAAAATACCACTGTACCCCAAAACCCAAACCTACCCCTGAACCCTAAAAATACCCCTGTACCCCAAACCCCAAACCTAGCCCTGAACCCTAAAAATACCACGGTACCCCAAAACACAAACCTACCCCTGAACCCTAAAATACCCCTGTACCCCAAAACCCAAACCTACCCCTGAACCCGTAAAATACCCCTGTACCCCAAAACCCAAGCCTACCCCTGAACCCTAAAAATACCCCTGTACCCCAAAACCCAAACCTACCCCTGAACCCTAAAAATACCCCTGTACCCCAAAACCCAAACCTAGCCCTGAACCCTTAAAATACCCCCTATACCCCAAAAACCCAAACCTACTCCTGAACCGTAAAAATACCCCTATACCCCAAAACCCAAACCTAGCCCTGAACCCTAAAAATACCCCTGTACACCAAAAGCCATACCAATCCCTAAACCCTAAAACTACCCCTGTACCCCATAACCCAAAACGATATCTGAACCCTTAAAATACCCAAACACCCCAAAACATATACTTCAGTACCCCAAAACATATACCCCTATACCCATACTTACCTTATCCAAATTAAAAAAAAACATGCTTTTACCATTCATGCATTTACAACGAATTTCGTTGTAAATATATGCGTGGTAAAAGCATATAAAATGTAATGCCATGCGTTATAATGGCATTGCGGAGTCATGGTACTTTCGTAATGAAAGTATGCGGAGTGATGGTACGCGGAAAGAAAGTTGCGGAATAATAGGTGTTTACCCTCCCCCGGTAAGTACATTGGTGGCACGGCGGCCCACATCTCCAGCAACATACTCATATTTTTTCACCACCCATTTGAAAAATGCACAGGTCTCTTTCATTGATGGCCAGCACCGACATACACTTTTAGACACACCTCCCGCCACAAGTTCTAGAATTGCGAACTTTAGAGCTGGGGAGCTACGTTTGAATCTCGGCATCAGCTCAACATCCTGTGATTCCAGGCAAATCGCTTTGTCTCCCCGTGCCTACCACAAATGAATGTGTTCTTCTGTGATGTAAATTGTGCTCATGCCATGTTGTCGGGTTAGCGCTATATAATATTGCAAGGAAAAATAAAGTAGGGAAACTCGAGTTCACACACCACTGAACGCGCACTCTAAAGTGCATTAGCAGTGCACTGTGAGTCGGAGCGTTTCACAGGCCTGTCACAGATAAGAAATGCTATCAAAACGAAATCCTACAAAACAATATACTACTGCCCGGCAGCAATTCATACCCGGACAACGTCGGGACGGGCTGCTAGTGCTATAATAAAAGTAGAGCAGGCCTCTCGACCTCTAGGTGTACATGAGATGAGACAGTGCGGCCTTCACCTGCCCCAGGATGTTGCACTGTCAGTTCACCACGTCTGAGGAGGTAGAAAAAGCCTGCAAGGCCATGAATGCACTGCACCCCAATTTCTTAAGACAGGCTTGTGCCACCTGTAGGCTTCAGGCCCACATCTCACGCAAGTACTTTTAGCCATGTGAAGCAGCCTTTTAGTAATACTTGCAGGGTACTGTGGTTAACCACTGGAATTCCACATATTTAGCTATGTTTCTGCTCCTGTTGAATAACATAAACTCTATTAATTTTTTAGAGGTCTTGCTACAGACAGCGTTAGCTGCATGTTACGGATAGCAATGTATCCCATACTATAACAGGCGCATTGAGTGGGCTTTGGTTCAGCCCCTTTGTTCATGACAAGAAAGCTTTCATATCTACCTCAGTCCTCTGCTCCTTATTCACTACTTTCCACCCCATTCTTTTGCTTGTAGTACTTCTTATTTACCTTGGTTTCTGGTTGAATTAACAAAAGAAAACCTGAGATGGCCAGCAGTGCATCAGCAAACAGGCATGGTTGGTGATCATGGAATGCTTATTCTATATTCTGAAAGTCATCCCAAGAAATCTGCCCATGCTTGCACATGCGTGCTAATGCACTGGCGATAATATTTAAATGTTTTTTGTGATTACATAAAAGAAAATACATTCCATGTTGGCCATCGATATGTATACATGAATGCTGATGCACCACTGGCCATTTTGGATTTGCCCAAGTGCAAAGTGTAAGAAATTGGGTGATGGGTTGAGTGTGGTGGTATCCCCACTCAGGCAACAACCACAATCCATCCTTGTCAGGGTGGACCACAAAAGTCACTAAATTAACATGTGCTGAACCCTCTGGAAGATTGGATCAGAAGGAGTCAGGCTTAATTTAGAGGCAATGTATACAGTATTTATGTAGCAGGCAAACAGTAAGAAAGTGAAAAACCACACAAGAAAATCCCAAACTAATTTACAAAAATAGAGTAACTTTTAATGAATAAATGATACTTGAATGACAACAATCCAATCATTAAAACTGGAAGTATGCAATTGTTGGGTGAAAATAGCATCTAATCTCAAAAAAGCACCACTCACACTCATCTGGTCTTACTAGACCAGAGGAAAGTCACTAGTTGAGGCCACCCATGTTGGAGAATGGGCATGGACTGGATATAGGGACAAGGTTAGGTGAACTAAAAAAACTACCTTCTCAAAGTCCAGCATGAAGAGTTCTGTTTGTGGTGAAGGGGGCCTCAAGGAGCCAGGACAGCATCGCAGATGGTTATTGCGATAGTGCTAAGAGCAGGCTAGGCATAATGCACGGTTTGTTGCTGGAGCTTTCAGTTGGCAGTCATTGTGGGCTGTCATTGCTCTAGCGTGATGTGCAGCTCTCCCATTGCCGGTCATTGCCGGCAGTTGCTGTAGTGAGTCGGGTTCATCGGTGCTTCACGTTGGTTGCTGTCGTGGACGGCATAGTCTTGGCGCGAACAGGCCCGTTTGGCGTCATGAAGAACCAAAACCTCAGGATTTCACCTTTCTTCTTAGGAGGAGCTCAACTGAACCAGCCAAGGATCCAGGACCTGGAGAGTCACCTCTTGGGGATCAGTAACTCACTCCAGCACAGGCCAGCAGGGCTCAGGCATACCCAAATGCAGGTCTGGGAAGGTCCAGTGCAGCAGATCAGCTGGGCATTTGCCGGGAGGCCTTTGGAGTTTGTTGTGTCCATGTAGCTCAGACGGGAGGTTAGCCAACTGACCCTCAGAGTTACTCAGGTTAGCCTTGAATGAAGGGAGCCGGTTGAGTCTTCCTTCTCAGAGAGCAAGGCAGTTCCCAAGCAGCAGGATAGTTCTCTGATAGCAGCAGGGCAGTCCACAGGGAACAGGGTAGTATTTCTTCTGCAATGTCCACAGGTTCAAGAGTGTTCTGAAAAGCTGTGCTGAGGGTTCAACATTTAAACTTGGTGCCACCCTGTCCTACCCCCACATCTATTCTGGAAAGTTTCTTCCCTTCCCATGAGATGGCTCCATGAAGTCTGGGGTCACAAAAGATTTAAAAAAGGCTGGTGGCAGGTTCCTTTGTGTGCGCTGAAGTCAAGCACTTTGAAGTGTAAGTGGGGCAGGGAACAGCTCTGCCCCCAGCCATCCCGGCAGGATGACCCATCCTGTCTACATCTAGTCCCCTATGTGTCACTGTCTGGGAGTAATAAATCACAAACCCCAACAGCAGAGCCATTCACAGTCATGTGACGAAGTACACTGGCAGAAGGACAAATGGTTGGGACAAGAAAATGGCATTTTTCTAAAAGTGGAATTTTCAGAATTGTGAGTTAAAATTCGACTTTTCCTTTGAAGAGAATATTAAATTACAGATCAATTGAGTGCAAACACAATATCTCTATCTGCTCCCATTCTAAAATGATCACGTATTAAATGTAATAAGGTAACACAGTGTTAGTCAATGTGAAAGATAGACCTTACAAAAGTGAACAATTACTTTAGAATCATTTTCACTACCAGGGTATGTAAAACTTAAGCACCCATGTCCTACTTTTAGACCCAATACACCTTCCCTAACGAGTCTTTGGGGAGTATCTTATGAGTGGCTTATAAGTATTAAAGTATTACAAAGTAAGACTTAGGCCTGGCTAAGGGTTTATTTTGCCAGTTTGAAATTCAGTTAACCTTGCTAAACAAGCTGCAGTGAGAGGTCTGATACATGCTTTTAAAGTGCTACTTGAGTGTATAGCACAGTGGGTGCTGCAATCCCACTAGTAATTTAATATACAGGACCTGGGTACATGTAGTAACATGTACTAGGGACTTACACGTTACTTAAATGTGCCAGTTAGGTGTAGCCACATTCACCATGTTTGAAGTAGAGAGGAGCACACACACATTAGCACAGGTTAGCACTGGTAAAGTGCACAGAGTACTAATGCTAAAGAACCAAATTCAGAAAACAGGAGGGGTGAAGGCAAAAACTTTAGGGGTGGCCCTGAAGAGAATGCCAGGTTAAACAAAAAGGCAGTAAGCATTGGCAAGACCAATACATCTGTGGCTGCTTATGACAGACTCAACCAATTACCTTTGTTAATACTTATTACTCCTGCCATCACAATAGTGGTCATGGTGAGCTGTCAGTTTTTGATTCAGGCAGTGAAACTGAGTTTGAAACTTAGAAATAATGTAATACAGTGATCATGCTGAATAAAAGCCATGCCTGATCTGTGCTGTTACTAATAGGTGTTTTTCTACCTACTGCCAAATCTTCATGGTCCACTTCCCTGATTTAGAGGTGGGGAGACCAACAATATGTCGGTGACAGCTCCATCGCTGACGTTTTCCTCCGACAGCCCATCAGAGTACGAGCAATTGGAGGTTAGCCATCTGTCCTTCACCCAATTCAGATTTGGTGTACGGATGTTTTTTTCTGCTATCCCTTGCCACGAGGTAAAACTTGGTGGTGAGGAACAATAACAATATATAAAATGACCTCCACACTATGGGATGAAACTCCCATGATAGGGTGGGGGGTCATTAGTTTTACTATTCCCAAAAACAAACTCGCACTTTGGGAGTTGGTTTTTGAAAAAAAGTAAAACAAAATGACAGTTTGATGCACAGCCATCGGTTTGTCCATCGGTTTGTTCCATCGGTTTGTTCCATCGGTTTGATGTAAATGTAAAAGTATAGGCATTTATATAGCGCACTACTTACCCGTAGGGTCCCAAGGCGCTTCGACCGCTGCGAAACCCTTCCTGGTTTTCCTGAGAGATGGTCCCTTAATGGGTATCTCCAGGGTGAGACCAGGCATCCCCGGCGGTCTGGTGGGGCCGTTAGTGAAGATAAGGCAAGTTAATGCCCAGAGTTGCCGAGTGTGATCGCTGATCAGAGTGGGCACTGAGGCGAGAGAATTATCGAGTCCGCTGACCCTGGTCCAGAAACCTGCCGCGCCGGGAATCGAACCCTGGTCCCGGGCCGTCCTCTGCTCTCGGGTCTGCCGCCTCTAACCAGTGAGCCACACTACTTCACGATGAAGCCATTGATCAAACCTTTACAACATTGGCAGGAATCGCCATGATGGCGATTCCTGCAATGTTAAGAGATGCCCATGTCTCTAGATTTGGGCAAGGTGATGTCCATCAGAGTGTTGGAGTAATTTACTTTGTCGCTTTGATGAATATTACTTGGTTCTCTAAACTCTAAATTAAATCAGGCCCAACATTTTAGGCTAAACTATCTGATACAAAGCCATTAGCTGGGACATAAACAATGATAAAATATGTAGTGATGAAAATGCCTTATGAATTGCCTCTTCCATGGATCAAAATGGCCCTCCAGCAGGAAAGGCATACCTATACCCAAATGACTGACTTGAAAATACACTAACAGCCGACAAAGTTCATTTGTGGAGAAGTGTGGCTCAGGGGTTAGAGGTGGCAGACCCGGAAGCTGAGATTGGCCCTGGACCAGGGTTCAATTCCCCGCCTCAGCGGGTCTTGGGCTCAAAAATTCCATGGACTCGATAATTCTCACTCCGGTGCCTTCTCGACTCATGGGTTCACACTCTGCGACTCTGGGCAATAGCTTGCTTAATCTCCACAATGGCTCCTCGTGGTGGGATGCCTGGCTTTCACCTTGTGGATACCCTGCTGGGGTTATCTCACAGGGGAATACCAGGACGGGTTTCCTAAGCAAGCGCCGGGAAACCCATTGCGGGTAGCTGTGCGCTATATAAGCTCAAATACATTTACATTTTATGGTTTTAGAGGACCACCTGTCCTGATGAGTGCTCCAGACCTTTTAAGGCCATTGAGATTGGGCAAAAACATCTTTACTCAAAATTTGTGTTCTGCAGAATACATATTTATTCATGTGATGAAGGGGATTAATAAAGTATTTTCAAGTTACCTCCCCTACACATTTTTACAGCATAACTTCTGGTCCCCCAGGGACTTGAGTGATGAAGTCACCACAGTGAGGAGCTTCATGTCACTGCATAAGGAGGGGCCTGATGATGAATCATGTCACCTTGGTGAGTGAGGCCTTCATCCTTTTAAAGAAATTAACCACATATTGGGGCATATTTACAATTAAGTGGCAGAGTGCTGGTTAGCTCCAAAATAGCTAAAGCCACACTCTGTCACTTTAGAAACTAAGGGATGCACTGTATTTACAATAATACATTGCATCCCTGAATTTCTCCCTGATCTGGCGCCAAATACAGCTGCCTAGCACCAACTCATGCACCCTTGCACCGTAGTGCAAGGGTGCCTGCATTAAGGAAATGATTGTTTATGTGCAGGAAGGAACACCTTCCTGCACGTAAACAATCATTCATGGCGTTTTGCTGTTTCTATGTGTGTTGCATATTGCAGAACACATAGAAACAGCAAAAACTAGGCGAAATAAAGCATTTCTCCTCATTTCACCATGTTCAGACCAGGTTTTCCTGTTTACTTCTTTGCTGTTTCGTGCCAGATGCCGGAAAACCCACTGTGGGTAGCTGTGCGCGGTAAAAGTTTAAATAAATAAATAAATAAATTACCTCATCCATTTGTAATCTGAAATGCTTTCATGAACCTGACTCCAACATTATATTTAAGAATATAGTGATTTTTAATTCATCATTTAAATGTTTTCAATAACATGGTTTTGAGCCGCACCTATGGCAGGCCAAGTGACATTTAAACAGACAAACCTAACAAATTAATTGTAACAAATCTGCAGGGAATTTGCTAAATAAGCAAAATTGGTGGGAAAGTAAGAAATGTGTCTTTCCATCAGGAAAATAGGGATCACAAACCTCGTCTGTTCATGTGCATGAGTGGGCAGATTTACAAATTTTTCATGCAACTCAGAACAGTAACAACATTTCCTGTTCTGCATTATGAAAGGATGAAAACACAGTACGAAGCTCTATCTGATTCTAAATAGGCTTCATTGAGTGATGCGCAGTCCTGCACCATGGTGCGAAGGTGTTTGCACTGTCTAGCATAGAAGGTGAACTAGAAGCAAATGCTTACAGTGCAAATTGCTATGCCATAGGCATTTCAGAAAGATACCACACATTAGATGTGTGATGTGCCTTTCAGCACACATGCAATGCGTGGATTATTTTTAGAAATGAATAACATTTGCCCTTGTTAAAGCTTGCTTCAAGGAGGTGTTAGTTTTTGATACCTGGCCCTCTTTGGCTAAATTAGAAGATCAGATTTTGCATCAAAATCTATGTACATTTTGTGCTGATCCACCCATATACTACGAAATTATCAAGGGGTTCTGCCCAAATACCCTCCCATACCTGGGCAAGGAACATCAAAAAGATGAGGAAGTAGAAAAAGAAGATACTAAGGAATCAATTAAACATTTACTTTTACAACAAGATATATTTAATTATCCTGTTTTTTGCAATTATTTCTGTCTGAACCAATTATTACAAATTTTTAAGGACATATATACGTGGCACAGGACAAGGTAGCACAAAACAACTAAATTATAAGAATTATTTACACAAAATACTATACATACACAACCTACATGTACAATATATACACTATATGTACACACAACAGTGTACCCTACACATAAAGAAAATAAATTGTTACAATATTCACTCCTAACTTAGAGTGATATATCACAGAAAAAGAAAGTCCTCGCAGCGCCTGAGTTGTAAATTCTTCTTAATGACAATATATTAATCTGGGCGCCTGAAATCAAACACCAAAATACACATGTATGGGGACTCCTTATCACAAAGGTGTCGACGCAGTCGCGGTCGTGTTTCCGCCAGTTATCTCTTTTGGCTTCATCAGGACACGGGTACTTGAAAAAGTAATAATAATCCACACGTGTTAACTATTCCTGAGGGCAGGGCAAGCTTCCTCGTATGGTGCACACGAGACGAACCTCAAACAAAGTGAGGGCGTCCACTCAAGTATCTCCAAAATGCCCACTTGCCCGTCAGGTCACTCGTGACGCTACTGGCAAATTAAATGTCCATCTAAGCTCCTTATTTAAGAGTCAGGTCGTGATGCTGATTAAATCCACAGTCGGGGTACTCAAGGCAGCAAACGTCCGCATAGTAGAGTTCCACCCATGTAATCAGTAGCGGCTGCTACCGACCAGGGGTGGTAGGGTGGGGATGGAAGGAAGGGAGGGAAATATATTTTTTTTAAATGCACTTACCTTTTCTCCACTGACCGCCTCTTCATTCTCCTTCCCCCTCTCCACTCGGCAGGAAGCACCCAGCCTGCCAGAATCCCCTAACTAATCACAACGCTGCCTTTGCAGTGTTGTGATTGCATTTCTCCACCCAGGCTGTAATGTAGCCTGGGTGGAGAACATGCAAAGTGCGCTTGGCGCTTTGGCCGGCCTTTGTGGGCCAGTCAAAGAGTCATGCACACTTTAGGTGCAGCCACCACCCTTCCCCTGTGAAGCGCGGGGAGCCCAGACCTGCCCCCCCACCCGGCCTGAGCTGAATGCAAAAAACAAAATGATATTTACGAACGTTATTATCATTTTATTTCGTGCATTCAGCGAGGTGATGCTCCTACGCCTTAGCAGAGGAGCTGCCACTGCATATAATGCCCCAGTAATGCCCCTTAATGCAAAGCGATGCAAAACAACACAAAGTTCTTTTTGTGCTGAGAAAAAGGTACGTTTTCCAGCACAAATTGAAGCAAACACCAATGTGTCCCATTGAATCACTTTGTATCTATTTATGATTAGTAAATCTGGGCAGAGAGGCCTGGTTTTTGGGATTCATAAGAACCACTGCATTACAATTGACCTTTCTCCAATGTATTTTACTCTTGACATAAGGCAGACAAAATTGAGGCACGCCACTATAATAAAGCCCAAAAGGCTGCACTGAGTACATTTAGAATATGCAATAAAAGTACAACATTAAAGACTTACCTGAATGCGGAAACAACAGTTTTCCTGTAGTATTTCCCTAAGATTGAAGATTCATATATGTCTGCAAGCTGAGCAGTTAGAAAAGGAAACAGAAGATTCAAAGATTAAAGTTTTTGTGAAAATTTGAAATCAACTAGAACATAACTCGATTTTATATAAAAAAAAACTGAGTAACAATTAAGGAACACAGAATATGAAAGTCATACAGGTTTAGTGTACAAGAATACCTGATCACCCATTGTGTGTGTGTGTGACCAAGCTCCTTCGTGGAGCGAAACGCATTAATGGACGGGCATTTCCCCCTTTATATTTTACTTTGATAATAAATCCACTCTGCTCTTCACTTGAAACCGGACTTGGTGTTTTGTTTGCTGCGAGTGTGGAGGTGAGCTCAAGGTCTGCACCTGGTTTCCCTTTGCCGAGTACTGGCGGAACAGGAATATCATTGCATATATATATATATATATATATATATATATATATATATATATATATATATATATATATATATATATATATATATATATATTCAACACGATTCCCACCACTTCCAGACGAGCCCCTGGCAAAGAAGGAAACTCAGGCCTCTGCAGCAAGTTTGTTCAGGCAAGAAATCTTTATTTGTCAACCCTCACGACGACGCGTTTCGGGCTATGCAGCCCTTGATCACATTCAGCTTAAACTGCGCCATTTTTTTCTTTATAAACATGTAGTGAACGTGCACACCTGGGTTGCATTACAATGGCATTCACAAGGTAAATAGGCAGTGAAAAAAGACTACGGTAGCATAAAATGCCTAGTATTTCTTCTATACCTGACATTAATACATGCTGTAATCGCTATTAAAAATATTTATAAAATGATTCTAAATGTTTGTTTGTTGCAAACACATTATTGATTTTATAAATTATAGCGTTTTTTACAAGAGATTAATTACTTGGATACAAAATATTGCTATCTGGATAAATCCATGTTGTATCGATGTTACAATGTAACATTACTAAACTACCCTGCCCTTGTGAAAAATAAATATAACCGGATAAATCCAGGCAACCAAGTACTTGGTGAAAGTGCATAGTGCAAACAGTTCCTATTATAAGGACTAATAAGACAGTGCAAAAAACAGTGGTGTGCAAATAAGCATAAAGAAGTGCAGTGCAATAAATATAGTAAAATCTTGATTAATATTATAAAATACAATATACAAATTTATAGCTAGCATGTATTGCAATTCATCAATAATTAGATACTCCATCCGGGTAAAATATTAAATGATAACATTTACAAAATTTGCCTTATTGCTAAAAAAATCAGTACATTATAAAAATAACAATCAAGATGAGGTAAGGAAAGAGTACTGACATACTCGATGGAAATGCCACAAGTTTAAGCCTTGATATTGCAAAATATGGCAGAACAACTGTAGTAAAATCAAGTTACGTTGTAGATAATGGGCAAAAAGGTATTGTAAGTCTAAAAAAAAGTATGCATATCTTCGGTATTAATCAATCCCTGAGGCCACTTACTGTCAAACTCCAATATAAATTTAGTCTCCAGTTGTCTAAGTTGACGCTCTCTATTGCCTCCCCTTTTAGATTTGGGAATGGCACTGACAACATAGTATGATAGACAGTTAATGTCCTTGTTATGACAGTGTGCAAAGTGCCTGGCAACAGGGTAGGCAGGGTCATTGTGTAGTATTGCCCTTATGTGCTGCAATATCCTGACGTGCACTGGCTGCTTAGTACTACCAATGTAGTTCAGCCCGCAAGTATACGTCAGAACGTAAACTGCACATTCCGTTTTACAGTTGTAACTGCCTCTTATTGGAACTGGGGATGTCTGAAAGGGTATTTGGTAGCTTGTCTTATTGCAACCAAATTTACAAGCACGACAAGAGGTACAACGTCTAAAACCATTGCTAGTGTGTAACCACAGAGTTGGTTTTCTGGTTTCCGGAGAATTAATATCAAGTTCAGTGCTCATTGATTTACCCTTCCTAAAGGTGATGGAAGGTGTATTGGGCAATCTTTCCTGTAACATAGCATCGGTCAGAACAATTGGCCAATGTTTTGTCAAGATGGCTCTGATCTTTCTGTCTTGCCTAGAAAAAGTGGTGATAAATCTAGGATTGTCAGAAACCTCCTTTGATAATTCTTTGTCCGATTGAAACTGAGAAAACAAAGAATCTCTTGGACGTTCACTAGCTTTTGTAATGGCATTCTGGATAACTTTGTTACTGTATCCCCGATTTTTAAGCCGCTCACACATTTTTTCCTGACAAGTTAGAAAATCCGCATGGTCACCGCAGATGCGTTTCAGTCTTAGAATTTCCCCGTATGGTATACTGGCTATCAGGTGTTTGGGGTGGGAACTTGCAGCATGTAATGTAATGTTCCCAGCTGTGAGCTTCCGAAATAGTGTAGTGTTTAATATTCCATTTTTCACTTGAAGCCTAACATCAAGGAAATCAATCTGCAGTTGACTGATTGTAGAAGTGAAATTCAGATTCATGTTATTATCGTTAATAGCGGCAATAAATAGTATTGCCTCTTCCTGTGTTCCCTGCCATGTAAGGAACACATCATCAATGTACTGATAATAAGCAGTAAAATGTCGTTCAAATGTCTCATTGTGAGTACGCCTGAGGACCTGTTCCTCCCACCAGCCTACATGTAAACATGCATAGCTGGGGGAAAAACAGGCCCCCATAGCGACTCCTCTGAGTTGTTTATACAAAGTGTCATTGAAAAGGAAAACATTTTTGTGTAAGCACCAATCAATTAGTGTTAGAATAACTTTGCTGTGAACATAGTATTCAATAGGGCGCTTAGACAAATAATATTTAATGGCCTCAAGTCCCTGCCCATGGTCAATACTTGTGTATAACGACTCTATGTCGAGTGTAATTAACAGAAAGTCGCCTGACCATGTTGTGTTACTTATTTTGGATAGAAAGTGTCCGGTATCTTTAATGTAACTGGGAAGGGTAACAACAATCTCTTGTAAAAAATGGTCAATATATTGGCCGAGATGCTCTCCCATGCTACCTATAGCTGATATAATAGGCCTACCAGGAACAGGCATTCTATCTTTGTGTATCTTAGGAATGAGATATAAAATGGGGAGTCTAGGGAATTCATTGTGCAAAAACTTAAACTCCTCATTGGAGATGAGGCCCTCCCTTTTCCCACTGACACAACAATTTATATATACTGTCGTTGGCTTTGTCGTACTCTTTTGAACTAGCTTTGGTATAATAAGCAGTGTCGGCAAGTTGTCTTTGTGCTTCAGCGATGTAATCTGCTTTCGGCCATAAAACGACATTGCCGCCCTTGTCAGATTTTTTGACAATAACATTACAATTATTGCTGATTTTTTTCATTAAATTCATGTATGCCAAATTTTTAAAGAAAACATTACGTTGCCATTTATTCTTTCTCACAGCATGATTTAACTTCTTAATATCTGACACGACCATGTCATGATATGTATCAATGCTGTCTTTGGGCATGAGAGGTACAAACACAGAGTTAGGTTTAAACGGACTTAGACCTGCACCTTTTTGTATACAGTCTATTCTACGTAACCTATCTTGTGTTGATTGATCAACGCTATCTGAAGTACCTACATTTGACTCTTCATTATGCCATTCATTGAACAAAAGCAATGCAGGAGCATCAGAAACTAACAATGCTGGTACATTCCCTCCTTCTGTAGTTATGGTATCAGCAATAACATAATGACCTTTGTCTGTTTTAGATGCGAAAAACTTTTTTAATTTGAGTTTACGTATAAAGCAGTAAACATCGATGCGAGTCTTAGCATAGTTGAAATTTTCTCCTGGACAATAACTCAGTCCCAGTGCAAGTAGTTGTTGTTCTGCTGTGGAGAGTTCCACATCACTGAGATTGATTACGGTATTATCACTTATTGTCCCTTCTTTTTCCCATAAGTTTTCTTCTTCTTTTTTGTGAGTTGCTTTCCAGCGTTTGCGCTGTGCCCGTCGTCTTTTGTTTCTGCATTTGCGTCTGATTGTTTTTTCTGTCTCGGACGCAATGTCCTCAGTCTCTCCTCCACTAAAAAATCCAATTCTTCACTCATGTTTAAATGGATTTTACTGGTGCCCATTTGGTCAATGCTTTCACATGATGAACTTATAGTTGAGATGGTATCTGCATTAGAGGAGGATTCAACCAAATTGGTGGTAGGGCCAGTGTTTGCAATATTGCTGGCAGCTTTTCACTATATATTGTTTTCTTTTAGCTACATCGTATTTTCTGCTAAAGGTAAAGATTTGTCCGTTTTCATAATCAGCCAGGTCCCTGGCGAATTTATGCGCCTTCCGCATTTTGATTCTGTCTTCATGTTTTTTTAAACGTTCTTTCATGGCAGCTTTAGTAGTCGTAATGTATTCCGTAATAGGCATTTTGTCTAGTTCAACATTCAAAGCTTCTATTTCTTTTAGTATCACCTCACGATCAATTTTGGCATACTTAGTTAGGAGCTTAACTAGATTCATGGAAGCGTCCAAATTGCATTCGCCCCATTGACGGAGCATATTGGGATTAGGCTTGTCAAATCTCGGAGCAAGTAGGATTCTAAGGCCACGAGGCACACGCCCTACTTCGATATATTTTGACAATGATTTATTTTCCCACCATGTAGTCACTTCCAGTTTAGATTTCTTTTCCAACTGCTTAAGTAATGTTTTTGCATCCCTGTTTTCGTCGGCAACAATGTTAGAACCCGGTTTGGCAGTGCCTGATGTACTTGGCAGGTTTCCAAAGAGCTCGTCAGCCGCGAGCTCGCGTGCTCGAACCCGTTCAGCCTCTGCTTCCGCTGACATTGCGAGGTGGTGAATTAAATTACTTTAAAGTTACGGAGCAGCCGCCGCCTGCTCGCTGATTGCCTGTGTTTGCTGCTGCTCTCTTCCTACCTTAGTCGCCGTATCTCTCTTGCCAGCTCCACACTGTGCTCCGCTCCGGATCAGCCGACCCTCGCAGAACAAACGGAGATACCGGATACTCAGATTTTCTGGCGAAGGTAGGGGGAAGACCGCCACAGTTTCCACCACGGACCACTTGAATTCCGGTTGTGGGCGGTTATCCAGCTTGCAGGGAGGAGGCTCTGGTAACGAAGGCAAACGACCTTCGTGTAGAAATTCAACACGATTCCCACCACTTCCAGACGAGCCCCTGGCGAAGAAGGAAACTCAGGCCTCTGCAGCAAGTTTGTTCAGGCAAGAAATCTTTATTTGTCACCCCTCATGACGACGCGTTTCGGGCTATGCAGCCCTTGATCACATTCAGCTTAAACTGCGCCATTTTTTTCTTTATAAACATGTAGTGAACGTGCACACCTGGGTTCAATTACAATGGCATTCACAAGGTAAAAAGGCAGTGAAAAAAGACTACGGTAGCATAATATGCCTAGTATTTCTTCTATACCTGACATTAATACATGCTGTAATCGCTATTAAAAATATTTATAAAATGATTCTAAATGTTTGTTTGTTGCACACACATTATTGATTTTATAAATTATAGCATTTTTTACAAGAGATCAATTACTTGGATACAAAATATTGCTATCTGGATAAATCCATGTTGTATCGATGTTACAATGTAACATTACTAAACTACCCTGCCCTTGTGCAAAATAAATATAACCGGATAAATCCAGGCAACCAAGTACTTGGTGAAAGTGCATAGTGCAAACAGTTCCTATTATAAGGACTAATAAGACAGTGCAAAAAACAGTGGTGTGCAAATAAGCATAAAGAAGTGCAGTGCAATAATTATAGTAAAATCTTGATTAATATTATAAAATACAATATACAAATTTATAGCTTGCATGTATTGCAATTCATCAATAATAAGATACTCCATCCGGGTAAAATATTAAAATTGATAAAATGTACAAAATTTGCCTTATTGCTAAAAAATCAGTACATTATAAAAATAACAATCAAGATGAGGTAAGGAAAGGGTACTGACATAATCGATGGAAATGCCAAAGGTTTAGGCCTTGATGTGGCAAAATATGGCAGAACAACTGTAGTAAAATCAAGTTACGTTGTAGATAATAGGCAAAAAGGTATTGTAAGTCTACAAAAAAGTATGCATATCTTCGGTATTATTCAATCCCTGAGGCCACTTACTGTCAAACTCCAATATAAATTTAGTCTCCAGTTGTCTAAGTTGACGCTCTCTATTGCCTCCCCTTTTAGATTTGGGAATGGCACTGACAACATAGTATGATAGACAGTTAATGTCCTTGTTATGACAGTGTGCAAAGTGCCTGGCAACAGGGTAGGCAGGGTCATTGTGTAGTATTGCCCTTATGTGCTGCAATATCCTGAAGTGCACTGGCTGCTTAGTACTACCAATGTAGTTCAGCCCGCAAGTACACGTCAGAACGTAAACCGCACATTCCGTTTTACAGTTGTAACTGCCTCTAATTGGAACTCAAAGCTCAAGCTCTAAGGTTGCCCTTGTGTTGTGGGAAGCACTCTGATGCTGTTCATGGGTAACACCCTTTTATTGGTACAAGAGGCAAGAGATGAAACATCAAACGCACAGGCAGTCCAGCAACGCCCCATAGCCTGATGCGTTTCGAAGTGTAGAAACCTTCTTCCTCAAAGGCAAAGACGTTCTGAAGGTGTGCATTCAGTAGACCTGCCCCTTAAATTGTCCTCTGGGACATGGCTGAACTGCCTACGCGATTGATGTTTCATCTGCGCCTCTTGTACCAATAAAAACGTGTTAGCCATGAACCGGGTCAGAGTGCTTCCCACAACACAAGGGCAACTTTAGAGCTTCGATATATATATAGATATATTCACTGTAAAAACAATAGGTTTTAAAGACATTATAGTTAGGAATTAGAATTTAAAAAACCTTTGAAATTCACTAACAAAACCATAGGCTTCAGGGACGTTATAGTTAGTTGGACATTTGACTCTTATAAAACCAGAGAAATTCCCCGTTATAGTTAGTTGACCTAACTATAACTCGCGTGCCCGCAATGCACTGGTGATGACATCACATATTACATCACTCATGACTTGGTCAGTGACATCACTGATGACATCACTAACTATATCGTCCCTGAAACCTATGGTTTTTTAGTGAATTTCAAAGGTTTTATAAATGCTAATTCCTAAATATAATGTCTGTAAAACCTATGGTTTTTTCAGTGAATTTCAATGGTTTTTTAAATGTGAATTTCATATTTCAATATTTATAAAACCTATTTTTTTCCTTTTTTTATGTGTAAGATTTTGAAACTCTCACCCTTTTTTTTCAATTAAAAAATTATGTAATGTTTTATATCTTCCCCTCAAAATATGTATATCTTATTTTTTTTTGTGAAAACTGGAGTCCCGTACCGGTAGTGTACCAAGCTTCATCAGCATGCGAATCCTATCCGCCATATTGCTAAACTCGTAAATGATGCGCATTTCGTATACGACGGATTCATGGCAGCGCGTCCCGCGTAACATCATATACGTATGAAGTCGCGCCAGCTGCTACTTTGGTATGCAATGGGTACGCAGTACCAAGCCGCATGTTACGTCATGTACCTATGGGGTCACACCCGCTGCGCATTGCCTATGCGACGAGTGCAGGCTGCCAGGCCCTATTTTACGTCATAGAGTACGGTGTCGCGCCGGGTACGCCATTCCCTCATTTTTTATTTATGTCTCAAAACTATATCTAAATAATTTTAAAGTGTATATGAGAGCAAGCGATAATCTAAAATATTTCAAACATTTATATATTTCTAACTGTAATAACCTTATATTATGGTCAATATATTTTCTCAAAATCGCGTCGGTGTGGCTTCTTGGGCGTTCGGTGCGCGATTGCCATGTGACCCTAAAAAAAGCATTTGATCGGTTCATAACATTTCCCATTGTAACAGTTGGAGGACCCCACCCATTTTAATCATTCTATCTAAAGCATTTGGTGGGAGACATCTCTTCTGCTTAGAGAGCTTTTCTGAAAAGTTTTTTGCTGTGTACATGTTCTAATCACATATCTTATACTACACACAAAATGCAACAATCATCTTGATCAATATTCATATTCTGTACAGTAGCCTTCCACGTGTGATGGTCATGCATCTGAAACCTTACATCAAAAAACAAATGTGTGTTACATGATGCCCCTGGTGTGTGTGTGGGCATTATTGTGCTGCCTTTTGGCCTGGGTATTGGGGGCTTGAAGGGGTATCATCAGCCACGGGCAGAGTGCACATCCTAGATTACATATGACAACCAGTAAAGAGTAATGTGTAGATTTGTGTTGCAGTATGCTCTGTTGTCAGGCTTTACCAGTATAGTAGTGTGTCATATGTGAGACTTTCAGATTCACGTTTGACGTCCATTGCTTGACTGTAGTGAGCGTTATCTCTGAGTATAATGTAGCCTCACTGCTAGGGTGACCAACTGGCATGGGTGCAAATTCAGGACAGTGAGTGCAAAAATTCAGGGCAAAGGGTCCAAATTCAGGATAAAAATTCAGGACAGAAGGTCAGAATTTAGGACAAAAATTAGGGACAAAAGGTATGTTTTGCATACACATCAGAGGAAGTTGCGCAATAGTGCATAAGTAAATAGAGAACCAACACAAGAACAAGTCAAAATAAGGTTTTTTTAGGTTGAGAGAACTTTACACTCAATGCATCTGTTGTGTACGGGAGTGAAACACACCTCCGTTTGCATATTAAAAAAAAGTGAAGAAAAAGAACACAGCTGAAGGCTTCTCAGATCTTACATTCCCTCTCACCCCCACTGGAAAAAAACACTGGATCCAAAATGCTGTCACTGGGCAGAGAGGCCCATTATCATTCTGTATGTAATAACTAAGCCAACATACAGAATGATAATGGGCCTGATAGCAGTCTGTGCCAGGCCGGGAAGGGGCTGCTGCCGGCCACAGATCCCAGCAGGAGCGTGAGCTGCCCTCTATACTGAAAGTTACAGGCTGCTTGCAGGGGGCAGTTCACGCCAATGTCTGAAATTACGGACAAAAGGCGCCCGTGGAAATAACCCTTACCGACAAGAGGCTCAAATCACGGGTAGTCCGTGAAATTTACGGACGGTTAGTCAGCCTACTCACTGCTGATCCTCCCTCCATCCGAGCACATTCACATGTTTGCTCTTCGCGATAGCAACACTTTCAATAATACCGCACACCATTGACATGCGTGTTTGCGCATATTCACAAGCTTGACAATGATATTAGCGATAGTTGCCGCCCTCCGGTACATGCTACATTAATGTAAATTGCGGATTGTGCGACGTCAAAACTGCAACAGGGACACACACATAAGTATACTTCCTGACCAGGCAGGAACTGAACAACGCCCAGGTCCCCGGAATAATTATTCACACCCTTACGCTGGCCTGGCGTACGCAAGCCCAGCCCACTTTGCGTACGTATAAATAGGATAACGACTATGCCACATGTCCCAGTCCTTCAACACTGCCTCAGGTGATATGGCTGCATCCACCTCGCATATCACATTGTGCAATAAAAAAAAAGGGATCCATGAGGTGTACACCATCCTGGCAATCAAAACTCCATTTGAATTGTGAACTCTGCTGGCCGTCGTGTTTGGAAACACAACAATGACAGCAGGTGAGCAGTGGGGCCTGGGTGCACAGGGGCTGCAATTGAGCACGGTGCGGCAGGAGGGGTGGGGTGCATCAGCTTGGGTGCGCAGGTGTGAAAAAGCAATGTTGCCATGCGTAATGATGTGATCTCTGACCTTATTCAGTCACATCTATGTCTCATTTTAAGGACCTGCTGGACCGTACTGTAGGCCAGAGCCAGCGGACAGCGCTGCCCTACAGACACGTGGGGTTGGCTTTTGGGGCACTGTAGTGAGCTGATTACTAAGTGTACATGCACACAGGCTTGTGCCAATGCATTACACGCGCACATTATGCTTCTAGCATGCGCTCTGTTCCTTTGTATGTGAACTTATTTTATCTAACCTTGTGTATTCTCATGCATTCCAACTCCTCTTTGAACCACGATTACCACTAACAGTTGGTAGATCGTACTTCAAGAAGGAAGGATGCACCCAACTGGTGTTCTCTATTAAGCTTGAAATAAACCTTTATTTACCTCAAGACATTTCCAGCATTATATAATTTCTCCCTTTTCAGACGCTGGGTTGGTTCCGCCAAAATGGGCAGAGCGAGTGCTCAGTCCGTGATCATGCCCTGTGCATTCTGATGCCTTCCATCGTGGTATCAAGACACCATCCCCGACTGGAGACCTGCTGTGCCACCCTAAGAGAGGCACCCCAGAGTCAGAGCTCGCACCGGCATGTCGTTGGACAAACCGGTGGTGGCAGGTGAGCAGTGAAGCCTCAGTGCGCAGGAGCTGCAATTGAGCACAGTGCGGGGGAAGGGGCTGGGGTGCAGCAGCCTGGGTGCACATATGCAGGCAAGAGATGTTGTTGTAGATAATAATGTAATCTCTGGCCTCATTCATATCTCTGTTTCATTTTAAGGACTTGCTGGAATGCACTCTTTCTCGCGGATCCCAGCGTCCCAGACACACGGGTGATGGGAGGTGACAGTGAGGGAAGGGTGCAGTAGGCCGACGCTCTGTCTCCATATACCTCTGTTCGTTTGACTCTCCCTCCCCTTTTCCCTTCCACCCACTCGCTCTCTGTCCCAATCTCACTTTCTTCCTTCCATTCTGACTACCTTTCTTTTTCTCTTGGACATGGCACACATACTTATGTTTCTTTTTTGTCTTGCAGGTTTTATACGCTGCTTCTGGAGGAGTCCCACCCACTTCTTTCATGTTATACTGTTGTTTGTTCAAATAAAGTTGTGTTTCCATTTATTTGTGTTGTTTTAATAAAGGTTTCTTTTTCTGGCAACACTTGTCTGTAGTTTATTGTGAAAATAGGCGGTTGATAGGAGGTTATGAGGGAAAACGTTCGTAATTTTGAGGTGCACCTACCAAATATAAACCAACAGACTATTACATAAATAAAGCCTGGGTAATTCTACAACTGCAAGGGTTCTATGAGTGTATCACTTTATAACACCATGAGTACTGCCCGTGTGATTACAAAACCAAGAAGGCACTGCCTAGGGCCACCGAGGCTTCAGGGACTGGGGAGGCACACCCTGCATATTTAAGTAAAGCCCCGGAGGGTGGCGATTTCCGGACTTGAGTTGGCCTTGAAGCCCCATGAACAATTAATAAACAATACCCGGGGAGGTGGCGATCCCCTAGGCTGCGAAACGTCTGCCCTCCCACGCCTAATTTACATGTGAGATTAAGGTCCCCAGTGCTGCAGAGACCCGGCAATATAATAATAAGATTGGCCTCGGAACATTACCCACCAGGGGGCTCATTTAATTGAACGGTTGAGACCCGCTTCATTATTTTTTCTCCATTTAAACCATCTGGATCCGCTTTATTGAAGCAAGGTTTTCCTCCTCTTGCTTCAACGAGGCAAACAAGGATTTGTTATCACAAGGTGGAAGCCATGTTCCCGCCCTGTAATAGCAAACATAAATGTTCCGCAGATGCAAACGTCGGAACATTGTATGAGCTGCGCCTGGGATGTGGCACTCCATAGGACCATGATGCATTAGTTACTGCAACTACAGACTTTGATCCCGAGACTTCACACCAGTAGGTGTGAGTACTTCGCTTCCCACTTCCGGTATAGTATAAATGCATACTAACACTACTTACACAGGTATGCTACAATGGCTAGTATCCTACAGCGCCCATAGCACATCACTTTATAGCAATCAGCTCATGGCTTAGGCTCATGGTTTGACCCCCAAGTCTTCAGACCGGTAGGAGTGAGTAGTTTGCTTCCCACTCCTGCTATAGTCTAAACGCATACTAACACCACTTGCAGAGCTATGCTACAGCGGCCAGTATGCTACAGTGCCCAGAGCACATCAGTTTACAGCAATGAGCTCACGGTTTAAGCGCACAGATTTCCCCTTACTCGCTTCAACGAAATCACAAAATGGCTGCCAACACTTCCTAGTTGCAACCGTTCGCAGCCAATAACCAGCATGCTCATGCTCGTAACGCCTCAGCCAATCAGATGGCAGAATTCCCAAATATCAATATCTGTACATTTCACTATTTCTCCAAAACTACTGAACGATTTTACACCAAATAAACAAAAGCGTGCTTTCTAGACCAAGACCCTTCTCCCTGCCACATTTTGGGTAATTCCGTTCCCCCGTTCGACCTGTAGCCTTGTCTAAAGTTTCCTATGGAAATTGCATGGAGAAAACACGTTTTGGGACCCCCTTTTTTCTCGGCACCCCTTGACGAATCACCCCCAAACTTTCAACATAGGAGCTGATATGACAAATAGTTAGTTTGGAAAATTTCTTGAAGATTCATCATGCAACACTAAAGTTATAAGCAAAACAAAAAATGCTCTTCCTATGGAAACTTGCTCCTAACTATAACTACCTACTGGCGCCTGCCAGTAGGTAATTTGGTCTCCATTCTGCACTGCTGATGGATGAAATATACATGATAAAATAAAACGACTTTCAAACTCGATGGTATATATATATATATATAGATCAGATCCACATCCTTTGTGATGCCAGGACACCGGGACAGCGGTGCATTAAGGGGCAAAGGTTCCCCTTCGTCAATATGCAGGTCCACAATGCGTAGCAACGCTACGTAAAATGCACTCCCCTCGAAGTATCAGGAATCAAAAAGTTCTCAGCAAAGTGCGCTTTTCCCAAAATCCATGTTTATTTAAAGTGCAGCATCGTGATAAGTCATGGAAATACACACCCAACGCGTTTCGGCGAGGAAACTCGCCTTGATCACGGGTAGTTTCAAATCCAATAAACAAACATTTAAATAAAGTTTCACGTGATAAGTGCAACATAAACAAAGGACTCATTGCTTGTGTATGGTGGCCATCTTTGAATGGAGTACACATTCATTAGTCACATAGTTCAAAAGAATAAACATACGTTTTCAAAAGACACCTTTTCATAAATCAAAAAAGCATTTGGCATAAATAAGCCCATTATTGTCACTTATATAATGTATTGACTTGCAAAGGGAATAATAGCAGGAAACGTTATATGCACGTTCTAAATTCCCGTCAACATCCTAAATAAATTAGAAAAACATCCGGTTTCTGTATTATCATTTAAATTATAACTTCAAATGAAATCGCCCCAAACATCAATTATGGGATAGCCTCAAGTAAATAAACCCCCAGTGAGGTTTTGCATTCTGTCGTATTTGTTTTCCAGAATTAAGGGTTACTTTTAACCAACATACATTCTTGGTCCCTATTTGCATATTATTCAATTCTATGAAACATTTCACTGTCCAACTTCTGTGAGTTGACTTTACAGAAAAGTGCCCAATACGTTCAGTGCGTTGCATGCCACATGTGGAGTCCCAAGTGAGATTTAGTGTATAAGGCAGTCATTCATATCAATCCAAGTGAATAAAGTCTTAGACGGATGTCTCTCCCTGTGCATGTATCTCCTATCTGAATCATTCTGAGATGATAATCCAAATGATCAGATTTTGTCTGGAACATAATTTTTTCGTCTTTAACGATGTCTATTTTAGACAACGGCAGGGGACGGCGATGGGAACTTGCTTTGCTCCCAGTTTTTCTAATCTCTTCATGGCGAACTGGGAGCAGCAAGTAGAGAGGACTCATCCAATGTACCGCAGCCATGTGAAAATGTGGCTGCGTTACATTGATGATCTCTTCATCATTTGGGACGGGACACAGAGTGAAGCAGAAACTTTTGTAGCAGACCTAAACAGAAATGATCTTAATGTCAGGTTGGAAGGTCACATGGATACCCAGAATATGGTATTTCTGGATCTACATGTGAAAGTGCTGAATAGGAAACTCAAAACCTCCTTATACCGCAAGGAAACTGCGGGTAACACACTGTTGCACGCGGACAGTGGACACCCGAAAACCTTGATCAAAAGCATTCCGTTTGGGGAATTCCTCCGGGCTCGGAGGAATTGTAGCACGGAAGAAGACTTCATGATTGAAAGTGTATGCATGAGGAAGCGCTTTGTTGAAAGGGGATATCAATCCTCTATCATAGATGCTGCTTTTAAAAAGGCCAGTGAAGTCAGCCACCAATCCCTGCTAACTACTAATGTAAATCTTGAAACTGCAAAAACAACAGAAGTAGTAAGGCATATCTCTACTTTTCACTCCAAATCATGGCAAGTATTTAATACTTTTAAACGCCATTGGAATGTCCTTAGAACGGAACCTACTCTGATTGAAGTCCTAGGTGAGAACCCCAGTATGACCTACAGAAAAGCACATTCCCTCAAGGACAAATTGAGCAAGAATGAGGTAAGCATGAATACTACTAAACCAAGTGACATCAAGGGCTTCTATACCTGCATGAAATGCAAAGCTTGCAGGTATAGTCATAACATCAAGAAAGTCTTTTTTCCTGTTGAAGCAGTTGAGAAGCCTATTAACAAACACCTAACATGCTTATCTGAATATTGCGTGTATGTTTTGACATGCCCATGTTCAAGGAAATACGTAGGGAGCACTATGTTCCCTGCCAAAAAACGTGTCCTTGAACACATGAGATCTATTGAAAACAAGGATCAAACTTCGCCCATCGCACGTCATTTCGAGGAACAACACAGAAGCAACAGAAATTTGCTTAAGTTCTTCGTAATTGACAAGCTCCCTGCCATGAAGAGAGGTGGAGATAAGATCCGCAAATTAAGACAAATGGAGAACAGGTACATCATTGAGCTCGACACCTTGATGCCTAGGGGGTTAAATTCGGAGGAAGAAATGAAATGGCATCTAGGTGATTAATGTCAATTGCAGTCTGGATATGGTTACCAATGTATCTGCTTTGGATGTAACTAGAACTGCAAATTGGTTTTTAGCCCTTGGTCTAGTTAGTGCCTTCTGCTGTTTTTAAATGTATTCTGTAAATTTAATTTTGTTTCATCACTCTCACTCACTTAGTATTAAACTCATAGCTTAATTCATTAGTCTCTGGTTATGCATGATATAGATTCTGACTGGCACCTTTCTTTTGTGTTTCACTTATAGGTACTGACTATATTATGATGCACAGGGAGAGACATCCGTCTAAGACTTTATTCACTTGGATTGATATGAATGACTGCCTTATACACTAAATCTCACTTGGGACTCCACATGTGGCATGCAACGCACTGAACGTATTGGGCACTTTTCTGTAAAGTCAACTCACAGAAGTTGGACAGTGAAATGTTTCATAGAATTGAATAATATGCAAATAGGGACCAAGAATGTATTTTGTTTAAAAGTAACCCTTAATTCTGGAAAACAAATACGACAGAATGCAAAACCTCACTGGGGGTTTATTTACTTGAGGCTATCCCATAATTGATGTTTGGGGCGATTTCATTTGAAGTTATAATTTAAATGATAATACAGAAACCGGATGTTTTTCTAATTTATTTAGGATGTTGACGCGAATTTAGAACGTGCATATAACGTTTCCTGCTATTATTCCCTTTGCAAGTCAATACATTATATAAGTGACAATAATGGGCTTATTTATGCCAAATGCTTTTTTGATTTATGAAAAGGTGTCTTTTGAAAACGTATGTTTATTCTTTTGAACTATGTGACTAATGAATGTGTACTCCATTCAAAGATGGCCACCATACACAAGCAATGAGTCCTTTGTTTATGTTGCACTTATCACGTGAAACTTTATTTAAATGTTTGTTTATTGGATTTGAAACTACCCGTGATCAAGGCGAGTTTCCTCGCCGAAACGCGTTGGGTGTGTATTTCCATGACTTATCACGATGCTGCACTTTAAATAAACATGGATTTTGGGAAAAGCGCACTTTGCTGAGAACTTTTTGATTCCTGATACTTCGAGGGGAGTGCATTTTACGTAGCGTTGCTACGCATTGTGGACCTGCATATTGACGAAGGGGAACCTTTGCCCCTTAATGCACCGCTGTCCCGGTGTCCCGGCGTCACAAAGGATGTGGATCTGATATTATGAGATCGCCGGTTGACCGCGTTTCACAGGTGCCATAGACGGAGGAGCTGTTTAATCTAACTTGGAACCAGACGATATACGAACACTGGGAATGCATAACGACCCACCGGGAGCCTGGGAACTTGAAGGTGGATTTGCCTGACGTCTCCTGTAGCTCCGTGACGGGTGAGTCCGTTCTATTGTTATTCTCCGGTTAAGTTATCGCTGAAATACAAGTGTTAACTACGTGCAACGTTGAACACACACGCCTTTGAACTAGACTGCGGTAGGCGCTGTGTATTGCTCCGACGTACTCTCGGAACTTTCCGACTTGGCAATTGCATTTGAAAACGCGACTTCCCCACGCCTGACCCCCAGTAGAGGCACAATCTGGAGGTCAGTGTGCGAGGGCCCTCGGAAGGGAATCACAGAATCTATTGAGTGACTGTGCGCATTTTCCCTAATACAAATAACAATATATGCAGGCTAGAGGGGGGATCTCCACGTGAGCTTTAAGCATGGAAGAAGAAGCGGAGGCACGTAGGAGACTAAGGGCGCAATCCATGTTTGTACAAACTGCAAACAGTTCTTCTAACAAGGAGCCAGCACCATCTGGGCAAGGATTAGCAAATAAATACCAGAAACTAGAAAAGCTGATACGTAAAGAGATTTCTCGCTGGTGGGAAGCAATCACCCTAGAGAAGTATCAGGAAGAGAAGAGAATCCCCAGAGGGTTGCGCATTTTAATAGCTCCATCACATGAAGAACCAGACATTGAATTGGCGGAAGAATGGGCTGAGAACTTAATGGACTGTTCTAATCGCATGCTATCCATCTTAATTAAACATGCATGGAAGGACAGAATGTCACTGTTGAAACTTATTGCGGATCTAAAGGATGAATTAACGAAGGAAGACACAACGGAAGGTTTCACAAAGAAAATGGAAGAAATTGACAAGAAGATGACTAAACACGAGGACGACATCGTGGCAAAAAAAGAAAGGAAATTCTTACGAGACAAAATTGACTATCAAGAAGGCCGCATATTTACCTTCAGTCGCAAATATGACAATTTACAAAGAAAGGGGGTACAAGCCAACATTGATGCTGTAGGTGCTGGGGCACCAGTCTCGGAGGAGGAAGTTGTAGAGAGTGACGTCTCAGAAGACGGTCAACTACAGGCACCCAAGGCTGCATCATCAAAAAATTCCAGCAAGGCTTCAAATTTTCGGGTGGAATTCAAGATGATGAATCAAACCACGCAACTGGCAAATAGACAGAGGCCGGGGACAAGGAAGAGGATTCAGAGGAAAAGGCAGAGGAAGAGGCAAACTTGGAGAAAATACAACAAAGAACGACGGCCAGTCAGGAGGGGCGGCTGGAACAAGTGGACTGACAACAACCCCAGTGGGAGTGGAAACACGGGGTCAAAAGAAAACACGAGGAAAATGAATCAACGCAATGTGGTAAACCTTTCATCTCATATCCTATCTAAAGTAGAATATGATGTTTTACAGTTTGGCTTATCCTTTTGCCCCTCGGCTAATTTTAACTACTCTCAGGAACGAATAGACTTGTTCAAATTTACTAGAAAGCTGCATCTGCATAAATGGAACAAACTTAAAGTGAAAAATGCACCAATAACTGCCTCAAATGTAGAACCAGCTAGCGAGACTATTGGTGAAGTAGAAACACTCATTGCTATGAAGGATTTGGAGTTTTGTACACCTGAAAATACCTCCAATGATGCAATTTCCTTGGGTTATAGAACAGATCTTAATTGTCCAAATCATTTTAAATCCAAATCGACCTTCAATCCAACTATACCTGCCTGTAGTATTGACACCTTTGAAACCCTTGTCATAAATGACCTTAAAACCTAGCTAAAAATAAGTGTTGGTTTAAAGACAATCTGAGTAAAGCAGAAAGAGTAGCCATAAAATCATTGGAAGAGGGCCCCTCTATTGTCATTCGTCAATCTGACAAAGGGGGGAATGTGGTTGTATTGAATGTTAATGACTACATAAATGAGGGCAATAGACAACTGAATGAAAAAGAATGTTATGAAGTCTCTTCTTTACAGCAGATTGAAGAAAGCATTAACAAGTATTTTGAAATGCTAACAAATTGGCGTACAAATGGTATCATCGAATGGGATGAATACTCCTTTTTGTTAAACAGACATCCGAAAATAGCAGTTTTATATTTACTGCCTAAGTTACACAAAGATCCAAAAAAAAACCCCGGCAGGCCGATAGTATGTTCGATTGGTTCTCTTTTGGAGAACACGTCAAGATACATTAACTTCTTTCTGAGACCATTCGTTGAGAATGTACCATCGTACTTAAAAGACAGTAGGGATTTTATTAATAAAATCACCAACTTTGAATGGCAGGATGGATATTTACTCATCTCATTAGACGTATGCAGTTTGTATACGTCTATTAGACATGAGGATGGCATTGGAGCATGTTGGAAATTTTTGTGCACCAGATCTATCTCCTATCTGAATCATTCTGAGATGATAATCCAAATGATCAGATTTTGTCTGGAACATAATTTTTTCGTCTTTAACGATGTCTATTTTAGACAACGGCAGGGAACGGCGATGGGAACTTGCTTTGCTTCCAGTTTTGCTAATCTCTTCATGGCGAACTGGGAGCAGCAAGTAGAGAGGACTCATCCAATGTACCGCAGCCATGTGAAAATGTGGCTGCGTTACATTGATGATCTCTTCATCATTTGGGACGGGACACAGAGTGAAGCAGAAACTTTTGTAGCAGACCTAAACAGAAATGATCTTAATGTCAGGTTGGAAGGTCACATGGATACCCAGAATATGGTATTTCTGGATCTACATGTGAAAGTGCTGAATAGGAAACTCAAAACCTCCTTATACCGCAAGGAAACTGCGGGTAACACACTGTTGCACGCGGACAGTGGACACCCGAAAACCTTGATCAAAAGCATTCCGTTTGGGGAATTCCTCCGGGCTCGGAGGAATTGTAGCACGGAAGAAGACTTCATGATTGAAAGTGTATGCATGAGGAAGCGCTTTGTTGAAAGGGGATATCAATCCTCTATCATAGATGCTGCTTTTAAAAAGGCCAGTGAAGTCAGCCACCAATCCCTGCTAACTACTAATGTAAATCTTGAAACTGCAAAAACAACAGAAGTAGTAAGGCATATCTCTACTTTTCACTCCAAATCATGGCAAGTATTTAATACTTTTAAACGCCATTGGAATGTCCTTAGAATGGAACCTACTCTGATTGAAGTCCTAGGTGAGAACCCCAGTATGACCTACAGAAAAGCACATTCCCTCAAGGACAAATTGAGCAAGAATGAGGTAAGCATGAATACTACTAAACCAAGTGACATCAAGGGCTTCTATACCTGCATGAAATGCAAAGCTTGCAGGTATAGTCATAACATCAAGAAAGTCTTTTTTCCTGTTGAAGCAGTTGAGAAGCCTATTAACAAACACCTAACATGCTTATCTGAATATTGCGTGTATGTTTTGACATGCCCATGTTCAAGGAAATACGTAGGGAGCACTATGTTCCCTGCCAAAAAACGTGTCCTTGAACGCATGAGATCTATTGAAAACAAGGATCAAACTTCGCCCATCGCACGTCATTTCGAGGAACAACACAGAAGCAACAGAAATTTGCTTAAGTTCTTCGTAATTGACAAGCTCCCTGCCATGAAGAGAGGTGGAGATAAGATCCGCAAATTAAGACAAATGGAGAACAGGTACATCATTGAGCTCGACACCTTGATGCCTAGGGGGTTCAATTCGGAGGAAGAAATGAAATGGCATTTAGGTGATTAATGTAAATTGCAGTCTGGATATGGTTACCAATGTATCTGCTTTGGATGTAACTAGAACTGTAAATTGGTTTTTAGCCCTTGGTCTAGTTAGTGCCTTCTGCTGTTTTTAAATGTATTCTGTAAATTTAATTTTGTTTCATCACTCTCACTCACTTAGTATTAAACTCATAGCTTAATTCATTAGTCTCTGGTTATGCATGATATAGATTCTGACTGGCACCTTTCTTTTGTGTTTCACTTATAGGTACTGACTATATTATGATGCACAGGGAGAGACATCCGTCTAAGACTTTATTCACTTGGATTGATATGAATGACTGCCTTATACACTAAATCTCACTTGGGACTCCACATATGGCATGCAACGCACTGAACGTATTGGGCACTTTTCTGTAAAGTCAACTCACAGAAGTTGGACAGTGAAATGTTTCATAGAATTGAAGAATATGCAATAGGGACCAAGAATGTATGTTGGTTAAAAGTAACCCTTAATTCTGGAAAACAAATACGACAGAATGCAAAACATCACTGGGAGTTTATTTACTTGAGGCTATCCCATAATTGATGTTTGGGGCGATTTCATTTGAAGTTATAATTTAAATGATAATACAGAAACCGGATGTTTTTCTAATTTATTTAGGATGTTGACGGGAATTTAGAACGTGCATATAACGTTTCCTGCTATTATTCCCTTTGCAAGTCAATACATTATATAAGTGACAATAATGGGCTTATTTATGCCAAATGCTTTTTTGATTTATGAAAAGGTGTCTTTTGAAAACGTATGTTTATTCTTTTGAACTATGTGACTAATGAATGTGTACTCCATTCAAAGATGGCCACCATACACAAGCAATGAGTCCTTTGTTTATGTTGCACTTATCACGTGAAACTTTATTTAAATGTTTGTTTATTGGATTTGAAACTACCCGTGATCAAGGCGAGTTTCCTCGCCGAAACGCGTTGGGTGTGTATTTCCATGACTTATCACGATGCTGCACTTTAAATAAACATGGATTTTGGGAAAAGCGCACTTTGCTGAGAACTTTTTGATTCCTGATACTTCGAGGGGAGTGCATTTTACGTAGCGTTGCTACGCATTGTGGACCTGCATATATATATATATGGCGGTCGCCAGTAGGTAGTTATAGTTAGGACCTAGTTTCAATAGGAAGTCCTCAACATTCTATTTGGAATAACTTGGGCCCTGGTTGAGGAATCTTAGCGAATTTCTCAAAGAAGATGGCTCGGCCCGCTGCGCTCCTTCCCTAAAAGTTTGGGGGGGATTGGTCAAGTGGGGGCTGAGATAAAAGGGGGGTCCCAAAATGTGTTTTCTCCATGTTATTTTCCATAGGACCTTTAGACTCGGCTACAGGTCGAACGGGTGAATGGATTTATAAGAAATTTGGCAAAACTGTACAGTCCGGCTCGCAGATTACGCTTTTTTTGGAATGATGTAAATCCGTTCAGTAGTTGCTGAGGAAATTAAAGTTAAAGTCAATTATATATCTATACGCGCGCACGGGTGCGGGCACTCAAGCGGCTGCGCGCGCGAGCGGAATTTTGCTGCGTGACGTCTGTTAACGTTCGATTCGAAGGAAATCAGGAAGTGTTGACCGCCATTTTGTTATTGCGAGTAAATATATTGTTGATTTCAAAGCGTTGGAACATGGAGAGGGGAGAAGGTAGAGATTGTTTTGCTGCGTAGGTTTTCTCAGGGTGTGCAGTAAGGCCCTTAAAGGCGAAAATATATATATATATTTTTTTAAAGTTGCGTGGTGCGCGCACTCGGTCGCGCACACCTTTTTACAAGAGTGTGAAAATGGAGATAAATCAGAAGTTTGAGTGCTTAGATATAAGGTGGCCCTGAAAAGAGCCATTGTGTTAATTGAGTGTTTTCTGCATTTATAAGTAAGTACCGATGCAGAGCCTGATGTTGCAGAGGAAGATTCTGTTTCCCTCATTCGTGAAATGAACACCGTCTCTCCTATAGACGTCTTGCATGTGGTATCGCAAGTTGTTGTGGTAAATAGAACCCATGCTATAATCTCTGAGGAACGCAGAAACAGATTTATTTACATGTCTGCTTGCTTTCTCAAATTGTGCACAATGTTGATTGGACCAATTCCATTTCTGTCTTTGGCATATATTGGAATATACCAAGGCAGATCGAGGAAAAAGTGTCATCAATTGTCGAAAGGTGTCTTTTAGAAGCATTTCCAGACCTACCCCAGTGATTGTGCCTAGATCGTTCCCACCACAGTGCACAATTATAAGGTCTGGTTCTGGGAGATGTATAAAAGTTTTCACCAATGGAATCAATTGGTGACATTTCAATCCTCTTTTGGAAATCCATGTTATGTGTACATTTGGTAAGCTGAGGTTGCAAATTCGTCTGCTTACTGCATATTTTTCACTCCAGTGAATATAACTGTGTCCTATTAGCCAGACCTTCATTTTCAAGGGATTTGTAGTCGTCCTCCGATCGGTTCTGGAAGTGGAATGGTAGTTAGAAGTTGAAATTCTAAATAAAGAAAAAGGAAGAGGCTGGGTGTGGTTTAAAAAATAAAAATGATTGGTTGATTGTAAGAAGTGGAGATTGAACAGTACGTTGCATGTTAATGTTTATGTTAACCCTTTCGATGCTGATGACGAGCTCAGCTCGTCATGATGCACAGTTGAGCTGTGCTGATGACGAGCTGAGCTCGTCATGAGTGCAGCCTAAGTGCAGTTTCCAGCACAGGGGGGGAAAACACCTAGCAGCCAAGGTGTTAAACGAAAAGTACTATTGGGTGTGAAAAAAAAAGACATGTAACAGAGCTGTGGATTGGCAGGTGTTTCTGGAGGGAAAACAGTGTTGTTACTTTGCTGTAGAACGTTGAGACATGAACTTTTGACCTCTGCCTTCAGCCAGGTGCAGAATGAGGTGTTACCATGGAAACAGCCAGAGATGGCAGTGGGTGATGGGTGACTTTTATGTGACATTGAAAATATTGTGAGGGAGAACCAACTGAAATGTAAATGCTTACGTTACGCGCTCCGCGCCGCGGATTGCTTCCGGGAAGCTGCGCTTCGCGCCTCGCGCACCGGAGCACTTCCGGGTGCGCTAACGCGGCGCGTCATATGACGGATTACGCAACAACGCGATACGTCGTTGGGGCTCCACCGGAACTGATCGAATTGGTAGTCTACAGTGTTTCTGGATGTTTCAGACTGAAGCTGGCGTCAGCATGAGAGCACCCCGTGGCTACGTCGTGGCCATTCCGCGAGCAATCATGGCAGTCGCTCCCCACCGGAAGTCTGCAGGAGTCGGGGGCCTCGGTGACTCTTGTAGAATCTTCAAGGTTGAGGGGACGCTTTTCGGAATGGGGCTCATGCCCTAGCAGTCAAGCGTCCGAGTTCCAGGGTTGCCCAGAGCCATCCTTGCAGGCCAGGCCCAAGTCTGTGGAGTCGACCGCCATTTCCTGAGCTCCGTGGCAGCCGCCTGTCGCTGTATCGGAAGAGTGGGTGCAATTCAGCCGGATGGCGGGTGAGATGGTGTAATAGCAAGAGCAGGCGTAATTCAGCTGGCCGAGCGAGGCACTGTGCCGCAGGAGCAGGCGCAACTCAGCTGGCCGAGTGAAGCGCTGGGGTGTAGCTAAGAAATCTCCACCTGGTGAGGTGGGAGAGGCTCGTTCGTGCCGCCTTTCCCTTCCAGTGCACCCCATGCCGTCTCCTGGCGCAGGTATATGTGATGGTCGGACCAGGGCACCGCAGGACGTGTCTTCAGGTCAAACGGATTGTGGGACAAGGTCCAGAATGGAAAAGGCAAGAAGTTCCGCCTGACCCCGGGAGCCGGCCGCCTATGTCGGGGGCGATTTCAGGCCATACCAGAGGAACAAGACTTGGGGAGGGGGCAGGAGCCAAGCGCCCCCTCCGAGTCCGCGTTTCTTGGACCCTGAAGTATGGCACTCAACATCCAGAACTTATGACATTTGTGCAAGGCAGGGACATCGAAGCCTCTCAGGGACCAAGCATATCCAGAGTCCTTCCTACAGAAGGTGGTGGGGGTGGCGGCATTAGCAAGGCATCCCCCCACACAACTTGTCGGACCCTGAAGTATGGCACTCAACATCCAGAACTTATGACATTTGTGCAAGGCAGGGACATCGAAGCCTCTCAGGGACCAAGCATATCCAGAGTCCTTCCTACAGAAGGTGGTGGGGGTGGCGGCATTAGCAAGGCATCCCCCCACACAACTTGTGGGACCCTGAAGTATGGCACTCAACATCCAGAACTTATGACATTTGTGCAAGGTAGGGACATCGAAGCCTCTCAGGGACCAAGCATATCCAGAGTCCTTCCTACAGAAGGTGGTGGGGGTGGCGGCATTAGCAAGGCATCCGCCCACACAACTTGTCGGACATCACCTCAGGATGTACTGGGTGTTCAATTTCAGAATTGAAACTACTAAGAAGCAATTAGAAGTGTTGTTTTCATGTTGCAGCAGGCTGCCATGTAAATAGTTATTTAATAAAACGTTTTATCCTGTTACTTTGCTGGTGTGTTGTATATATTTATAATATTTGCATAGTGTTTGTCGTTATTTTGGGCGGGGTGGGCGGCGGAGCCGAGCTGTCTTGCAGCCATCATGGCGTCGAGCTCGGTTCCTCTCTCTAGTTTCATGTTTTTTCTAACGATTTATATGTTATAGTTTGCTAGCACGATACAGCGGATAGTCCGCATTTTATATATATGTCCTTTTTATTAGGGGGGTCCTCCGGTGGAGTCGGACGATCTACCTGTAATAAACGGTCCGGGTTGAACCAACTACCAACAAACGGGGCAGAGATAGGCATGACGGGTTACAAAGGGGACAAAAGTGTGCACTATCTATCCTTCACTATCTGCAAAAACTAAACAGAGTATTGCGACTCTGTGCTTATTTGTGAACAGAGAATGACCCAAAGAGAACCAATTTCGAACAATCATAGGCTATTGGCAGTGGGCAGAGAGGCCATGACACAGAAAATGGCTGTTACTTACGTGCATGATGGGGCCTAAAAGGGACTAGATGGCGTGGCCACTGTTTCGCGACTTTCACTTTACTTTTAACAATGGCTGTGGTGAACATAAATGAACGCCGCTTATGTATACCTAATTTTAGTCATTTTCCACAAAAAAGCTTTTGATATTTGCTATTAAAAAACCAAAGAAAATCACTGAAAAAACCATAGGTTATAGACCATATATAGTTAAATATCTGAAGTCCATCTCTGCACTCGATGGAGATACAGGTCGTCGATCAGAAGATGTGCTGGCCACCTCTAATGGTAATAGCGTGGCCAGGGCTCTTGTTGTTGCCTCTGCAAATTGCAGAGGGTGCACTTGTTTGACATGCCGCACCATGGTATGTATGGAAAAGGAATATTTTTTTGCTGGATTTTTTCTTGAGAGAACCAAGTCACATATCGTGCAGGTTACTTTTGGTGCATTCACTTTCTTTTGATCTTCAGGATAAGTGAAAAATTGCCAGATGAAAGATTTATTTTTTCTTATTAAAGGTAGTCGATCATTTTGGTCAGATTCGGAAGATGAATGAGATACGGTAGACATTTCACCAAAGTCTTCCGAAAGATGTAGGATGTTGTTCTCTCTTGAGAGTAGAAAAGATAGTGAGGGAAGTGGGTGGAGTGCTGCGTGCAAATTCCAGAATTGAAACTTTTAAGAACCAATTGAAAGTGTTTTCATGTTGCAGCAGGCTGCCATGTAAATAGTTATTTAATAAAACGTTTTACCCTGTTACTTTGCTGGTGTGTTGTATATCTTTATAATATTTGTCGTTATTTTGGGTGGGGTGGGCGGAGGAGCCGAGCTGTCTTGCAGCCATCATGGCATCGAGCTCGGTTCCTCTCACTAGTTTCATATTTCTCATGAGGGGTTGTTCCTAATTTTTCTATTTTAGCGAGGTCAAAAAAAGATCCCATCAGTGGCCTACTGATTTTGCTCGATTCCTTTAGTTTTTTCTAACGATTTATATGTTATAGTTTGCTAGCACGATACAGCGGCTAGTCCGCATTTTATATATATGTCCTTTTTATTAGGGGTGTCCTCCGGTGGAGTCGGACGATCTACCTTTAATAAACGGTCCGGGTTGAACCAACTATCATCCTGATTTTGTATATCTTCTGAGCTGGATTTAAGCACACAATTGTTAAAGTATGAAACTTTTTATATTTCTGAAAAAAATACCAAGGTGTGTACATCCGGTAACGCACGAAAGTTTAAAAAGACATTCGGCTCCATTTACTGAAAAGTTTCATAAGAATAAAAAAAGAAGTCTAGGTACAGTCTCTTTGACGTACTATATGTTCTTTGAGGGGTGTATGAAGAAATTCAATAAGTTCAAATTGCAAAGTTTTCACGAAATATATAGGCAGGTACGCGCACTCGGTCGCGCACGAAAGCCTGGAAATGCGATATCCATTTTATTGACAACTGTTGCAGAGAGTGCGCACACCGGGTCGCGCACGAAAGTTTAGTAAGGCTATTTTTATTTACAGACAAATTTTAATGTGTTTAAAAAAAGGCAAGGTACAGACTTTCGAATTCTGTATCGCTTTACAAGGAGTCTCTATGCAACTTGAACAGTGAAGAAAACGGCTTGTTTTCGAAAAAAATATTGCCAGAACTTTATTGACAAAAGTATAGGTTGCATACACGACATTTTTCTGAATTAGCATTTTAAAAACCAATGAAATTCACAGAAAAAACCATAGGTTTTACACACGTTATAGTTAGGAAGTAGCATTTAAAAAACCTATGAAATTCACTGAAAAAACCATAGGTTTGACACATGTTATAGTTAGCTGGAAATTTTACTGATATAAAACCAATGAAATTCCACGTTATAGTTAGTTGGACTCACTATAACTTGCGCGTGCAATGCACTGCTGATGACGTCACATATTACATCACTCATGACATGGTCAGTGACATCAGTAAAATTTCCAGCTAACTATAACATGTGTCAAACCTATGGTTTTTTCAGTGAATTTCATAGGTTTTTTAAATGCTACTTCCTAACTATAACGTGTGTAAAACCTATGGTTTTTTCTGTGAATATATATATATATACATATGTTTTAATGACCCTTTCTTTAACCTCAAGGCAACTGTATTTCTGTTAGACAAAATGTATGCAATAACTCGTATTCGTGCAACAATAACTAATATTGCAAAAGAACAGCAGGTTTCTTCTAACCTTCTGAGGTCGATAACTTGCTAGCAGGTGCATGTTAGGATATTGCAGCATCTCCGGGCAATAGTTAATCATGATTCCACCTACCCCGTGGCACGTCATTTTGACATGGTTCACGCCAGGGATCTGGCATGTCTGAAATACTATGTCATAGATGCGGTACCTATTCTGAAACGAGGGGGAGACAGGGACAAAATCCTCAGGAGACTGGAAACCCAATACATTGTGGCGTTAGACAGCAAACAGCCAAATGGGCTTAACGCCACTGAGGATTTACATAACTTTTTGTAAATATGGGTTGCTCCTATGGGCATACCACCTTCTTTGCTTCGCCTTTGACACGCTTCTCCTCTGTACACTTCTAGAAGGGAGAAGTTTTTCCTGCACATCAAGTCTTGATCCAATGTGGCAGCATATATATCTATAGGAATGTACCCAAACATTCAGATTGGAGATAGCCCAGTGAGCTTTTGGTATTAATATGCTTGCCAAACAGTGAAAATCTACATATATTGTATATACATGAGTTATATTTACACTGCCAGTATACAATAATTTTTCCTTTTATTAATCCTCTTTTTCGGACTTGCACATAATATTCAATTATCCCTTTTTCCCATTTAGTTTTCATTTTTCATTATTTGCACGTACACACATACATCATGAGCACTTTCAGAGGTGATTAAATCACAGTATATGTACATATTTAGGCACTTGTAGTTTTGTAAATAATTGTACATAGGTCTTAATATTTATGGAATGTGTAAATTCATGAATTATGAATTTTAATAAATATTGTAGACATCAGCTCATGGGCAATACACAATTTAGCTGTCACCTATATGTACCATCACATGATACAAGGCTTCATCTTTTATATTTTTGATACTGGATTACTAATCTGTACAACAAGCACTAGGCACTTTATATATGTCTATTTTTTGACTACTGCATTTAAGCGGAGATTTTTCCAGTATCGGTTATTTTTATAGCTCGCAGGTCGAGTGCTTCTGCATTCAAGCAGTTATGATATTTGATAGGCCTGTAAAGAGATTTGTGCAATAACATCAATTGGGAAAAATACCAGGTTCATAATGATATATGTAAAATTGGTTTTTCTGTAAATATCACGACTGAATTGTTGATGAATTGGTTAATTGTATTATGTGTATATAATGTATTATACACTATATGCGCAAATAATCCATTGTTCAATTAACATCATCTTGATTTGTGACTTCACGTTATTTTTCAGTCGTTTTAGCATTTCCTGTGTTCAATGTTTGCACTCATTTCTATTTCCATGTAACAGTCATGTGATACACAACAGGAGGTGTGGCCCTTAGGAAGGGTCAGGGAGAAAAAAAGTATATAAATTGAAAGGCAGACTGTTTTCAAGGTGTGTGAACAAGAGTACGTGGTACTCGAAACGCGTCACTTGAAGGGTCTCAAATAAAAAATCATCCTGCCTGCAAACGTGGGGTCTGCCCTCTTCTTTCCCCGCGCTGCGCTGTTGGCGTGGAGGTTCGAGGATTGTGCTACATATATATATATATATATATATATATGTTTTAATGACCCTTTCTTTAACCTCAAGGCAACTGTATTTCTGTTAGACAAAATGTATGCAATAACTCGTATTCGTGCAACAATAACTAATATTGCAAAAGAACAGCAGGTTTCTTCTAACCTTCTGAGGTCGATAACTTGCTAACCATTACATTACATACCCTAGAAAGGCCATAAGCTGTGATGCTATACTATGTATAAAATAAACATACTGTTATTATTATATTAAACCATAGGGACTGATTTGAATGTATCAATCTATTTTCAGTGTCCTTGGCTTATTTGCCCTGTATTGTTTCCATAAAAAAAGAAGTGTTCAAATTAAACGTTTTCTCAATATCTATTACATTTAAATGATGAGAAATGGCAAAAAGGATATCCTTCTAAACATGAAACTCAGCCGGTCGATTAACCCGTCACTCTCTTTATCACCATGGGGAAGTAGTAGCTGCGCTTTTGACACACAGTATGACAAGGAGAAGCATTTTTTTTGGAACAACTGCCCCAAAAATGTCACTTAGTTGAAAGAAAGGACCATCACGAAATGGAATCCAGCTCCAAAAGAATTCTCGAGCTAACGCCTTCTGCACAGTGAGTGACTGTATGAAACAGTGGCAGGATTTCAAGTGAAGAGTGAAAGAAAAGCTCGCAGAGCAAAGGAACCAAACAGCCAGCGTGCAGGGAGAGGGGCAATCCATTGTGCCATGTGTAAGGCGCTGGAAGAGCCTGGCATTCCAACGCTTCACCTTGTGCGTGGGCCTGCAGAGACAGGAGCATGTAACCAGACCAGCAATCAGCAGCTGGCAATTACCTGTAAAGAAGGATCATAAAACATTGTCACTTGAGCTGTTTCTTGTCCTTGGTAGCGTTTTCTATTGCTTTTTAGGAGTCTCTGTTTCTGTGCTGTACGACTGCAGTGTGATAATGTCGTGTTGTATTGTGGTTGTGTAGAATTCTGCTTTGCCATTTTTTAGGTCTGGCTTGGCAATTTGATTTTACTAAAATATGTTTGATATACTTCAGCATATGGGCTTTTAGCTAGCTCTCTTCATACATTGGTCTGTTGTGTCATTCACATTTTGCTTCAGCTCACTACAGCATATAGCATGGGGAAGTGGGCAAGTCTACTTAAGCCACTGTTTAACTTCACCTTGAGTGACTATATTTTGCTCTCTAAAAAGGAGCACATTCACACACAAGCTAGATCCCATCAGTGCCAGTGGTTTTGCTTTTACTTCATAATTACATTTGTGTTGCCTTTGTGTATAGAGCCTGATGTCATAGAAGGACCCTTCCGAAGCACATTCAATATTTATCAGATTCCATCTCCTGCCAAATCTGTTGTAAATTTCTCTTGCAGTGGTTTGCTTTTCTGATTGCTGCTATTTCACAACATACCAGATTATGTGCATTTGAAACTGTCCTGTATGAAGTTATCCTCTTTTAACTTTCACTCCTTTCTTTCTTTCTATCCTTCATTCTTTCACTATCACTTTCCTTTTTTCTATTTCCTTCCTTCTTTCTTTCTTTCTTTCCTTCTACTTCCTTCTTTTTTTTACTTCTCTCATTCTTTTTTGTTCTGTTTTCTTTCTTTCTTTATCTCTTTTCTTTCTTTCTTTCTTTCTTTCTTTTTCTTTCTTTCTTTCTTTCTTTCTTTCTTTCTTTCTTTCTTTCTTTCTTTCTTTCTTTCTTTCTTTCTTTCTTTCTTTCTTTCTTTCTTTCTTTCTCTTTCTTTCTTTCACCAGTGCCAGACTGATTGATTTTTTTAAGTAGGCCCATTCAGTACCAGTTTTAGATTGAAGAGGGCAATGCATATTCCCAAACAATAAAGTTTAGCAAAAACCATTGACAAAACAAAACAAGAATTGCCAGAAGGCTTTCAACCAACACCAGACCTGTTGGCCTTGCCAATGTTTGTGTTCCACTATGCTCTGTTTTCTTTTAACCCCTTAACTGCTGGGACTTTTCTCTCTAGTGCTCCCTTTTTTGGCTACTTGGCGTAGTTCGCACTTAGGGTCCCATAACGTTTTTTCCACATAAGTTATCTCTACCCAATGTGTTTCCTTATTTTTCAACATCCTAGGTGTTCCATATGTACCTAGGGTTTTGTGGATTCCCCTAGAGGGGACCGAGAAAATAGGCAAAATATAGCTACATTTTACGTTTTTGAGGAAAAATATAATAAAAGTATATGTTTTCCCTACTAATGTCATCAACAAAGAGGTAGCCCATTTTTCAGTTTTTTGTGCTCTAAACCTACTTCCAGTTTGCGGTGAAAACAGATGTGAAACGCATGGGTGGTCGAGAAAAGCTATTTCTGACAAGTAGACACAATTCTGAATAAAGCAAGTGGTAATATGTGTAAATACCTCCAGGTTTTTCCAAAGAAGCTAATTGTTGAAATATAGAAATATTGAAAATTAGAAGAAAAATTCATCTGTAACATTTTGTCATGATGGTCGATTTACAAATGCAATATACCATAATGTCCACTAGACATGTCTGGTTGTGGGGCTATTGAAGGCCTGTAGGTTCTTCAAGAATCCAAGGTACCCAGAGCCAAACACTGAGCATCACCAATGTTATTTTGATGTGTACAGAGTAAAGACAAATTCATATGGTGAAATATGTAGAGTGAAAAACGAGTATCAAGTAAACCTAGGTATTTCAGAAATGAGCACAAGATATGGAGTGTAGGAGCAGTAGTTATTTGTACATCTCTGATTTGTGGATACCCATGCTACAATATAATTTAAAGAGTATTTTTCAAATTGTCTTCTTATTCACTGGCTTACATTTAGAAAGCACAAATGCAGTGAAATCCAATTGGTGACAACACATTTTCAAAGAATGTATGATGTTACAACACATACATTTACAACACAGTTTTTACATCGCAACATCCTTTACAATGCATTCTTTTACATCGCATGCTATCACATCGAATTTTCAGAAACTACCTTTACAACGCACTCCATTACACAATATACCTTTACAAAGCATACCATTACAATGCATACCATTACATTGCATTTAAGGTAAATGTTGGATAGTATAGGGGTAATAATTACTATTCTAACTCCAGTGAGTGCAACAGTAGGGTCATTTGTGGATAGTGTAGGGGTACAAATTACTATTCTAACTCCAGTGAGTGCAACAGTAGGATACGTGTTGGATAGTGTAGGGGTAAAATTTTCTATTCTAACTCCGGTGAGTGCAACAGTAGAGTAAGTGTCAGATAGTGTAAGGGTACTATGCGTTGTAATGGTATGCATTGTAATGACTTGCAAAGTAATCCCTGCGTTGTAGTGACATGCGTTGTAATGACATGCGTTGTAATGACATGCATTGTATTGACATGCATTGTAATGGCTGTGTTGTAATGACATGCTATGCAAAGGATATTGCGATGTAATGACTGCTATTTAAAGGTAGTGCGATGTAATGACTGCGTTGTAAAGGTTGTTCCCCCATTTTCTACCATTCTATGCTCCCGCATGTCTTCCAACAAAAATGGTACCTCATTTGTGTAGGTAGGCCTAGTGCCCACAACAGGAAATGGACCAAGACACAACATGGAAGCATCACATTTTCCCACTGAAAACTGACCCTTTTTCCAATGTGGCTAGCTGTGGATTTTGGGCCCTAGCTCAGGCGGCACCAAGGGAAAACTAGCAAACCTGTAAATTTTTAAAACCCAGTTGCCTAGAGGAATACATGGTGGGGTGACCTTCATGGCTTTCATCAGCATTTTGTACCAAGAATACCTTACAAATATCAAACCTTTATAAAAAATTACATTTTCCTCGAATTTCTTTGGTGGAAAGTTCTGGTAATTTATGGGGAGCCAAAAACGTACTTCCAAGTAGCATTACCCAAGTCTACTTATACAATTGGTACCACACTTCTGTGGGTTGGCCTAATGCCTGCGGCAGGAAAGAGCCCACACACAACATAGACTCTTTACATTTTTTCACAGAAAATTGACACTTTTTTTTCAAAGGCGGGTAGCTGTGGGTTTGTGGCCCTAGCTCAGCCGGCAACTAGAAAAACCTACAAACCTGTAAATTTTTTAAAACGAGATACCTGGGGGATTTCAGGGTGAGGGGACTTGTGTGACTATCACCAGTTTTTTGTACCCATAATACCTTGGAAACCTCAAACTTTCTCTAAAAAATACTTTCCGAACCATTTCTGTGATGGAAAGTTCTGGAATCTGTAAGGAGCCACTAACTTCCATACACCCAGCATTCTTCCACGTCTTCCGATAAAAAAGGTACCTCACTTGTTTGAGTAGGCCTAGTGTCTGCAACAGGAAACAGCCCAAAACACAACATGGTTACATCACATTTTTCCACTTAAATCTGACCCTTTATTTGTGAAGTGTGTAACTGTAGATTTAAGGCCGTAGCTCTACCGGCTACTAGAAAAACCTAGTAAACTTGCACATTTTTTAAAACTAGACACTAAGGGAAATCCAGGGTGAGGTGACTTGTGTGGCTCTCTCAAACCAAGGTCAATGGGAGACCATGCGAGGGGACTCTCATTGACATTGGTTTGTTCTGCTCCTGTTGTGGGCACTAGTCCCAGTCACACATGTTATGCAGTGTTTTTATTGGTACAAGTGGGATATTGCGAGGTATTGAGACTTTTGTGGATTTCTGCAGATTCCAGAAGTTTTTTATCAAAGGCATGTATGGAAAATGTGTAATTTCAGACATACTTTGAGGTTTGCAGGGCATTGTGGGTAAGGAGACGTCTGGGATCCACCCAAGGTGCACCACCCTGTTGTCTAGTTTTCAAACATGTTTGTGATTGGTAGGTTTCCATGGGTGGCTGCCGAGCTAGGCCCCAAACTTGCAGCTACCCCTATTGCTGATATCACCACTCTGTGCTTTAGGAACTTTTGTGTCGTGGTCTCTTGACCCACCCACACAAGTGAGGTACCATTGTTATCTGGAGACTTGGCAAAATGCAGTGTAGTAGGAAATCTGTGGCTCCCGAAGACTCCAGACGTTTTACTCAACAACATGTGAGGAGAGTGTGTATTTCTAGTCAAAGTTTGCAGTTTGCAGGGCACTGGTGGTAAAATTGTTGTAGGATCCATACTCCAGGTGTCTAGTTTTCAGTACTGTCTGAGTCTGGTAGGTTTTCCCAAGTGGCAGCCTACCCAAGCCCAGCAATTACAGCCATTTACTATTGCAAGAAGGTTTCTGCCCCCCATGGGGCAGGTTGGAGTTAATTATCCGTATCCACCCCTGATCGGAGGTAGAAATTCTATTGGGCTGTTGGTTGGGGGAAAGCATGTGCCCCCATGCCCTGGGGCCGCCCTCAGCCACGAAAATACTGCAGCATTTCAGTTCCTGGTGTCTAGTGTGTTTCTGTCACCCTAGAGGCAATTGCCCCAGTCTTCGCCCTAGATAGCAGAAAGACTGTCTGGGGTGGGGGCATGGCCATGCCCATGGTGGGCATATCCCACAGCCAGTGGCGGATCTCCCATTGGGCAAGGGGGCGTTTCCCTGTTGCTTTCTCGGGTTGCGAGAAGGCAGAAACATAAATGGTAAATACTACCATTGTATGTTTCTGCCTTCTCGCACCGTGAGAAAGCAGAAGTGCCTGATTGGGGGTGGACGGTCCTGCTCGAGGGCAGGGGGGAGTGGCTTGCCCACTGATGTGCATATTGACTGTTTGGGCAGCCTGAGGCCCACACAACAGCACAACAGTGGGCAAGCCACTCCCCCCTGCCCTCGAGCATGACAGCCCACTCTCCCTGTTTTCTCTATGTAGAGAAAATGGCCCGCCTGTGGGGCGCTCACTGATGCGGGTCACCAATCACAACGCTGCCATTGCAGTGTTGTGATTGGCGAAGGGGAGGGAGTGAGGCTGCCTGCTGGCTCATGACGATGGAGGAGTTGAATTCTGAAAAGGCAGGACGGCGGGAGTCGGAAGTCTGACTGTGGACTCATCCAGACAGCGGCGCAGAACGGTAAGTCAAGTTTAATATTATTTTACATATATTTTTAATTAAACAAACCCTCCCCCCATCCCAAGACGACCCCATTTCCACCCCCTCCGCCCCACCCACCCGTCATGCCGGCCGTGACTGCACACTTAACATCCATATGGACGACATGTGACTCGTACTGTACACCCTGGAGTCCTTATTGGCCTAAGTAACACTTCCTATACAATGATTTATACGCTTGCATTGATTTCATTGCCTCTGTATATGTGCGTGATTTAAAGTGCTCGGCCACTGTAAGTTACGATGAGTAGCGCTATGAAACGAATACATGTGAGAGAGGGGGCTAAGGAGAGATGGGGGCACCACTGAAGGGTGCTACAGAATCCGTGGAGGAGGTCATTGTGGGTGAGAGGAGGGGTGCCAATCCAGACTGTCGCCCAGGGCGCCACCAATGGAAAAGTCGTCAATGGGGTCACTGAACTCCGTGCATCCGAGCTTTGCATATGCTTGTTCATTCCACACTTTTACTTTTTGGGGATCTCTGTTCAGGCTTTACATCATTGCTCTCTTAACAATTGATGTGGCTCATTTTCAGTTTTCGGCGACCGAGGCAGACCCAGCTCTGCCTGCCAGGCCTCGTGCTTACTTGCTTCACATCCTGCACGTGGCTGTGCACTTTACTGCCAGTAAACAGGTGGTTGACCCACCCAGCCATGGGTGTACAGCTTATTATTTCAAAGTGATGGAAGTGAAAAATAACATTCAATTGCCACCTCTTTCTGCATTCTTACAACGCTCGTTTCTGCACTTTGTAATAATAATTATAGAGCTTCCTTGCCAGGTTCTTAACTTGTGCCCTGTAGACAGCTGCAAGTGTCATTCAGCTCACTGTGCTACCAGGACACTTCTCTATTATACATGATTTATAAAGCGCATGGATGTCCTAAAAAGGTTTTCCAGCGCTAGTTCTAATTCGCTATGTTCTGAAGCAGATTATCACTTCCACAATAGGTGTCAGTGGAGGCTAGCACTCACCTCATTGGCCCATCTTGAAATGACATGAAACAAAGCAACAGTTGTTTCAGCTCACTGAGGGATCTGTGACCAGCTAAGCGGGTGGAAGTGAAAAACTCATGTAAATGTCAGGGGTTTGCTGTATTATGAATTAGACAGTTATGTTGTGCGGCTGTATGAGTACACTGGATGAGCTGTATGCCCTCATGAGTGAGGGTTGAGTTGAGTGGTTTTAATACACTGGATGAGTGGTGTGCCCTTCTGAGTGCAGGGTGAGCAGTCTACTTTTGTGAGTGTAGGGAGAGCGAAACAGTGTGCATCTTTGAGTGCAGTGCAGCAAAGAGTAAGTGATGCCTGTGTGTGTGTAGGTTGAGCAGTGTGTCTGTGTGAGTCCAGGGTGAATCATGTGGATGGGTGAATGCAGGCTTAGTGATGTGTCAGGGAAGGGTGAGTAATGGGTCTATGAGTGCAGGGTGAGTAGTGTGCCTATGTGAATGCAGGGAGAGTGATGTATCTGTGCAAGTGCAAAGAGACTTGTCTGGCTACTCCCAGAGATGTGTTCGCAAACAACCTCTTTCTCAAATTTGCTTGGTGGTTCGGGCTCGCTCGCTACGCTCGCCAGCCACAGTGCAGTATTTACCCCTCACCACTTTCAAACGTCCCCAGCCTCCCCTGCCCACAGCTATGTTTTTTCCCCTGGTGTTTAGTGGGCTTTCTGCCCCCTGGGGCAGATTGTGGCTAATCAACTCCTCTACCCCTCTACCTACCCGCGGCGGGGGGACAGAAAGACTATTGCCAGATTTTTTGGTGTGGGCCTGCGCATGCCTACATGGGGCAGCCCCACCCCTATATTGTTTTTACAATATCTTGTGGGCTTTCTGCCTCCCGGGGAACCGATTGGGGTAATTATTCTATCCATCCCAATAGAGCAGTGTGTCTGGCTTGTTGTGGTGGGGGGCATGGCCATGCCCATGATTGGCAGCCCTCACTGCTATATTAAAAAAATATATATATATGCAAAACCTCCGTTTCCTTCGCGGTGCCTTCTCGCTCTCAGACACGAACAGGAACCAGGCACGGACCACAAATTCAGATGATGATTTATTTTATTTTATTGCTGTTGCCATAACGTTTCAGCTCGCATGAGCCTTGATCACATGACAGCGTGTCATAGTGAAGGGTGAATATTTGAAGTGTCAGTGCTGCAATGGTATTGGGTCATTGTTACATAAACAGAAAACAGACCTGATGTGTCATCAATGTAAAATACATGATAAATACACTTTTAAAAAACAGGTTTGTTTAGAAATACTGGTAAAATACCTAAATCCTATTAATGAACAATACACCTCAACAATATACTACATGATGTCAAGGACAAGGTCACATCGAAATTTCCAAATGTAAACCTCACAAGACACCAAGAAAATAACGGGATAAATCCCCGGCGGTGTATGAACTGTACATAACACGACCAGTACCTAAAGTGCTTAACTAAGTGAAAGTGCAATAGTGCAATAGTGCAAAAATAATTCATGTAAACCACGCGTATCCAACATCCAATTACCCGACAGACTGAGCCCAGCCTGCCTCTTTCAGTAGAGTTCGGTTTTCAGCTAAGCTCCCAATAATTCTTAAAAGATTAATCAATTTTCAACATAAAGATATACACAAAACAAAAGAAAATCAATATGGGGTTGGGAGGTAAATATAGTTTTTAGACATACTGTAACAGAGATGAACCGTTTGGTTCAATGGCAGCCAAATTCCTTGCAATACCCTGTAATGAGAGTCCTGACAGAGGGGAACAATGTGCAAAATGCACAATAAATATATATTCATCAAGTATTACCAAATGGAAACAGTCTGGATAAACAGTCAAACCACTATAATATAAATAGAGCCGGCGTCATGTTAAAATAATAAATAAATAGTTAGTTAATATTCTCATAAAAGCACTATCTAAAAGTATTTCATACGCACAAACTCGAATAAATAGCTAAAAAAGCATCAAATTTCTGTCCTAAGTAGCCTAATGTAAACAAGTATAGATGTCTTCCGTAACATTCAACCCCCCAGGCTGCTTGGTGTTTAACTGTAAGATATACTGTGTTTCCAGTTTGTGCAGTTTTGGCTCTCTATTGCCCCCTCTTCTACTCGCCAGGACTGCATCTATAACATAGAAACTAAGTTCCCTGTTGCTGCTTTGATGATGTTGCTTAAAATGTTGCATAACAGGGTAGGTGTTATCTTGTGAGGTGATCGCTCTGAGGTGCTGCAATATACGTTTGTGTACGGGGAGCTTAGTGCTCCCCACATAACGTAGTGCACAGGGGCATTCCAGAATATAAATAGCATATTCTGCTTTGCACGTAAGTCTTGCTGATCAGATGTTCGTGATCACTAAAACCATCCTTGTAGACCCTTTTGTTGATTCTGTGTGTACAGGCTTTACAGGTTTTGCACTTGAAAAAGCCTCCCTTGTTCTGAAACCAAGATGTTTTAGCCAGCACTTCAGGGCCAATGTCGACCAACCTGTCCTTTATATTAGGGGCTTTGCTATAGGTTAAGGACGCCTTCTTAGGTAGTAGGTGCCCAATTACCGGCTCTTTAAGTAAAATAGGCCAGTTTTTATTCACCATTTTGCGTATGTCTTTGTGTCGAGTACAATAACCAGTAATGAACCTAAAAGAGTCTGTTGTCTCCGTGTTCCCAGATGTATTCACTGTGTTGCCATTAGTTAATTCCATTGAGGTGTCATATTTGGCCAGTAATGTTTAACGACTAAAAACAAAGGATTTTTGTATGGCCTTGTCTGTGGTCTTACGTGTATACCCTCTTTCAAGGAACCTTTCAGATCTAGCTGCTTGTGCCTCCCGCAACTCCCGTTTGTTGCTACAAAGCCTTCCAAGGCGTAACATCTCACCAAACGGGATACTCATTATCAGGTGGGTTGGATGACTGCTGCCCGCATGTAAAGTTGTGTTCCCAGCGGTGCTTTTGCGAAATAATCTAGTCTCCAACCTGTTGTTACTAATATACACCTCAGTATCAAGAAAGGGGACCTGTTTTTGACACATGGTGACCGTGAAATCCCAATGGAGCAGGGTGTCTGGCTTCTTGTTGTGGTGGGGGGCTTGGCCATGCCCATGATAGGCAGCCCTCACTGCTATATTAAAAAAAAAAAAATATATATATATATATATATATATCCAAATGCAATGTCGGCTCTGAAGCAGATATATATATATATATATACATATATATATATCCACCAGGGGCGGAGGGGCAGAAAGAATGTCTGCCTTCTTGTTAGAGTGGGGGCATGGCATATCCCATCATGAGCAATAGGGGTCTTTTCACGCCTCCTCTTACGCACATGTGTTCTTATCTCTCTCTTTTCACCTGTTACGCCTACTGTATTGGATTCAATTGTAATGTTTTACTATATATAATGTGTAATGTTAATAAAACGTTGACTGTCCCTTCCTGAACCTTAGAGGTGATGGAACATGATGCTCCATCCTTGAGGATTAATCCATTAAAGCCCGTATGACTCAGATACCACGGACTCTGCCTCTTATTTAAATGAGCTATCTTGTATTGATAATTATACGGAAAAATTGCATAGGTAAAATTTATTTACCCCACTCGCCGGTGAAGTCACGCGGCCTTTGACCCCTTCTACAACCCCGACGGAAACCGTGCACGTTTGCGGGTTTTCCTGCTATCTTCCCTCGGGTCCACGAGGGAGACGGAGACTGCGGTCCGGCGTCCAGACGAGGCGGTGAGGAGTGCGGAGGATCCCGACCAGAGCCCTAGTCGAGAGAGCAAGGTCCGAGGTGTCCGGAGGCCCACCTGTTCCGAAGCGCATGCATGGTAGCGTGATGCGTCGCCGTCAGATGTCGTAGCAGTCCAGTCCAGTTTCCGAGGCCTTCAGTTTCTTGCTTCCTGGTGAGTACCGTTGTTGGGAACGCATCTAGACGGGTTCATTAATTTGTGCTCGGTAAAGACAGATTTGGGTACACAATCTGGTCCTGACGTGTTCGCTTAGGTGGATACGGTCCGACGTGTCTCTTTATGAGACCGGTCTGTACTGTTTTAGCAGTGCATCTAGTCATTCATTATTATCTCGAGAATTTTCCAGAATATGTGTTTTCTGTGTTTCAGGTAATTTCAGTCCGACATGTTTTAATGTTTTTCAATGTTGTGGTATGAATGATTGTTTACTGTTTATTACTGTGTTTATTGTGTTCACGTCCGAATCACTCTAGTCATGCCGCTGTTTTCAAAATTACGTCAGATAGGTACTAGGAAAGGGATACTCGAAGAAGCAGTTCCTGTCCCGCCTAGGGACACTCCAGGATATTTTATGTACCACAAACACGGCTTAGATGCTGTGCTGTATTTAGACCTATGGGTGGAGTACACCAAGAATCTGGAAGAGAAGTTTAGATGGCCTGCCTCAGGGACATGGGATGCAGATTGCATCATGAGAGTAGAAGAAGCGTTATGGAAAAAGAAAGCCAGACAATCTCAGAAAGATGCCATAGAATTGTGGCGTAAAGAATCACATAGACGAACAGAAAAAGAAATCAGAAAAGCCGAGAGAAGTAGAGAAGAATCCGAAAAAGCCAGAGAAAAAGAGTTACTAGAAGAAGGAGAACAGGTCAGATTAGAACAATTAGACCGCCAAAGAAATGCACTCATTACAGGCATGTATTCAGTTCTGGCCGAGGGCCTGCCCAAGGCGACCCCGGAAGTACCCCGTAACTTGCCACCACCATTGGTTCCGACTAAACTCCGTCACAAAAAGACCGCAGCAGACATTTTCCTTTCTTCCTATTTAGATGATGTAGCCCCAGCATATACCAATGTACCCATACAACCCGCTAATAATGTACCGCAGCATGTTCCGGCTGATCAAGCCACGACCCCTCCACGCCAAGATTCACTTCCCGCACCTGCTGTCACTTCCCCTTCTGCTGCTGCTGCTACTGGTCCCCCTACTACTGGTCCTCTCAATCCTTTTGCGACAGATGCGACCCAGAGTCAGTCCCCGTTACATGTACCTTTCCCACACGCCATGACGTCAGGTCATGCTCATGGTTCTGCCTCAGGAGGTGCCGTGGGAAGCGTCAGAAAGAATGGTTCCGTACATCTAGGACACAGTGATTGTGATACTGTTGTCGAATTCAGTGATAAAGGAAAGTCTACTTTCAAAGCTTCTCGCCATTCCTATTTCATATGTGGTCAGACAGCCTATGTACGTCTGCCATTGGATTGGGATGGGACGTGCTATATTGCGTTCCTATTGCCACCTGTTTTTCTAGCCCCGCCTGATTATCACAGAAATCCACATCTCGTTCATGTAAGACATAGAAGGGAGATCAAGATCCCAATTGTCGATCAGACTGAAACTACATTAGAACAATATATAGATTTCAATAAAGGATTCTTTCCATTCATAGGCACTGTCTCAAATAGTAAACTAATTCGAAGATTGACCAGAACATTAGAAGCAGTAGTGAACGAAACTACCTCTGCTTTAGGTAACCTGACAGAGGAACCGTCTGCTATGAGACTTGTTGTTCTTCAAAATCGCCTTGTCCTTGACGTCATCTTGGCAGATAGGAGCGGGGCTTGTAGAGTCATCGGATCCAGTTGTTGCGTGTTTATTCCAAATGACGCGCCATCCGTGTATTAGGCCATAACTCGGCTTCATGAAATTGCTCATCAGATGCACCAGAACCCAGGCTCCTGGACCTGGTCCGGTTGGTTCTGGAGTGTGATATCCGCCTGGGGATGGAAATTGTTATCGTTCCTAGGAATAATATTGGCCATAGTATTCAGTTGTTGTCTCTGTCTGCAATGTGGGCCAGCGATTTGCGGCTTGTGCGCCACAGCTAGTATTCCCCATCCAAGTACACGTTCCCGCTCCCGAATAAAGAAAGATGAACAAATGATGCTTTATGAACAGATAGATGGTCTCATGAATATAGATATTTCCTAAAGGGTGTAGTAGGGTCCAAGGAGGGAATGAGGTAATAGAAATTTTCAGGTAGCTAATGTGTCCCCCACTCGCACCCTATCCATGCACCCATGTTCCATGTATGTCGTGTAACTCCTATCCTGTACTTGCTAGAAAGACGCAAACACATTTGCGTCCATCCTTAACATGTTAGCTATCCAACCATACCAAGAGATCCTGTTAATCATGTTCCTAGGCATACGGTGCCACCGTCTTTATATGGTGCACTTCTGAAATTCGCACACGTTTTCTCCATGTTTCCTGGCCCAGTCGAGCTAGGCCCTTAATGAGGCCCTGAGCCTCATCTCTCCTGTCTCCGAAAGTTGCACGCATCCCTGACCCCTGCCTTACTTCCTGCCAGCGCAGCGGTGCCCGTCTCGGCCTGGACTGCCTGCCAAATTCATGTTTTGCCTACAGGTATCTGCTCAGCCTCCTCGAAAACACATTCCAGTCTAGTGAAATGGGTAAACATATTCCCGGCTGCAGAGCAAAGGGCCCGGCCTTCCTGTCCTCCTTGCAAGTGATTTACTGAACCCGTTACCATGGTAGGCCCATGGCTCCGCGCATTGCACCAAGACGCGTATGCATGCACCAGCATTCAGTATTGAATGGCCCCTGCCCAAGAGACCTTTTACTCCAGACATTACATCCACCAAACACCAGATACCAGATATGCTATAGGTACAGGTTGCCCTGACACTCCAGACACCAGTCTCCTCCACTAGTGCTAAAGTCAAAGCCCCCAGTTACACGTTATACTAGTTGTCTCCGTGTTCCCAGATGTATTCACTGTGTTGCCATTAGTTAATTCCATTGAGGTGTCATATTTGGCCAGTAATGTTTAACGACTAAAAACCAAGGATTTTTGTATGGCCTTGTCTGTGGTCTTACGTGTATACCCTCTTTCAAGGAACCTTTCAGAGCTAGCTGCGTGTGCCTCCCACAACTCCCGTTTGTTACTACAAAGCCTTCCAAGGCGTAACATCTCACCAAACGGGATACTCATTATCAGGTGGGTTGGATGACTGCTGCCCGCATGTAAAGTTGTGTTCCCAGCGGTGCTTTTGCGAAATAATCTAGTCTCCAACCTGTTGTTACTAATATACACCTCAGTATCAAGAAAGGGGACCTGTTTTTGACTCATGGTGACCGTGAGATCCCAATGGAGCAGGGTGTCTGGCTTCTTGTTGTGGTGGGGGCATGGCCATGCCCATGATAGGCAGCCCTCACTGCTATATTAAAAAAAAAATATATATATATATATATATATATATATATATATATATATATATATATATATATATATATATATATATATATATATATATATATATATATATATATATATATATATATATATATATATATATATATATATCCACCAGGGGCGGAGGGGCAGAAAGAATGTCTGCCTTCTTGTTAGAGTGGGGGCATGGCATATCCCATCATGAGCAATAGGGGTTTTAGGAATGGTGAAGCGTATAGTGGGCAGCCCCCACCCTTATATTTATTTTTATATTAGACCTAGATGTCTAGTAAGCTTTCTGCTCTCCCCAAGGGAGAAAGTCAGGGCTTATGGCAGAAAGAATGTCTTGCTTCTTGTTGGGTGGAGGTATGGCCGTGCCCATTGTGGAAAGCCCCCACTCCTATATTAAAAAATAACATTCACTGGTGTCAAGTGGGCTTTCTGCCCCCCAGAGGGGCATTTTGGCGTTTATTACCCCATTCGGCCCCCCCGGGTGGGTAGAAAGTCTGTTACTATATTTTTTGTGGGTGGGGCAGTCCTCACCCTTAGATTTATTTTTATATGAGACTATTGTGTCATAGAAAAGACCCTAGTGGGCATTCTGCTCCCCTGACATGAAGATCAAGTGTAATTACCCCATACACCCACAGGGTGGTAGAAAGGCTATCTGCTTCTTGTTGGGGTGGCGGTGAGGTAATAGACATTTTCAGGTAGCTAATGTGTCCCCCACTCGCACCCTATCCATGCACCCATGTTCCATGTATGTCGTGTAACTCCTATCCTGTACTTGCTAGAAAGACGCAAATACATTTGCGTCCATCCTTAACATGTTAGCTATCCAACCATACCAAGAAATCCTGTTAATCATGTTCCTAGGCATACGGTGCCACCGTCTTTATATGGTGCACTTCTGAAATTCGCACACGTTTTCTCCATGTTTCCTGGCCCAGTCGAGCTAGGCCCTTAACGAGGCCCTGAGCCTCATCTCTCCTGTCTCCGAAAGTTGCACGCATCCCTGACCCCTGCCTTACTTCCTGCCAGCGCAGCGGTGCCCGGCTCGGCCTGGACTGCCTGCCAAATTCATGTTTTGCCTACAGGTATCTGTTCAGCCTCCTCGAAAACACATTCCAGTCTAGTGAAATGGGTAAACATATTCCCGGCTGCAGAGCAAAGGGCCCGGCCTTCCTGTCCTCCTTGCAAGTGATTTACTGAACCCGTTACCATGGTAGGCCCATGGCTCCGCGCATTGCACCAAGACGCGTATGCATGCACCAGCATTCAGTATTGAATGGCCCCTGCCCGAGAGACCTTTTACTCCAGACATTACATCCACCAAACACCAGATACCAGATATGCTACAGGTACAGGTTGCCCTGACACTCCAGACACCAGTCTACTCCACTAGTGCTAAAGTCAAAGCCCCCAGTTACACGTCATACTAGTTGCGCGTGCATACAGGTGAAGGGTTTTTGCTGATTCTGCAAACTTTCTCTTTGCATCCACCCACATGTGACGTGTCTTGTGAAGTTTCTCTGACATGTACAGTGCACGCCCATGTGTACGCCTCTTTTCACGCCTCCTCTTACGCACATGTGTTCTTATCTCTCTCTTTTCACCTGTTACGCCTACTGTATTGGATTCAATTGTAATGTTTTACTATATATAATGTGTAATGTTAATAAAACGTTGACTGTCCCTTCCTGAACCTTAGAGGTGATGGAACATGATGCTCCATCCTTGAGGATTAATCCATTAAAGCCCGTATGACTCAGATACCACGGACTCTGCCTCTCATTTAAATGAGCTATCTTGTATTGATAATTATACGGAAAAATTGCATAGGTAAAATTTATTTACCACAGCGGCATGGCAATTCCCATTGTGGGGAGCCCTAGCCCTATATTAATTTTAAAACAGTCCCTGGTGTCTAGTGAACTTTTTGTTCCACTGGAGGGGCAGATTGGGGGTAATCACCTCATCTGCCCTCTGCGGGGACAGACAAACTGTCACCAGATGTTATGGGGGGTAGGGGCATGGCCATGCCTACAGTGGTCTGCCCCACCCCTATATTTTATTATATTTGTCCCTGCTATCTAGAGAGTTTTTTGCCCCTTCAGGAGGTAGGATCTGGGGTAATTACCCACATCTGCCCTAAGAGTAGGCAGAAAGACTGAACTAATTCAGGGGTGAAGCAGGCACAAGTCCCTTGCCCCAGAAGCCGCTACCCCAAAATCCCTGGTGTCTTGTGGGTAAATGTCTGCTTGGGGATTACACTCTTGTGACGATCCTCAAGCAGGGATTCACTCTGCAGTGATATAATTGGAAAGAAGAGATTTTCCCCTGTCCAACAATACTTCTCCCAAGATAATCAGTGCTTGAAGATATACCCCCAAACACTGATTCAGTGAAAGTGATAAAAGCCCATCAGCTCATTACACTTTTACTTAAATGTAATGACATCCACGCACCCTGCACATTGATGATCATTATAGCAAATTAAAAATCATACTCAGACTGCTCGGTAAGCTCTTCCCAAGCAGTCTGAGCTAGGAATACGATAAAGGAATTCCTCTGATACAGAGCACCAGAGGGGCCTTCATAAAACTCCCCGGTGATGGACAGTTGCCGACAGACACACTTGGGAATTAATGCAGTGTCAGCCTTTGATCAAGACCCACAATTAAGAAGTTAATTGTGTTGTTTATGTTGCTTTGTGTGTGTTATTGTGTTAAGTAAGTTATTATGTTTACATTGTATATGCCAATAAATGCTGCTAGATTTCAAGCCAAAAGCCCTGCATGACTTTAATGTTCTTGCAACAATTTACTAGTCTTTAAGGTGGTTGAAAAGAGCTGCTCCTGCTCTGCAACTATTTAACGTTCCAGTCTGCTGGACAGGCATGGAGATGCATGCCACCAAGCTTCAGAGGTGCTTTAAACCTCTTCTGCAGGAAAATGGACTGTCCTGCTGTTGAAGAATCTGAAGAAAGACTGGAGATGCTTCCCTTGAACTCAGGTCCCCTGAAGTGATGCCAAAGATCAATGGGCAGACACCATGTATGTGCTACAGGGACTGAACAAGCTCCAGTATGCTTTTTTTCCTGAATTTCCAGCTGATAATTTCAACTCGACTTGTCCAGGACCCTGCTGCTGGGCTCGGCTGGACTGAGTCAAGTGCAGTCCCCAAGGTTCTGGCCCCCGGTTAGTGTCAAAGTGTACTCCTTCTGAGGTTTCCTGAAACCCAGGACTTTTTGCCACCTTTTGCTCTGAGAACCAAAAGGGTAATGGGACCAACCTGCCAAGCCAATCTCTGACAAAAGTACATTGTTGCTGGGCCAAAGTTCAGGATGCTCCAGCTCCTTTTTTTCTTAACAACAACAAATCTTATCAGCGGGACCTTGCAGCAACGGTAACCGGCATTGTGGAACCCTCTTCAGCTACAGCCTGCAGCCTTGCCATGCTGGAAGAACATGAACTCCAAAAAAGTGAATACGTCCAAAGGTAGAAATCTGCACTAGGCGAATACACCAAATCTATTCGGCCAGTGACCTACCTTCTCTGGATTTGAAAGTCAAATTTCTTCTGCCAAACTTCAACAGCTTCATCAAAATCCCATCTAGGGACTACTTGATGATGTGGTGCCCTCTTCGGCTACAGCCTGCAGCCTTTCCTCTGCTTGTAGAATCCAAACTTCAAAGAAGTGACTGCTGAGGATTTTTGACTTCCATTCCAGAGACGAAGTCGGAAGGTAAAACTTTTCACCAAGACACACCTGGTTCCAGTACCTGACCTGTGCTCCATTTTGGTTGCCCATAATTTGTGACTTTTTTAACCATTGTCAAGCATGACCAGATAAACGCTGTTGGCCCTTTGTGCTTTTGGTGTCTCTTTTGTTTTCCAACTTCAGAAATGTATGCCTGGTTCTACTTATTTGGTTTTGTAATTTTGATGTAATTTAAACTATTAAAAATTATTATTTTCTATAGTATAAATTGGTTTGGGAATTATTTTGTGCTGTGTTTGAGTCCTGCATATATACTTTATATATTGCCTTATAATTCAGTCTGACTGCTTTGTGTCAGGCTACTAGAGACATTTTTATTTAGTTTCTTTTCTGCAAGGATTGTGATTATTATTTGAGGTGGTTTCTTATCCCCCTCAAAAAATTCAATTTCAAAATGCATTACTGTTTAGGTAGTACTATGCTACTTAAACAAACATTTATTATCTGTTTCAGCTCTAGTAAGTCATAGGGTACCAGTCACTACAGTAAGTATGTTATAAAGAGCCGATTAGAAGGTATATGAGATGACATATTAGAAATTTTGAATTGTGATATAATTGAGCAGAAACGAACACAATTATCTTTAGGTATCCTTGCATAAGGTTGGGTCCCGCCATCAAAAAATATGAGGTGAGGGTATATAGTGTTTCTGTTTCTCTCTCCAATTCTTCTTCACCTCACTCTTCTGGTGACCAAAACATATATTCTTTGCATGGTCATCAGTGGTTTCAGAGAAGTGTGGATACTAGCATCACTCCTGTTGGGTCCGGATTGCAATGTTAGTGCAACACTGACAATTTACTGTGAGGGGATAGTACATTACTTGTAACACCTACAACCAGTGCTACCACATTTTGCTTTTTTTAATTTGTGCATTTTATTAGTACCTCTTCATATTCTAGCACAGAACAGAATGACATTGACAGAGAGTTATTCTGTGTAACATAGAGCAGGGTTCAGAGCTGCAAAGCCTATGTGATGGAAGCCTTGGATTGACAGTGGACTTTGAGGGATCAGAGTAAGACTTACCAAGAATATGTAAGGTCAATTATTTCAGTAACTATTGATAGTTGAAAGTAATTTTTTAGATAGCATTCATAAGAACACTTTAAAGCCTATTTATAAGCAGGTTTTTATCACGCTTGCACCACGCAACATGGTGCAAGAGTGATGCAAAACATAGTCAGATTTACGGAGCCAAGAAAGGCCATTTTGTGTGGCCCTGAGTGGCTCCAATAATCTGGAGTAAAGCAAGGCAGCACAAATCACTGTGTTGCCTTACTCTGCCCTGGGAAGACATTCCATGGGCTTTGCATGGGTGTTCCAAGCAACTCCCATGGTTTTTTTTTGCGTTCCCAGATTTACCAGAACTGGAAAACCTGGTAATGTGCCAAAATGATTTACCTTCCCAGAAGAGGAGAAATGTGGAGAAATATCTTTATTTCTACTTGTTACATCCTCTTTCTATGGATGCTGCATTCTGCATTTTTGGAAGGTGGGTTATTGGGAGTGGTAGGTAGGCACTTAACACCAGCATCAAGGCCACTAACACAGGACTGGGTCTTAAATAGGGGACTCTATAAATTAGTCCCTTGCTCAACCCTTGGTAGTTGACACTGAGCAATTAAGCTCAAGTTAAGAGACAGGCATGTAAAGCTTTTAAAAACACAAATACAGTAAATAAAAGTAAGACACAACACACAGCTTTAAAATGACACCAAAAGCCATGAAAATCAAATATAGGGAACCGGAGATATGAATTGTAAAAAATAAACACTTTCTAGTGCTTAGAAAATAATAGCACCACTTTTGGACATCTGGTTGCACTTGACCGTAACAAAGTCAAAGTTTGAGGCTGACCGCAATGGAGACCTGCTCTGATACCCCACACGGTAACCTTCAGCCAAAACTTTACCTGCGGACTTAGAAACTTTTCAGGAGCTTTTCCCCGTCGCTGACCCTCACTGCTCTCCACCAGTCCGGATTCGGTGAGGGTTCCCCAGTTTGACTTTCAGGGAGCTCCCGGTCAAACTCTGGAAGTCGGACCTCTGGAGCTCTTCAGTGGGACGAACCTGGAATGTGGTCCGCGTCGCTGTTGAAGGTGGTCGGCTTGGGTCTCGCGATCGGGTCAGTCACCTCCTGGAGCTTTTTCCAACAAGTTTACCCAACTTTCCCAAACCTCTATATGTCCTTCTAGAAGGTCTCCTGGTAGGTTCCAAGTGTCCAAAGCACAAATCCAAGGGTCTGGAATCTTCTAGATGGTCCTTGGCAGGCCTGGATTTCACTTGCATTTGGTCAACCCCTTAAAACTTCCAATGGATGCACTCCATGAGGGGACTCTGGCTGGAGAAGAGTCAGTTAAGCTCTGTGTTTCTCCAGCTGCAGCAAGTACACTTCTTACCCCTTCTTGAAGCAAGGCAAAGTCCTCAGAGCTGTAGTCCCTGATAATGCAGCAGGTACAGTCTTCACCAGGTGGGCCCTTGGGTGCAGATCAGTATTCCAGCAGGACATTCCTCCTTCTTCTTGTAGTTTCAGGCAGCAGAAGTGAGAGGTTCTGCACCTCTCACATATTTATCTAGTGTTCTCTGGCAAAAAGCAGGGGAGCACCCCTGTCCAAAGAGGTGCAGGGCAACACCCCAAAGCATGACTACTTACTCCAAAGTGTGGCATTGTCTTGTCCCAGAAAGCACTATTCTCTCAAAATCCATCATGGCTGAAACGTCAGCAGTGCCACTAGAGCTAACAACACCAAACTCAGAGTATGGCTTATTTCCATAAATTACTCCCACTCACATCTGTGAATTCTTTCCTTAAGCCTCCCATCTGGCAAGGAGAGGTGGGTCACCCTGGCTCGACCTATTCACCCTTTGAAGCTGATGTTTTATGGCCCAGCCCCCTGCTCTGGCATTCCAGTGTCCCACAGACCTCCTTCCATCAGATGGCCTCTGCCCGGCCAGACCCCTTATCACCTGAGCAAGGCATCTTGGCTAATCCCCTCAGGGCAGACCAATCAGGGAAGAGTACTAGAGGCTACATTTTGGAATACAGAAAAGAAAGTCTTATAACTTCTTTTCTGTACAAGTTATGATAAGATATTTTTCACAATCTCCTGGCAATAGTTATGCGTCCATAACATGTTGCCATTTTAGCGTATGAGGCCAACTATTGTCAATGGGGGAAATGAAATGTGCAACTTCTTCCTCACCATAGTTTATAAAAACCTCTTTTATATAAACCCCTTGCTCATAATTAAAGGACTCCCTACCCCTGGCACACATGGGGGAAACCTGAGGGTTTCCAAATATGTCAAATTGATTTATATTAATCCTTCACAGTGCTGACAGCACCAAACTTGACTTTGTAATGAATTCCCTACAATGAGGAAAAATAAAATGGGCAACTTTCACTCACCAGGGTTTATAATACATATTTTATAGGGACTCTGTTTATACTTACATGAACCCCCACGGGGTACCCACAATTTAAAAATAAGGTATATTATCACTGTTAGAGTGCCCATACCACCAAAGTCTGGTTCATGGTGAATTTTACTTTTAAAAGCAGTGCTGCAACACAGGGCTGCCTTTAAAAGGGCTTTAGGCTCTCAAGCAGTGCACACATGAACGTGCAACAAAGGCTGCTGGCTTCTAAACTGCCATGCCCTTGTATATTCTAGGGCCATATAGATATTTTTTATCCGCTGCCCTATTTTCTACAACGGTCTTCTAGGGTAGGTCATGAAATTTTTTTTTTTAACAGACTTTATTAATTTTTCATAACGTGCTCATATGCCTCGTACACATAATCATATTGAATACAGTGAACCTGAAACACTCATCTGATAGTTGTGCCCACAGCATGACATTGCCTCGCCTCGCATTAGCTTGCTTAGCCCGCCAGCCTTTTCAACCCGAGGAGTGTGGCCTTTCCTGTAGCAAGAGTCATATCCCAGCTATCATGTGGTATAGTCCTACGAGGCTAAATCAAGTTGCTCCTTGCTTATGCAAGCACTGTCGGCATCTATTCTACAGCTCAGATAACAAAGAACACAGTCCCCCCCTCAACTCAATCCCCCCCCTGGACCCCCTCTTGACCCCACCTCCCTCCTCCCCTCAGACATGCCGCTTTCCCTAACAGCGCACTTATTGCTCATTAGGTGTTCCGCACACTCCATTCGATTCCTATGGCAGTAGCCCATGTCTCATCTGGGAGGATGCACCCACTTCAGTGATCTCCCCACCGACCCTCTCACCTCACTGCCTGCGGCTGTGGTCTCATGTAGTAAAGGGGGTGCTCATAACCGGAAGGATCAGTCATCATCATCAGTCGGGTTTTTGAGCAGATCTACCATCGCCACCCAGGCTCTCGCCGTGTCCCACAATTTGTCATTGTCAGTCCTCTGAGCTAGTTGGAGCCGGAGGATCCCCTCGCAGTCCACCCATTTTATAAAGTCTAGTAGCCAGCGCACAGCACTGGGGGCCGTGATCGCCTTCCAATGGCTAGTGATTTCGCACTTGGCTAGGACTAACCCGAAATCCAGGAACCTACTGGTGGTTTTGTTGCGGGAAGTGTGGGGTAACCAGTGTACCAGGCACACCCCTGGAGTATGCTGCAGGTCCCTCTCCGTCACCTCTGTCAATTTGGCCAGTACCTCTCCATAGAACCCCTGAAGCAATGGACAATCCCAAAACATGTGCATGAATGCTGCATTTTCCAGTCTGCATCGTGGGCAGGCAGTGTGGGAGCCAAAGAACTCATTAATTTTGTAGGGAGTGAGGTACACCCGATGAAACACATAGAATTGGATGAGTTGGAATCTCGCGTTTGGGGGACACTTCCATGCCCTTTCCATTAGCATTTCCGAGGGTTTAGCTTCTATAGGCGTTCCCAGGTCAGTCTCCCACTTAGTGCGCAATTCCTCTAGAGGAGTCCTCAAGCCCTGCATCAGTCTTCGATACAAAAACCGCTGCCTTGATCTTATCTGCAGAGGTGACCACATATTGGCAAGGAGGAAGACCCATGGTTCCTTCAACCCTTTTTTCCAGTGTTTGCGCACAGCGGCGTCACAGCTGCGTGTAAGAGAAAGTCTTGAGCAGGCAGTTCATGCCTTTCCATGAGATCTTGAAACGGTAGAGGTGTACCATCTTCGACCAGATCTCCAATGGAGGAGATCCCCAGCTCCTCCCATTCATGTAGCCGCTGCCGATCCCCTCTGTGAGGGAGCTCCACGCAGAACCACACCGGAATCTCGGGCGCATATGTCGGACTCCCTTTATTGCGTCGTAGAGCCCTATACCAACATTTCCTCAAGACCCAGAACTCTCTGGACACCTCTCTTTCACGCACCGGAAGCTGTAGCAAAATCTGAATCAAATGGCGAAGCCCTTGTTCCCCACTTCTCTGATCCACCTCCATTCCCAGTTTCCCTGCCATCCTTTGTGTGAACCATTGGAACTAAGCCGCATGATAGTAAGCCTCGAAATCAGGAGCTGCAAAGCCCCCTTCCTGTCTTGGGCACATCATAGTAGGCAGTGCCACTCTCCTCTCCCTGATCCCCATAAGAAGCTCGAAACCATGAAGTTGAGTTGGGCGAAGCACTTCCCAGGTATCCAAAGAGACAGGGTAACAAAATAATAAAGTAAGCGGGGCAGAGTTATCATTTTTAGTAATGCCACTCGTCCCGCAACCGACAGAGGCAGAGACCCCCAGAAGTCAAGGTTACTCTTGGTAGTTGTCAGGGCTCGCACTATGTTACCTTCAAATAAATCAGCTACCTCATGGTAAATTCTAACCCCCAAATAAGGTAAGCAATTGCCCTCCCATCTCACATCAATCCCCTCAGGAGGATCGCGCACTCCCCACGCATCGGGAACAAACAGGTCTTGGCCAGTTAACTGCGCTGGGATGCCCAAGGGTAACCACGCGCTATATAAAACTCAATAATAATAATATTAATAACTTTGAGTCCTTCAACTCGCCTCAGTCTCTCCAGCCAATCCCGGGTTCCACGGAGCTCATCAGTAGCATTGGCAAGGAACATCAACAAATCATCGGCGTATAGGGCAATATAGTGCATCTGACCCATCCTCTCTAGGCCCCTGTAGCGTCCCCCTGTCCGTGCACGAGCCGCCATCGGCTCCATTGCCAGGGCGAACAGAAGGGGAGACAGCGGGCAGCCCTGTCACGTCCCCCTGCCCACTTCACAAACAGCCAAAATTGCTCCCCCCGTCTGAAACCTGGCCGTCGAGCGGGAGTAAAGAATATTCGTCCATGCCACAAACCCCTCACCTAAGCCAAAGGCCCTCAAAACTCGAAACAGGTACGGCCACTCTAGACTATCGAGGGCCTTTTCGATGTCTATGGATAGTACACATGCCTCATTGTCTCCTGCAGCCGCCTCATGCAGGTCATGCCATTTATAACAGTACATCAATGCATGTGTCTGAGTTTAACATAACACTGGCCCTGGCTAGCAGACTCCAGGGCTCAGTCAGAGCCAGCTACTACCAGGGTCAGTCAGCACACAAAAAGTGGGGGTGAACAGGCCAAAAGGGTGACTTTCCAACACTGCAGCACACATAGAAAGACAAATAAGTCTACTAGGATTGATTTTGTGTAGGAAGTTGTCCCTTTCTGTGCAAAAATAATCCTGCGTGCAACACAGGCACGCTTGCATCAGGGTGCTAGGGTGCCTGTATTGGCACTATGCTGCCAAAAGGGTACCAGCAGAGATGAAAAGGCAGGAATGTGCATATTACCTTAAATACTGTGTATTCCTGACCTTTCTCTCGTGCAGAACAGCGAAGGAAGGTGACGCTGCACAGCTCTGCGTTGTGCTGCACTGCACTATGTGACAAGTTTGTAAATAGGCCCCATTATCTCCAAGTGCTTTGCAGATGATGGATACGATATGTACAAGATTAAACAAAGTTGGAAGAAGATATAAAATGAGATTATAGAAATCAAATATTACATTTAGTGTTAGGGAGTGGGATTTCTAAGCTTGGCCGGCTTGTGCCCATATTTCGACATCTTAAAAGTTGATGGATTATGGATCAGGGGATGAAAAATACGCCATCCAAATCTTATGTTCCTGGGTTTAGGTCTGTGATATATTCTTGTCTTGTGGACACATTGTGGTTTTGCATCTTTTTCAGGTTTAGTCTGGGTTGTTTGTTAGATGTGAAATTAATCCTCTGCTGTGGAGTAGGACATAAATTGACATGTTCAATACAATTATATAAAATTATTTGAAATTTTTAATGTATGAAAATATGGAATGAGTTTCTCAAAAAAACATTTGCCTATATTAATGATGATTATGAGCAATACCTTCATAACTGCTAGGCTGCCTATATTATATACAGGCATGGTGCCGTCATTTTAATGTAAAATAAACTGATACATATTTCAATAATGTTTCACACTTGCATGTACCCTTTTTTCTGTAAATATCTTACAGTGTGACACATCTGAGTCAAACTGAAAAGGGCATATACCCTCCCAAAGCCATAGCTTATTATTTAGCACCCTCCAAAAAATAATGCAGACAGGCATAATCAAAGGGCAAGTTGAGCACTTGCACCTAGAACCACTGAAGTATTGTACCAGTACATTAAACTTTTCCGATTCCTTAAGCTTATCACACTCACTTAACCACACTACATCCCCTCATGAGGGCTTCAAAGAGTTTGCACCCTTTTTCCTGAAGTGTAAGATATCAGATAGCAGTCCTGTCCTACAGCCCTACTCTACAAATTGGTGCCTGGTCTCTTAGCACAAAGTCCCAGCACTTGGGTCTTCCTTCACCTACTTCTCACAAGCAACACTTAACAACATCATTTTCTTAGTACTCTGACAACACCCTTTTATTACATTTCTGTTTGGAGCCCATCAATTATATAGTTATTAGGTATGGAAGTCTCATATATTGATACTCCATGGACTAACAATAATATTTCATCAATATGCTCACTACCTAAAGTAGAAGTAACCCTGGGCAAAGCACTACGCTACCCTCGCGCAGTTTGTGAAGTTTGCACTACTTTGCACTACGCGAACTGCTGGTAGAACAGTGCAAACACGCGTAGCCTAGCATTGTGTAGTTCTGCGGTCATTTTTTGCTTGCTCGCGGTCCTCAATGTCAAGTTGGCGACTGCGAGCAAGCAAAATGACATCCCGGCGAGACTTACTCCTCGTTCGCGATCAGCAACATCAAGTTGCCGATCGCGAGCGTGGAAAATAAACCTCCCGGCGAGATTCTCAATGCGGGGAGGTCAGGTTTCTCATTGCGAGTGTTCACGTATGCTCGCAACCGTTCGCGATGAGACACTACCAGTCCGCTTTGAGAAAGCTGCTGCTCGAGTAAAAATCTACTTGAGCGGCAGAAAACTACAGCTCGCACTGTGCAAGATGCCTTTTTCTATGATTGCACAGTGCCGGATGCTTGTCCGCACTGTGCAATCATTGAAAACGGAATCATGCACAGTGCGAACAGGGTACTACGCAGTTCGCGTAGTGCTACGCGTAGCTCACGTAGTGCGAAGTGCACTTCGCGTAGCTACGCGTAGCGCTTCTTCCCAAACTACGCCCAGCCCTAAGTAGAAGTCGGTCATCAGGACATTAAAATGTGGATGTTTATTCACAATTTGAACCAAAACTAAATGCATTGGTAGCACACTCTCTCAAAACGAAAGACGACCAACCACTAGTGAAATCTCTTTGAGAAGCAACATCCCTTGGTGGCGTGCTAGACTTCTACAACCAACTAAACAAATACATCATCAACATTTTAGGTGAATCGTCTATAAAAAAAAAGAAAATCACCCCTAGGGACATTGTGTAGAATAACTGCGTTTTTAAGTGTTTATTGCTATTGTAGGAGTTTTGCTGGAGTACACGGGGCAGCTCTAGGCGGCACAAGTGTCCTGCTTGATTGTACAGGAACTATGGAGCATATTTACAAGGAAGTGGTACAGCACGGCATTAGCCTCTTTGGCTTAACGCCACGCTCCGCCACTTCTGAAACGCAGGGCTGCACTGTATTTACAAGAATATAGTGCTGCCTGGTGTTTCCCCCTACGCTGGCACTAATCTTTCTGCCTAGCATCAACACAGGCACTCCTGCACCATGGAGCAAAGGTACCTGACGTGAGGGGAATGATTGTTTATGTACAGGAAAGTGTCCCTTCTTTCACATAAACGCAGAGCTGCCCCGTATTTACAAGAATACAGTGCAGCCTGGTGTTCCCCAAGTGCTGGCACTAATTTTACTGCCTAGCACCAACACAGACACTCTTGCACCATGGTGTAAGGGTGCCTGCATTGAGGGGAATGATTGTTTATGTTCAGGAAAGTGTCCCTTCCTTCACATAAAAAATCTGAAATGGCGTTTTGAAACTTCTGTGAGTGCTGCTTAATGCAGCACACATAGAAGTTGCAAAACAACATTTTTTTTCAATGAGTGCTCAAGTGCAAGAAGGGACACCTTCCTTCACATGAACAATCAATGGCGTCTTGCTGTTTCTATGTGTGCTGCACAATGTAGCACACATGGAAACAGCAAAAACGAGGAGAAATTAAACATTTCTCCTTGTTGTGCCAGAGTAAGACCAGGTTTTTCCTGTTCTTAATTTTGGCGCTGCCCCATATTTACGCCACCCTTGTAAATGTGGAGCAGTGTCAAAATCAATGGGTGTTGCGGTGGAACGCCCACCACAACACCCATTGCCTGCCCCTTTCTCACTAAGTATAGTGTGAAAGGGTGCCTTATCCACAAAGCGGCGTTAAGTGGCTTAACAGTGTCTTGTGAATAAGGCGAAGCCCCTATCGCCACCACAACATCAAGAAAAGAGACATTGTGGTGGCTTGTAAATATGCCCCTAAAATTCCAGTATCTGTTCAGAGCCATTACTGGATAGGCTAGTGTATGCTTAGAGCAATTTGAAGAGAGATTAGCACTTGACTGGACTCTACAGTGCACGTTTGTCACCCTGGGAAAGCGCTCTGACAGGAGATGCCATTCCCTTGCTACATCCTACAGTGCACGCTTGTAACTGTGGGAAACGGTTTGGCCAGAGAGGCAAGTCTCTTACCTCAGCCTACAGGCCATGCCATCACCCCCCTGGAAGGTGGTTTGACTGGAGAGGGCCAGTCGCATGCCATACCAAGCAGTGCACGTCCATCACCTTGGGAAGTGGTTTGACCAGGGAGGCCAGTCACTTGCCACACCCTTCTAAGCACACCCATCACACTCAAAAGCCAGTTGACTGGAGAGGCCAGTCCTTTGTCACACTGTCTAGTGCACACTCATCGCCATGGGAAGTGGTCGGACTAAAGTAGCCAGTCCATTGCCCCACACTACAGTGCATGCCCGTTGCCCTTCGAGGTGGGTTGACTGGAGAGGGCATTTTCTCCCAACACCCTCCTGCACACCCCTGTTGCCCTTTGAAGCAGTCTGATTAAGAGGCTAGTCCTCCGCCTCACCCTACAGTGCCAGTTCATCACTCTGAGAGGTGGTTTGACTGGAGAGGCTAGTCCCTCACCATAAACAAAAAAGTGGATATCTGTCACCCTGGGAAGCGGTTTGGCCAGAAAGGCCAGTCCCTCACCACAACCTACTGCACACGCCCTTCACCTTGGGAAGCAGGCTGACTGGAGAGGCCAGTCCTCAGCCACAGCCTATTATGCAAGAATGTTCCTCTGGATAGTAGTGTAATTCGAGAGGCCGCAACCTCAGCGGAGTGGTCAGTCCCTTGCCATGCCTAAAATGCATACCTGTCACCCTGGTAAGCTATCTGTGTGGAGAGACCAATCTATCTCCACACTCTCCTATGTATGCCTGTTGCCCTGGGAAGAGGTCTTTGTGGAGAAGCTAGTCCCTTGCCAGATCTGTTATACACATTTTAGATGTTATTTCAATATGGATATTGTGGTGTTTGTATTTTTCATACAATTGTGGAATTGGACTCACATGACTCCTGCAGGTACTAGATAAAAGCCCATAAAACATGGTTAGATATCCATATTTGTACCTGCGGAAGTCCTGCGGGATCAAAATGTATATTATCAAAAGGATTTGAAAAGAAAACTGATATGATTGGGAGGTTGGGTGGATTCTGCTGTGAAATGCACTCAATGGTAAACAGCTGGCATGCCAAAACGATTGTTATTATGGTATATTGAACCCATCCCATGGTCACCTAATAATCCCAAAATTGCTTTGTCAACATATTTCTGGAAGTTTTCTGTCTATGGACAAAACTTATTTGATCACTGCCACTTCTACCTTTGACATTGGAATTCACAAGGACAGGAAAGAAAGCTATCAACTGTATCAAGGTCGCCTTCATCTGAATTGTGAGCCCAAACCTGGGACTGTGACCAAATCGTTGCCACCACAGTGCACAATGATGTGGTCTGGTAGCTTACAATTCGAAATGCTCTCAACCACAGGTAGCAGTTGGTGCCATTTCATACCTCTGTGGAGAACTCAAGTAATTTCCACTTGTGGAAATCCAAGATCTTTGTTAATTTCACAATTTGTGGCATACTGTCTAGCCCAGAGTATAAAGCTGTGACCCACACTCCAGAGATGAGCCATGCTGAAGTATGCTAGTGACTGACACAAGAGAAGTCAGCAGCTGAATGAGTAATGACCTTGAAGACCATGCAATTAGTATTGAGAAAATATGTGTTAGACCTAGAATTGTAATTGGTTCCATTAGTGAGGTTAACCAGTAGGTTAGGGTGTTAGTAACTGATGTTTGTATTGTATATTCTAACCTGATAAAATAGAGTGGCAATTGTAGTGGTTTCTGGTATTGGTTTCCAGTCTGTAAGAGAACAGGTGTACTGCCAATGGAATATTTTGTAAGTTTGCAGTACATTCTGGTTTGTCAACTTTTGACCTAATTCCCTCTTTGGAAGGTGGTGTAAATTGGGTGCCTAGGTAACTGTCCTGCAGGACGAGGAAAGGGGGGAGTTATGTGCTTCTTATACCCCAAAAGCCCTCGTTAAGAACTTAGGCATCCGTTTTGATCAAGCCCTGACTTTGAAGGAGCACGCTGCTCAGACACCTGGCTCCTATTTCCATATGCTGGGCCTACTCCACCGAGTCTTTCCGTTGCTCCCCAATTCAACTCGAAAGCCTCTGACTCAGGTCCTTCTACTGAGCCATCTGGACTACTGCAATGGGCTGCTGATCTCCGCCAATGAGGCTTCGCTCAGCAGACTGCAGGTAGTTCAGAATACGGCAGCGCAATTGGTCCGCAATGCCCCTTCCAGGACTCCTTCCCACCCTCTTCTTTCTCAGCTCCATTGGCTACCTATATATGCCAGCGGGTAAAATTTTAAGTTTGCTGCACTATCCTAAAGGCGCAATCAGATCTTGGTCCCACCTATCTTTCGGAGAAATTTACACCTTCCTTACCTTCCAGGTCTCTCCGCTTGAGCTCTAAACATCTTCTTGTGGTCCCCCAAGTCAGGAAGGCCAGATTAGGGGGTAAGGCCCTCGCCCATCTCCACCCCACTACTGGAATGAGCTCCCACTGCACCTGAGACAATGTACTGACCACCAACAGTTTAGGAAGCTGTTCATGACCTCTCTTTTTTTGCCTCTGATTCAGTTGTAGTAGCAGTACTAAACCTATGTTGCCCATCTAAAGTGCAGAGATACCCCTTCGGGAGTTGATTCAGGCGCTATATAAGTAAATAAATAAATACCTGCTGTTTTGTGTGCTACTCAGCATGTACCATTTACTGCTTATTGTTAGATCTGGGGGTCTCTAGTTGGCAATGGTATTCACCTTTGTCCAAATAGGGACCCTTACTTCTAGGTCAGGATAAGGGGATTACACTCCTTAATAAAACCTGCTCACCCCCTTGGTAGCTTGGCACAAACAGACAGGCTTATCTCAGAGGCAATTTGTTAAGCATTTGTGAATATACACAGTAATACAGTGAAAACACTACAGATGAACACAACACAGGTTTTATAAAAATAAGTATTCTTTATATAGACTTAAAAACTAGACCACAAACGACATAAATCCACAATACTACACTTAAGATTACTTAAAAGATGATTCACGTTGCTTAGTTCAAGTTGTTGGTAAATGCAACAAAGCTCTCAACAAAGTACCTGGATGCGTAACGCAAAGTAAACAAAAGGCCCGCAAAAGGGAAGAAGCGTGGGTTCCGTGATCTGGGGGAGCGGTTGCGTCCTGTCTCAATGCTTGCACAGAGTAGGAGACTCGTCGTGAGCCTTACCTGTGCGGAGGTGATGCGTAGATTCTCGGCCTGCGGGCCAGTTGCAGTGCGCAAGATGGAGCCTTGATGAGATGCGATGATCCGGTTGCGATGCGAGAAAATGGCGCCCTTGATTTGGCGATGCGATTACAATGCAATGACGCCCTGGCAGCCTTGCGACGACTTCGAACTTTGAAGCCGCGAAAGGCCCTGCAACACGCTTCTCCGGTGTTGCGATGGCCACTCTCACGTGGCGTCATGCTTCTCCGGTGATGCGACAGCAGGCAGCTTCGATGAACACACGCTTGCAGGGAGATGCGACAAAGGCTCGCTTCTCCGGCGTTGTGATGATTTCAGCTGCGGCAGCGACACTCTTCTTCTCGATGCGTCGCGCTTCCAGCTCCGAGCAGCACAAAAGTGTCTGGAGTCAGAATTCCCAGCAAGGAAATTCAGGAGGGAGCTGGAGGTGAAGTCTTTTGTCCCTGAGACTTCAGCAGGAGGCAAGCCCAGTTCAAGCCCTTGGAAAATATTCTGTAGATGAAAGTCGTTACAAAGTTCCTTCTCCTTTCCCTTGGCAATGAAGCAGCCACTGCAGGCCAACCCAGCAAACAGCACACAGGCAGAGGGGCAGTTCAAACTCCTGCAGCTTCCTTGGTTCTTCTCCTTGGCAGAAAGGTTTCTTGTCCAGAAGTGATCTAATTTCTTGGGATCAGGGTCCCAATACTTATACCCCAAAATCCTTTGTTCTCTGAAGGCAGAGAGGCCTCTGCCTAGTCCAAACCAGTTCCTGAGCACTTTGTTTACATGACCCTCTTCTTCCTTTCACTGTGCAGTGCGGAGACATCAGCCACCCCACAGGAGGTGGATCCAGCACAGGGGAGGGAAGATACAGCTCTGAAGCACTCTGCTGACATGATTCCTCCTCTCCTTTCACAGTGCAGGGCAGAGACATCAGACAAGCCACAGGGGGTGGAGCCAGCATTGTAGAGGGAAGGCCCAGCCCTATTCAGGTCCCAGGTGCAACTCCTCCCTCCCATCTAGATGCAGATCTCTCTATTCACCAACGGGCTGCCCTAGCCTGTCTCCTGGAATCCCCCAGCCCTGTCACCAAACCCAGACAAGGAATACACAACCCAGCAGAGGCAGGTCTGGATAGTTAGGCAAGAAAATACCTACTTTCTAAAAGTGGTATTTTCAAACCCAGAATATTAAAACCAACTTTACTAAAATATGTATTTTATTATTATTAATTCAGGCATACTAAATTCGAATTTATACCATGTTCCCTGAGTCAGTTAGGATTATAAGAATGTAATATTCTAACTGCCCATTCTGGCCTATGAGAACAGGTAGCCTTCAATAGTGAAAAACGAAAATGGCGGTAATTCACTATTAGAACATGCTACACGCATCAGGGTATGTCCTACCTTATACTTACAATGCACCCTGCCTTTGGGCCTACCATAGGGGTGTCTAATATGAAGCAAAGGGAAGGTTTAGGGACTGGCAAGTGGGTGCACTTGGCCAAGTCGACATGGCAGTGCTAGACTGCACACACTTTACAAGCTGCTTCTGTGGGTGTCACAGCCAGTACTGCAAGCCCACTAGCAGCATTTGATTTACAAGCCCTGGGCACACATGGTGCACTGTACTAGGGGCTGACAGATAAATCAAATAAACCAATCATGGAATAACCAATTAGTACATTAATTTAACATATGGAGCACTTGCACTGTGGCACTGATTATCAGTGGCACAGTGCCCAAAGCCTAAAACTAGCAAAAACATATCAAAACAGAGGAGGCAATCCGTCAAAAATGGAAGGGAGACTCACGCCAATGATGCCAGGTCTAACACTTATGAATTCCAGCATTACATTTTGAAAAATGTGAAAGACAGCTAATATTCTGTGTGGCATGAAGTGCACCATGAAATTCAACTTATTTAAAATATATTACTTTACCAATGTAGATTGCTTTAAGGGAAGAGGTCTTATTACACTATTAGTATTTTTATTTATTAAAACATCTTTTTTTTACAAAGATTGTTTTTTGGTTCCCATGCGTTCCAGCGGGATACTTATGAGAGTCTGTAGCATCTAACATGGGCTTCGATAAGAATTCATAGAGCATATTCTCAAGGCCATTATCTCTGCTTTATCGGCAGTTTCCTGTTTATCAAGTGTCCTTGATAATATGCCCCAAAACACTTTGTTAAACAGCACTGTTTTCCATTTGTTAAAAAAAATATATATATCGCTACTCTATGGTTATTTTCTCAACTACCTTCAGGGGAATCCACAAACCTTGTGTACCTTTAGAATCGCCAACATGTGGAAAACGAGCATTAGCAATGCCAATAGGCCTGGCTTATGAATGAAAGTGCCTTTTGTGTCACTGATGGGTTTAGGCACTCAATAGGTCATCATACATGTACTCTCTCATTCTTGCACTCTTGCTCTCATACATCCATTCCAACATCCACTGACTCATTCTTTAATTCACCACACAACCACAAGAAAGCACACACAAACTTAACAATATATGTGTTAGAACAGGCGCCATAGGAGTGGGTCTCCCTTTCATTTTTTGCTGTTGCCTCTTGTGTTTTTGCTATATGTTTTGCTGGTCTAGATGCTTTGGGCACTGTGCCACTGCTATTCAGTGCCACAGTGCAAGTGCTCACTATGTTGAATTGATGTAATGGATTAGTAATGGATTAGTGACTCCTTGATTGGCTTATTTGGTTTACTTGTCAGACCCTAGTACAGTGCACCATGTATGCCCAGGGCCTGTAAATCAAATGCTGCTGGTGGGCTTGCAGCATTGATAGTGCCACCCACAGAAGAAGCTTGTAAAATGTGGCTCAGACCTGCCATTGCAGAGCCTGTGTGCAGTCAGGGGTTGCCCTGTCGACTAGGCAAGGGTACCCACATGCTAGTCCCTAAACCTTCCCATTTCTACATGTTCGTCACACCTAAGGTAGGCCCAAGGTACCCACATGGGCAGGGTGCATTGTATGTAAATGGCAGGACATGACCTGATGTGTGTGGCATGTCCTGATAGTGACTTACAGCCAATTTCGTTTTTCACTTTTACAAAGCTACCTCTTCCCATAGGACATAATGGGCAGTTTGATTATAACATCTTATAATCCTAGGTAGAAATTTGAGTTTAGTATGCCTGAACTCATAATGTTAAAATACATCTTTTAGTGAAGGTGAGTTTTACATTCTGTGTTTGAAAATACCACTTTTAGAAAGTAGTACTTTTCTTGCCTAACCATCCAGCCTGCCTCTGCTGGGTTTGTGTATTTCATGTCTGGTCTGTGAGTGACAGGGGCTAGAGTGGCTCTAAGAGCATGGGTGAGTCAGCACTAGGCAGAATAGACCTATCTGCATTTTGAGTGGTGGGAGGAGTAGCACCTTGGCCTGAAAAGGGCTGTGCCTGCCTTCCACAATGATTGCTCCACCTCCTGTGGTGCATCTGATGACCCTGGCCCACACTGGCAAAGGAAGAAGTTGTTTGCTGGCAGAGTGCACCCAGAACTGGTTTGGGCTAGGTACAGACACTCTCTGCCTTCAGAGACAAAGGATTTGTGTGTATAAAAAGGGGGACCCAAACCCCAGACCTTTATATCACTTCTGGAAATCAAGACAAACCTTTGCCAAGGAGAAGAACCAAGGAAGCTGAAGGAGGAGACTGCCCCTGTGCTGTGCTGTTGGGGTTGGCCTGCAGTGGTTACTTTATTGACAAGCAAAGGAGAAAAGGAACTTTGTGTGTACTTTTACTATCTTGAGGAAGATCTCCAAGGGCTTGAAACTGAGCTTGCCTCCTGTTCTGAAGTTTCAGGGTCACAAAGACTTCACCACCAGCTCCCCCTGAATTTCCTTGCTGGGAATTCTACTTGCAGAGAGGTGCCTACTTTTGTTTGGGCCCTCTGAGAAGACTGCGTGTCGCAGGGAGTGGAACGAAATGAGAAGAAGTGGGTCGCCGTTGCATCACTGGAGAATCGTGTCACAAGGCCCCTCGTGGCTCAGAAGTTACCGAGTTCGCCGCACGGCCATCCGGCGTGCACGCATCGCATCCAACGTTGTCGCATCACATAAAAGACGCCATTCTGTTGCATCGCACCGGATCGGCACATCGCATCAAGCGCCATCTTGTTGCATCGTCAGTGGGCCGCAGTAAGAAACAACGCATCTACTCCACACACAGTAAGAGAGCGAGCCTCAACTCCCCTACGCAGCAGTAAGGAACCAAAGCATCCACTCCCCTGAGTTTAAGGAACTGCGCATCAACTTCCTTGTGACCCTTTCGCTTGTTTTGCGAGACGCATCTAAGGTACTTTGAAAGTAAAGTGTCACAGTTACCATCTACATTGTTCTAAGCTATTTCTTCTATTTTAAAGTCTATTTTTGATTACAGTATTGTGGATTTTTGTCGTTTGGTCTTGTGTTAAGTCTAGTAAAGAGTACTTATTTTTCTAAACTGATGTGGTGTCCATTTGTAGTGTTTTCACTGTATTACTGTATGTGTTCACAAATGCTTTACACACTGCCTCTGAGATAAGCCTGTCTGCTCGTGCCAAGCTACCAAGGGGGTGAGCTGGGTTATTTTAGAAGTGAAGCCTCTTACCCTGACTAGAAGCAAGGGTCCTTATTTGGTCAAAGGTACCACCTCTGCAAACTAGAGACCCCCAGTTCTAACAATATGCATATGAAATTAAAAGATACAGGTAGAAAAAAGAAAACAGGCTGCCTTGTAAACATGGCAGGCAAGTTCTTGCACTAACAAAACTAAACATTGCAGTGGGTGTCTGCCTTACAGGGGGATTGTAAATAGTCTATTATTGTCTTAAAGTTCTAGCATAGCCACCGCTACCAAGGTGTGAGTCATATAGGAATGGTAAAACAATTATAATCTATGGACAACAGCATTCCATAATAGTCCCCTGGTACAGAGAAAATGGCTGTGTGGGATGTAACACTGCACATAAAATGAGCGTTAAGCAAGTGATCCGTTTGCACTGCCAGTAGTACTGTGGAATATTCTTAAGAAATATTAAAATAAAAAGGAGGGAAGCAAAGAAATGAAAGGGGAACTATAAAAGGAGCAAATTTATAACAAAAGGACTGCAAAACCAGCTCTGACATTGAAACACACTCATTTTCAGGCGAATATACATGTGAACAAAAATGTTGCCATTCACAGGGCAAGAGCTAATGACTGATATGGACTGACCGTTACCCGCTGCATTACTGGTTGAGGGGGTGATACGCTGCTCAAGCAGGACCCACAATCTCTGTAAGGGTCAAACACAGGGAAACCCAAAATGTACCTGTGCTTAACCCTCTGATAGCTTGGCACAAAAGCAGTCAAGCTTAACTTAGAGGCAAGGTGTAAAGTTTTTATTCAGCACTTCAAACAGTAATAAAGTGTTATGTTATGTTATGTTAATTGATTTTTTAAGCGCACAGCTGCCCCAGCGAAGCGAAAGTGAAAACCCAACACAAGAAAAATCCCAGACCAATCTAGAAAATAGTAATTACTTATTTGACACCAAAACAGCAAAAATCAAATCAGTACAACTGGAGATATGCAATTTTAATGATTTAAGTGAAACTAGTGCCTAGAAGCACATAGCGCAAACTATGGACATCTGGTCACGCCAGACAGGGACAAAGTTTAGGCTGATGTTTGGGACAAGAAAATGTCTCCTTTCCAATAGCATCATTTTCAGAATTGTGCCTTAAAATCCGACTTCACCATTAAAAAGGGCTTTAAATTACAATTCTGTGGAAACCAGACTAGGCATTCCTAACTACTTTCAATTGCAAGTTATCACTTATTAAAGGTAATAAGCTAACCCAATGCAATTGTATGAGAGAGGTAGGCCTCACAGTAGTAAAAAATTTATATAGGAGCTTTTCCCTATCAGGGCATGTGAAACTTAAAAGTACATGTCCGACGTTTTAAATACATTGCATCCTGCCCTCTGGGCTGTTTAGGGCCAACCCTAGGAATGACTTATATGTAATAAAAAAGGAGGTTTGGGGGCCATACAAGAGGTCTATTTTACCAGGTTAAAGTGAGAGTTTAAAACTTCACACACAGGCTGCAGTGGCAGGCATGATGCAGGTTTATAGAGCTACTTAAGTGGGTGGCACAATGAATGCTGCTAGCCTTCCAGTAGCATTTAATTTACAGGCCCTGGGTACATGTAATATCCCTGTACTTGGGTTGTATGAGTAAATTGAATGTGTTGATTGGGTGTAAGCCAATGCTACAATGTTTAAAGGAGAGAACACAAGCACTTGAGCATTGGTTAGTTGTGATAAAGTGTGCAGAGTCCCAAAGCCAGTAAAAGCGAAGGCAGCAAAAACAGGAGCCTGGAAAGCAAAAAGTTGGGGAAAAATTACGCTAAGGATGTCAGGTCCAAAAACACTTAAACAGATCAATGGCAGAAAAGAGCTGAACCAAGACCCTCTGTGTGCCTATACAGCTATATATCTAATAAATGGATGTATATATTATTTAATGATTTTCTTATTTACAAGTTCCGGGCAGATAGGTTTCTACCAAGAATTGTTACAGTGCAAGTCTTCTCCCCCTAGGGATTCCCTTAGACGGTATTCAACACCAAAATCCTTTCCAACAAACATAATCTGTGGCATTTATTTTAAATAGATACTTATCTCTAGGCTTTAACACAGACACATAACAACACCCTCATCCCCAAATACCTGCTTACAAACTTTAACACATCCTTTAAACAATCAATTTGTCTGGTTTATTGCGTTTTCCTACCTTTTCATAGTAAACAGATCAGATCTATGGCATTAGAAATATTTTCCCTAGTGAACCAATGAGGCCTCTAGTTGTTATCATCGGCAACCGCCAGGTATACCATAATAAACTAACAAATAGACACACAATTCAGCTGTCAAAACAATATAAAATCCCTACTAATAGAGACTAAGGATTACTATATTCCAAATCGTCTACCCTCATGGTTAGATTGGGTGAGTCACCAATACCAATACCCTTGCCTACTGGCTTTAACACATTGCAATAACAGTTCCCCTTTTAAAGCCTATTACCTTTTACACATACTTTTCATAATAAGTAAATAAGGCCATCATGGTATGTTACAATTTCTCCTCATAAGGAAATCACACCTAAGGAATCTGACATAACTTTTTTCTAGTGTACTAATAAGGCCTCAAGCATTTTCCAATGTCTTGACACTGTATACAGCACAGGCCTACTAAAGTGCACATTTACTGGCAACCATCATGTATACAGTTGCAAAATTACAAATATGTACAATATTACAGTTGGAAAAACAATGTACAACCCCTCTCAATTGGCCTAACAAGAATGATCAAGGGGAAATTCTGCTCCCATGGTTTGTCAGAGTTGGTAATCAACAGCAAAACCCTTGCCTACTATGGTAATCTATGAGATTACGTGTAACCAAATACTTTTCTATGGCCTTTATCATATGCTTTTCACAATAAATAAACCAGGTCCACTACCTTTGTAATATCTTTTCCTAATAAACAGGCCAGACCTATAGCATCTGGCATAACTTTTCCCTGCACACAAATCAAGCCTAAAGCTGTTATCATTGGATATAATCCACTCAGGTCTACTGTACAGAGAGTAAACGTTCCCAGAAGGCAACCATGAGCAATACAGTCATAAAATAAAACATGTATACACAATTACAGTTGGTAAGGCAAAATATGATCTCCTCTAACATGGCTTACCAAGCATTCTCACAGTTCAAATCTTTAACACCCAATGTTTGTACAGGGAGTAACCAAAAGACACACAATTGATGGACGGATTTCAGAACGAATCAAAACACTCACCCCCAGTCAGAAGGTCTGGGTTAAATCCATCATTCTTTTGCTCACCATGCAACCCCAGTTTAGACCTGGCCATATGAAAATCATTCTTGACCCTGTGCCTCATGGGAACAGTCCAGCCCGAATTGCCAAGCCAGGTTCTCCCTGGACCGGAAACAAGCATCCTAGGACCGGTTTCGGGGCTTCACCCAAGTGAGACGGGTATGCCCAGACATGAGTCCTGTGCTCTCCATGCCCTGGAGTCAAGCTATCCTGGCTGATGAGGGCTGAAAGCCCGAAACCGTTCCTAGGATGCTTGTTTCCAGTCCAGGGAGGTCCTGGCACGGCAGTTCGGGCTTGACTGTTCCCATTGGGTGCAGGGTCAAGACTGATTTGCATATGGCTGGGTCCAAACTGGAATGGCATGGTGAGTAAAAAAAGATGTATTTAGGCCCAGAACTCTGTACTGGGGTGCATGTATAACATTGTTCTGCATTCTGTCCATCAATTGTTCCTTTTGCATTTGTCACCCTGAGCGGGACGGGTATGCCCAGGCGTGGGTCCCGTGCTCTGCATGCCACTGGAGTCAAGCTATCCTAGCTGATGGGGGCTGAAAGCCCGAAACTGGTCCTAGGATGCTTGTTTCCAGTCCAGGGAGGACCTGGCCTGGCAGTTCGTGCTAGACTGTTCCCATTGGGCGCAGGGTTAAGACTGATTTGCATATGGCTGGGTCCAAACTGGAATGGCCTGGTGAGCAAACAAAGATGGATTTATGCCCAGATCTCTGTACTGGGGTGAATGTATGACATTGTTTGCATTCTGTCCATCAATTTTCTTTTTACAGGGAGTAACCATCACTAAAAACCTTTCCTACTAAAGTAGTCGGTGAGATTCCATATAATAAAAAACATAACTGTAGGCTAAAATTCAGAGTAATAGCAATTCACCATAACATGTCTATTGACTTTAACATATGCTTTTCACAATCAATATGCCAGGCCTACTGCCTTTATACTAACATTTCATAATAAATGATCAGGCCCATAGATAGCCTTTATCATTAGCATGTCACCAAAACCAATTCAAGCCTACTGCACTGAATGTAAATGTTTAACAAGGCAACCATGCACTATACAGTCATAAAAGTACAAATGGATACACACAATTACAGTTGACAAAGCAAAATACAATCTCTCCAGAAAGATTCTAACAAGGATCATTGTAGTGCATATCTTGTATCCTCACAGTTTTTTCAGGTAATTCACCAACACCAATCCCCTTGATTAGTATGTTAATCTGTGAAATCCCATGTAACAAAATGCCTGAGTACAGACTTTAGCACAGTGCTGTAACAACCCATCCTTAAAATCCTGTTGTCTTTAACGTGTGTTTTTTTTCTCACAATAAGTAGGTCAGGCCTACTGGCTATGTTTTAACATTTCATAATAAACAGATCAAACTTCTGAAATGTGGCTTGATTTCTGCCAATGAACCGATGAAGCCTTTGCCTGTTATTATTTGCGTTACACCTTACCTAACACTGGCCTATACAAGTGCACATAAACTGGTAACCATCATGCATACAGTTATGAAATTACAAAAATGTAGGAACATACAGCTTGCAAAACAAAATACAACCCCACTCAACAGGATCTATCAAGAATCATCACAGTGAAAACCTCCAGGGTTTGTGTGAGTGTGAGGCCACCACCAAAACCCTTTGCTACTGTGGTAACCTGTGAAATTACACATAACAAAATACCTTATGGCTTGGATTTCATTGAAAGTAATAACACACCAGTCTTACAAGTCTATTGATTTTAACATATATCAGGTCTAGTGCCGTTGTATTAAAAAAGTTCCATGCAAGCAGTCTTTTTAGTGAAATCACATAAATTCGGCCCAATCAAATCATGTACTCGGGGAAAACAACATTTGTACGGAGCCTAGGCCCCTCTCTCAGAAGTACGCTGAAAGTTTTTTTTTTTGCTTATCACTTAAGTTAAGGGACTAGTTACACTGTCAAGCAGGAACTAAAAGTGTATGCACATTAGTGTATCCCTGGGCATCCCATACTGCTTTCAAACACAAATCTCCACCCTGAAATCTAAAGTTAATAATGAAAGGGCAGGGTGCTGGGTCTTTACCTCAGGTCTGCTCTCCTCCAACCAGTAGTGCTGGCAGAGAAAGACAACTCCAGTACATTATCTAGTTAGAAACTCTATTAGCATTGCAATGTCATGTGTGTGTGTGCGCCCCTGAAAATTCAAAATCAGGCAGCTAAATAAATAAACAAAGGGATCAGGACTGCGTGGAGGGAAATCACTTTTTTGTGGAATCACACACATTCTGCACAATCAAAATTGCTTACAATAAGAGCTTTTAATAAAACCATGCCTATGTTATTTTTTTAATGTTAATGTAAATGCATTCCCATAAGATTTAAAAACATTATTTAAAGAAAGCAGCTAGCTTCCAGCCTGTGGCTAGAGCCAAAGCCCCTAACTTGGAATTTCTTACATAATGGTCTGGTGACAGCAGCGCTGTCAAGCCAAACTGCACAAATAACACAAATTTGGCTTCGATATCTTTAGGGGGAAAGTGTTCTGAACACTTAAGTACACACCGCACCAAGGAACATTAACATGTCTTTGTCTTGAACAGAGGGGAGGCTCAGAATTTAGAGGATTAAGCAAGACCTAGGTGGAGTCCCTTTGTAAACAACCGGCAGTCTAGTTGGATGTAGAAGGTCTCTGCCATTTTCTTTTTCATCATTCCCTTCCTGGTCATCTTTAATTATTTATATCTGAGTAATATCTCTATTTATGGTTACCGGACTAAGGATGTATCCCTTCGATTGCCTGTCACAGCGATGACTGGAAACACTTCCATGCATGCTTCTTAGTAACCTCCTGTCGGAAGACAACATGCACAGAGTATCTGTCTGCTATGGGAAGAAATTTAAGGCAGAATCTCTAACAATAGGGATTGAAGAACCACTAACTTTAAACCTCCGCGATTCTAAAATTGACTGCTCTCATTGCATTTTGAACCTTTCAGCTGTGGCTTCCAACTGGATTATTGCGCCTTTAAAAAAACATATCACTATCTTAAGAAACACTATTGCTGCACTTTATGTATGTTCAAAATTAATAGCTGTGTTTGTATTCCCATTAGAGGCAGGACCAGCCAGTTCCACCTCTCGGTGACGTGCTCGTGCTTAGACCCTGCTTGTCCCTATTCAATGTATTCATCATCTCTTTTGATGGATAGTGGAGTATAAGACATCAAAGATCAAATTTCATCTTTTATAAATTCTGTGTTCACTCACTCCTCTTTATCAGAAAGCACCAGGATGCAATTCATTCATTTGTTCATTCATATGTTTGTTCATTCGTTCATTCATTCATTCATCCATATATGCATATAGCGCATTGGAATAGGAAATGGATATCTTGCACAGGCAAAGCCTCCATCTTATTAATCCTTTTATGATTGGGGAGTTGATGTCTGGTAGTGTAGATGGGTGAATGGATGCAGAGGAAGAAAATTATCTGGCAGTGAAATGGGAAATGTAGGGAATGAGCATGTATGGTGCATATGATGACTTGTATTTGTTTTTATGTGTGTGCATCTGTAAGTGATTTTATTTTCCTATAATTACAACAAAAACAAGGTGATGGATGGAATGCTTGAATTAATCTGACCCGCTGGCAATTGCTCAGAGACACATTCCTGGCCATCGTTTGTCGGCCACCATACCATCCTAGACAAAGGCCAGCCTTATGCAAATCAGTACAGACCCTGCTCCTCATGGGAGCAGTCAGTCCCAAATTGTCAGGCAAGGCCCCCTTCAGAAGGAACTACAAGCAACACCAGACTGGTTCAACCTACTTAAGTCTCGTCTGTGAGGTATAGCTTAAATCCTTTGGCACAGTGGGCACTGGACCCAAGTTAGGGTGTAAACTGTAACAACAGCAAGGTGATGCATGGAACGATTGAATTATACTTGGCCAATGGCAATCACCCAGGGCCACATTCCAGACCATCGTTATTCACCCATCATGCCAAAATAGACTAGGATCCACCTTATGTATATCAGTACCAAATCTGCTATTCATGGGAACAGTTCATCCTGAACTGCTAGGAGAGGCCTCCTAGAAGCTGCTATAAGCCATCCCGACTGGTTTTGACTTAGATAGTGATGTATTGCTTGAGTCCTATGGCAGAGTGACCATGGGACCTATGTCTGAGGAACCCCTCACACCTAGGTAGTAAACTGCATCAACAAAAATGTGATGAATGGAATGCTTGAAATATTCTCTGCCACTGGCATTTAATTGGGCCACATTTCAGTCTATCAGCTTCACCCGACTGATGAGCCCCAACATGGGTGAAACCAGTTTTGGGAGGATTGAGTTCAGGTTTTAGAGGACTTGGCCTAGCAGTTCAGGATTTACTTTTCCTATTGGAGCACAGTCAGAATGATTTGTGAATGGCTTGGGCCAAACTGAAGTGGCAATTTGAGCAATGGGCTTGAATGCTACCCCAAGCGATTGCCAATGATTGCACATATTGCAAACATTCCCTCCATAACCTTTTGTGTGCTTGATGCATTTGTCTATATGGATATTTGTATGTGCTTGCATGTTTTTGTACATCTATGCATGAGATGAAGGGTGTGTGAGGTATATGTTTCTTGGTGTTCAATTTCTATATGTATTTGAGAACGAAAGTGCAATACCCGAGGTGTGTCTCTAGTTTGTACATGTGTATGTACCGGTTCATATGTGGTTTATATGAATCCATTTGTGTCTTTATGATTGTATATTTTGTTTACATATGTATAGCCCCCTGTAATTGTGTGCATGGTTGTGCGTGTGTGTGTGCCTTCAATGGCATTCTGTTTCTAGAAGATTTAACCGTCATGAATATTCTGCAATGATTATAAGGGTATACCATCATTTTTTTCTCAGGGGATCACTGACATAATAACGAATACACAAATATAGAATTACCAAAATATCGAAGAAAAAAATATAGAATGCAAAAATATCAAATTCCAGCTACAAAAGAGGTAAGTACAAAAATATTGAATCAAAACTATAGTTTTAAAAAATATAGTTAGTCAAAATATCGATTTTTTTTAAGTGTCTTAAAAGTCATTTAAAATGAATGAAATAATAAATATACCATTTACTATTACTACTCCAGTGAGTGCAACAATAGGGAAAGCGTTGGATAGCGTAGGGGTAAAAATGACTATTCCCACTCCAGAGAGTGCAACAGTAAGGAAAGCGTTGGATCGCTTACGGGTAAAAATTACTATTCCCACTCCAGAGAGTGCAACAGTAGGGAAAGCGTTGGATAGCGTAGGGGTAAAAATACTATTCGATATTAAATTACTTACCTTCAATTCGATATTTTTCACCACTATATTCTGTCCATTCGATATTTTGTCCATTCTATATTTTTTCTTCGATATTTTGGTAATTCTATATTTTGAATTCGATATTTTGTCTTGTTACCAGATATATACATCCAATAGCAGTTTTCGTCTCCTCCTGGAAAAACCGCCCTTCCTCTGGTGACTCGCAAACACCGACAGAGCCACGGCTAGCTAAAGTATTTCGGCACAGTTTACAAATAATAGCGCACTCTTGGTAGAAATAATAGTGATCAGCAGGTCTTTATTTTGATGTCGTAACGTGTTTCAAGAGACTGGGCTCCCTTGCTCACACATCAGAGGTGATGGACTGTGTGCATTACATAGACGCCTTGTAATCTACATAGAAAGAGGACTGTGCATTTTCGTTAATGGCCTCCATCTTTGACTGTGTTTTGTACATTACTCGCATTTATACATCAATGACAGTGTCCTCACCTTTCAATCATATGATTCGTAAACGTCGTATAACAGTTAACATTTTCTGGTTAACATTTTTTACACAGTTTTGTGCATTGTACGCTCGGTGAAATGTGCCTATCTCATTTCCTTCAGATATCTCCATGTTATTTATACATATACCTTCTGCACACAGGATCCTATTTGGCGCATCTGTCATATTTTGCTTTGCCCGTTTCTTAGTTTTTGCAGCTGCCTCAGATTTACACATCCTTGTAAATCTGGGGCAGCGTCACAAAGCAATGGGTTTTTCAGTGGTAAGCCCACAGCAACAACCATTGCAGGCCCTTTCACACAAAGTGAAGCGTGTAAAGGGGCCGTATTTTCAAGGCGGCATTAGGCCACAAAAAGTGGCTTAAAACCGCTTTGTAAATATGGAGAAAGGCATAACGCCACCAGAACGTCACTAAAAGTCATGATCTGGTTATGCTATCCCCTTGTAAATATATCCCAAAGTGTACAGTTTTAGAATGATGCATGGTGGAGGGGAAAGCTTGAGTTTATTATAATCCATGCATACGAGTTTATGCCAAGATATAACTACACACTGTCTAAAGGTTTGGATATGCCTGTTTCCAGACCGGGGGGTGCCAAAGAAGACTTGCTCTCCCCGAGGAATTACTGCAATATGGTGATAGTTTGAACAGCTTTCTCATTGCTCATTGGCCTTAGGTTCAAAACAGTGCATTCTGCATGACTTCCCAGGACAGCCCTATCTGACTACGTACAGAATTTTTGACAAAAAGGCTGAGGTCTAGTTTACCATCATGATATAGCGCTATTGGAATCTACCACGATCTAAGTTTAACGAGTCCACGTTTTCATAACTGCACTGACAACTTTTTTGCAAATCTAAACACTCTTAACACTTTACGGATTTTATTACTACTATTGATGAATTATTGGATGGCGGGATTTTAGCTTAGATGAAAACTAGATTCAATTTCTATTTGAAGTGCATTTCCAGCTGCTTGCCCAACGGCGCAAAATGTGAATTCGGTAGACACAATGCAAATGGGGCTAAGAATCCTAATTCCGTTAACAAACAGCCTTACATGGTCCCCTTGATAACTTAAGTGGGTGGGCTATTTAAGTGGAATATTGCAAAGCCTGCTATTTACAACACTTAGGGTCTGATTCTGATACGATTAGGAAAGCATTCCCACCTAGGGCCTGATTCTGATGCGGTTAGGAAGGCCACCTAACAGCCTTTGCTCCTTCCAAATCGGATGGGGACCGTGTCTTCCTGACCGAGGGCCCAATTATGATGCAGTTAGGAACATATGCTCCCATTGAAGTCAATGGGAGTCCAACCAAATCGTATCGGGAAGCATCCGGGTGCATCGTACTCCGTCGGTCGGACTCGCCTGTTCCGAGTGGGTTGGAAACCATTTCCGAACCGAATGGGTAGGGAAGCTTTCCAACCCGCATCAGAATAGGGCCCTAAGACGGAGATGTACATCAGTATGAAGCAGTTTTTAGAAATAAAAGCTATTATTAGTATAATAAACCAGTAGAGGAAAAATAATAATGACGTCATCACTGTGCAACAGAATGTGTAGCTTTGTGCAATGTGGTGCAGTGGGCGATCAGAATATAGCTCAAAATATACAAACACTGTTCCATAGATATTTAAATTGTTACGTAAAGCAAAAAAAACAATTCAAAAACACAAATCCAACAAAGTTCTCTTACGATTTTGAAGGCATTCTTTCTGGCTACTAGGTTTATAATTCATGACACATTAACATCATGTCCAATAAACCTTTGTGGACTACCTCGATCCTCTTTCGTGTGATATACACTTTTAAACACCCATGATCACGCTAAGAGCACTGTTTGTGTTTAGAGTTACAGAATATGTCAATCGGTGTACATTGGAATCTCTCACCTTCTAAGTTTTGTTATATCTAATAGGTCTACATTTTCAGAACATGACTTCCACTTTCAGACTTTAGCCATCTTTCAAGACTTGTCACTAGATATGTACAAATTAATGTTCTCCACAAATGCACATTGAGTTTTAGTCGAGGCCGGTGTTCTACACTTAACAATCACTCACAAAGCAACATGCTGTGCGCGCTTTTCATTGTCCAAAGCACTCGAGACATTTTCTACATTAAAAGGCGTGCAAATGCAACCCATGTCAGCCATGCACAAAGCTGCTTTGAAACACAAGCAAAACTCTGTTGGGAAATACATATTAACAGAAGGGTCCTTTGTGTGTCGGGTCCTTCTCTTAGAATGGAACAAGGGCACCTTAATGAACTCTTGAATCTAAACTTGTATGGAAGTGCCAGCAAGGAATAGCTGCTTATCAACATCAACATAGCTCACTTAAAGAATGCCTCAGAGCACTATCCAAGGGCAGAATCCATCCCAAACAGTAATTAATTAAATGTGTCTGGTGTATTGTGTTGAGAGGATTTACGAAGAAGATTGGACCTGCAAAACCTCTCTGGGTTTGAAGTTTGCAGAAGATTTGTTGGTAAACATTGGAGAACTTTACCAATGTCACTTGTTCGGACCAGGGGTTCCGCTCCACCAGTCTACTTGCATTACGCCATGTAATGGAAATCCCTCCTAAGCCACCCCCTTTGTATCTTTTTTACTCTAGATAAATGATAAGGGTTTAAGGTTTCAAACCTCAGGTTTCTGAACAGGGATTTTAATGTCGAACTAACAACATCTCTTTGTGCAACAAAATTGGATAGGCATTATTTCAGGCACAATTCATAGAGCACAAGAACTTACATAATTGCGCATCGCTTCGGCTTGTAAGATGAATGTCGGCGACTCTGGATCTGCTAGGTCACTCGTGTAGGTCTGATTAGAAATGTCTACACTTCCACCCACATAAAAGACCGTCAATGCTGGAGCTATTAAGAAAAGATCACATTTTGCCAAGAAAAATCAACTACTGCCAACTTTCGCCTGCACTTGCCGCAGAAAAAAGCTAAGCCAAAAAAAAAAGAATATTCAGTGCAACTTGATATGATAAGGCATACTGTACATGCTTTAAGAACTGAAGCCAGCAGAAAAGAATTCAATATACACAGATAACAGAAAAAAACGTACTGTCCCAAGGAATGCATACTGCAGCGACGCGGTGCCAATGCACGACAATAATGTCAAATCTCTTGTATGGAATTATAATAACTTCTAGGGCACCAATCAAATCAGTCACACATACCTACATTTTCCATTTTTCATAAATGCATTCATGCAAATGAAATGCAAAAAAAACGTGTCCCTTATCTTATTTTTTATTTACTCTGGCACACAATTGTCTTTTTCTATCTATGTATTAACAAATAAGCAAATTCATATAGATGCACGTGAAAGCATGCTATAGTGGTAAAGCCCAGATGTATTTTCCATTGATAGCGACAAGAGCAACACATTTTAATTTAAGCATACCTATATTTTGTTTTAAAAATCTGTGCAAATACATTACAGTAAGATTTCAAAACGTTAAATAAAGATTGCTACTGATAAATTGAACTTACATGAGCAGTAGTACAGGACCAATATAATTATTATAGCCGCCAAGGAAATGATTGGAAATACCCTGACAAGTTCTTTTTTCAACGACTGTAAACTCCTCACTTTCAGAAAGGCAAGCTGTAGGTTTTGCTGCTCATCTTTTCGATTCTCAACATTGTGGAATGCCAGGCTCTAAGAAAGGAATATTGGCTTACACATCCAAAAAGGGTTGTTGCAAATTAAGTGAAAATCTTTCTAATTTCTATACACAGAGAAGAGCATTTTAAATACTTTACTTTGAATTTCAGTAAGACTGCATTAGTATGTAGGCAAAACTTCTCACACGTCAACGTGTAGTCTACTGAATAGCAATTAAAAAGGAGACATTTACCTGTAAAAACTGTACATCTTGAAACAATCGGTTTACTGTTTAGAAAACTGAAGGCTTCCTTACCTGCTCAGACATAGGTTCTGGGTCACCAACAATAGGAATGCTATAGATAACAGAAATCCTTTCCTTGGAAAAAGATAGCATCCCTTTGCTTCCCCACCGTCTGTGGACAGGAAGACATAAAACACAATTCTAAGAGGAGACTAAACTACAGTTGCTTTTAAAAAGTCTCTGTTTTAAAAGGGTTTGCTCATGTTTTCTGGTGTCTCCCCCATTTCTTCTCCACCCTGCAGGCTGACATTGCAGAGCCTGCCCTTCTGGCGTGTCTGCATCCAAAGTAGGCTGGGAGAAAAGAATCCGGAGTGTAACCCTTTGTGTGCCGCGCAGGAGCAAGGCCGTGACTTGCAGTGTGCGCAGAGGAAAAATGACACTCTAGTGTGGCACTAACAAAAGAACAAGGTAAATATTAGCCTTGCTACTATTGTTCAATTTCTCTTAAAGTGGTATGTATTTTATTAATGGAGCCTAAAATAAGTAAATACCAAAGGACCGAGTTCATAACAGCATAATTTGATGGGAGGGGGAAATAGGAAATTCCCAAGTTGAAAGTACACAAAAGAAATAGATCAATTGCCAAATTAAGGGACAGGTGCAGAGTAGGGTGCTAATGACAATTATGCAAAAAAGCAAAAGCAGTCCCTATTCTGCTCTTTGCATTCTCCCACCCGATTACAAGGATAATGGAAGATGGCTTTGCTAGTGGACCTGCTTCTGCTCAGCCACACAAAATGTTGTCATTGATGTCAAACTAGTAGCTGCCCAGCCTAACAAAATAAGCTGATCAGTCTTTTTCCCTTTTTGAAGATGATGCCTCCTCCGAGATCACCATGTAATCTATGACGGTCTTGCAGGTAAAGCTCTGCAAGGTGCCTCTAACATGCTGCAGAAAACGCTCAGCACATCACAAACATTTCTTATGTGTATATTGGAAATGTGTTCTTGTTTATGCAGTATCTTTCCAGGGAGCTGGGAAGTGTGGACAATGGCGGGGTGCAAATACAGATGAAAACACTAAAAGGGTATCTGTTCCTGTGGCAGTATGTCTCAGAATGGATATATAGCAATGTAGAGGGGGGGGTCTTCCTATTTCGGAAGTAGTGCCCTCACACACCTGTGAGGGTGTCATGCTTCATCATCGGGCTTAGCTCCTCATGAGGTAGGCACTGCAATACCAAAAGGGGCATGCGAGAGGGTTCTTTGGCGGAGGTCTTTTAGTGAAATAGCCTGATGATGAGTGTGGGTGTGTGAGATGAGTTAGGTGGTGAGTTAAAACTGCCTATGGTGTACCAAAAGGTACATTAAATCTAGGTCTCCTTGGTAAGAATAAAAGATATGTGTAGATTGTGTACTTCTAATTACAAAGAGAGGCAGCCATTTAAAATGTATAGGTCAACATGTTTCACATCTCCGGGGTCCAGGAGGGATCCATGGTGCTTCATCAGGACCAGAAACTGATAATTAGTATCCCTACCTGTCGGACTTGGCCCTTTTTGCTGGGTCATCTCTGAACGTTTTGCTTTCCTCCTGTATTGTTTCTGACCTGTTTTTGTTGGTTTTAGGACTCTGGGCAATTTACTACTGCAGAGCAGTCCATAAGTGCATATGCTCTCTGTGTAAAGTGTAATGGTAATTGGTTGTCCATGATTGGTATGTTTGCCTTACTAGCAAAGTCCCTAGTAAAGTGCACTATGTGTGCAAGGGCTAGTTATAAAAATGCTACATCTTCAGGAAGCAGCTCAAGACCTGGCTGTTCGAGCACTAACATACCTCTCTCCCCCAGCGCCTTGAGACCCTTTCGGGTGAGTAGCGCGCTATACAAATGTCGTGATTGATTTATTGATTGATTGACTAGCAGACCTGCAGCACTAATGGTGCTAACCACACAAGTAGCCCTAAAGAGAGAACTCAGGCCTGCCACTGCAGTGCCTGTGCGAGGTTTGTTAAACTGCTTTGTTGTCCTGACAAGTGCACCGACTTGCCAAGCCTTACCCTTCCCTTTGGCTGCACATCAGACACCCATACGGTATGTTCAGGGTACCCCAATGGGCAGGGTGCAGTGTATGTGAAAGGTAGGACATGTATTAAAGGTGTGTACCATGTCCTGACAGTAAAATACTCTCCATTTCGTTTTTCACTGTTGCAAGGCCATCTTGCCTATAGGACAGAATGGGGAAGGCTGTGTAATATGTTTCCAGCCTATCTTCCCATAGGCTTAAGATGGAGAGGGGAAGTTTAGTGTGCCTGAACTCACTATTTAATAACACATCTTTTTGTAAAGGTGGTTTTTGCATTGTGTGTTTAGAAACTACGCTTTTAGAAATGGCAGTTTTTTTTGTTCTAACAATTCTGTGTGTCTCTACCTGGTTGTGGATTGACTGTCTGGATTTGAATGTGATAGGATCTGGGAAATGTCATGAACCAGGGGAGGAGGTGAGACAGCAACAGACTGACCTGCATCTGGAGTGTAGGGGGGAAGAGTAACCCCTGAATGTGAAGAGGTCTGGGCTGTTGCCATAAAACAATGGCTCCATCTCCTGCTGAGAGATTGAGGATCCAGACCCCCACTATCAAAGGAAGAAAGTGTCACTGGCAGTGAGACACCCAGAACTGGTTTGGACAGGGGTCAGTGACCCCGGAACACAAAGACTTCAAAGACAATTAGGGGTATAACTATGAGAGCTGAAACCTGGATTTTGGACTGATCAAGACTGAAAAGGATTGAAACTACTTCACGGTCAAGAGGAACCTCTGCCAAAGGAAGAACAGTGAAGAGACTGAAGAGAAGGAATGACCTTTGCTGTGTGTTCTGGGGCTGGCCTGTAGTTTGCTGTTTTAACTAAGGAGAGGCTAAGGGACTTTGCTTTGTTCTGTGTCCCCCTGCTTGAAAGGACTTTGCTTTGTGCTGTGTCCCGAAGTAACGTGTCTCCAAGGGCCCGAGGAGAGCTGGCTCCCTGTTGTGGAAACTTAGGAACATAAAAGTTTCCAAGTGTGTCTCAGCGATGCTGTGTGCGTGTGCTTCGTGCAGCCTGAGACCTTCGTAAGAACTGCCCCGTGATCGTGTGCACCCAGAGTCCATGTGAGTCTCAGCAACGCTTTGTGCGTTTGCTTCGTGCAGCCTGATACCTTCGTGAGGATTGCCCTGTGATCGTGCACACCCGGAGCTCAAGTGAAGTCTCAGCAACGCTGGGTACATGTGCTTCTTTGTGCAGCCTGACAACTTTGTGAGGATTGTCCTGTGATAGTGTACACCCAGAGCTCAAGTGAGTCTCTGCGACGCTGTGTGCATGTGCCCTGTTGCAGCCTGAGACCTTTGTGAGAAATTGCCCCGTGACTGTGTGTCCCGGAGCATTCTTGTTCTCTGCTTCGATTGACAGTGTGACCAGAAGCGCTGCGATCGTCATTGCCATCGTTCCGGACGGCATCCCCAGAGGAGCTGTGAGAATTCACCGCCGCCAGCCTGAGCCTGCCTTTGCGAAGGAGAGACCTCAAACGATCAAACGATCACCGTTGAGGGTCCTTGTTCCGCTGCCCAAGATCAACGAAGTCGCATCAGAGGCCCAACCTGCGCTGAGAGGGGAGGAGAGTGAGATCATACCCCCAGGTAACGCTTAGAGAGTGTGCGTGTGTCGCCACCTGGTGCAGGGTGCGGGCTACGAGAGAAACGCTCTCGGCCTTTCCCATCTCTGCTCAAGTTTGTATCGTGGGCAGTATTTGCCGAGGAGTGGCAGTACCGGGGCCGGAGTGTGGAGCTTCACTTTGTTTTCCAACATAACAGTGTTGGGGGCTTATGTTGGCAGTAGCTTCCCACGAGTCAGTAAGAGTGGCAAAGAGACCGTCCAGAGCACCGCGATCAGTGCCAGCGTACATTATTTTGGCATTATGAACTGCCTGATTGTTGCATTATGAATTGCATTCTTTTTGCATTATGAACTGCCTGATTGTTGCATGGAAATGTGTTCTTGTTTATGCAGTATCTTTCCAGGGAGCTGGGAAGTGTGGAAAATGGTGGGGTGCAAATACAGATGAAAACACTAAAAGGGTATCTGTTCCTGTGGCAGTATGTCTCAGAATGGATATATAGCAATGTAGAGGGGGGGGTCTTCCTATTTCGGAAGTAGTGCCCTCACACACCTGTGAGGGTGTCATGCTTCATCATCGGGCTTAGCTCCTCATGAGGTAGGCACTGCAATACCAAAAGGGGCATGCGAGAGGGTTCTTTGGCGGAGGTCTTTTAGTGAAATAGCCTGATGATGAGTGTGGGTGTGTGAGATGAGTTAGGTGGTGAGTTAAAACTGCCTATGGTGTACCAAAAGGTACATTAAATCTAGGTCTCCTTGGTAAGAATAAAAGATATGTGTAGATTGTGTACTTCTAATTACAAAGAGAGGCAGCCATTTAAAATGTATAGGTCAACATGTTTCACATCTCCGGGGTCCAGGAGGGATCCATGGTGCTTCATCAGGACCAGAAACTGATAATTAGTATCCCTACCTGTCGGACTTGGCCCTTTTTGCTGGGTCATCTCTGAACTTTTTGCTTTCCTCCTGTATTGTTTCTGACCTGTTTTTGTTGGTTTTAGGACTCTGGGCAATTTACTACTGCAGAGCAGTCCATAAGTGCATATGCTCTCTGTGTAAAGTGTAATGGTAATTGGTTGTCCATGATTGGTATGTTTGCCTTACTAGCAAAGTCCCTAGTAAAGTGCACTATGTGTGCAAGGGCTAGTTATAAAAATGCTACATCTTCAGGAAGCAGCTCAAGACCTGGCTGTTCGAGCACTAACATACCTCTCTCCCCCAGCTCCTTGAGACCCTTTCGGGTGAGTAGCGCGCTATACAAATGTCGTGATTGATTGATTGATTGATTGACTAGCAGACCTGCAGCACTAATGGTGCTAACCACACGTGTTTCCCGAAAGAGAGAACTCAGGCCTGCCACTGCAGTGCCTGTGCGAGGTTTGTTAAACTGCTTTGTTGTCCTGACAAGTGCACCGACTTGCCAGGCCTTACCCTTCCCTTTGGCTGCACATCAGACACCCATACGGTATGTTCAGGGTACCCCAATGGGCAGGGTGCAGTGTATGTGAAAGGTAGGACATGTATTAAAGGTGTGTACCATGTCCTGACAGTAAAATACTCTCCATTTCGTTTTTCACTGTTGCAAGGCCATCTTGCCTATAGGACAGAATGGGGAAGGCTGTGTAATATGTTTCCAGCCTATCTTCCCATAGGCTTAAGATGGAGAGGGGAAGTTTAGTGTGCCTGAACTCACTATTTAATAACACATCTTTTTGTAAAGGTGGTTTTTGCATTGTGTGTTTAGAAACTACGCTTTTAGAAATGGCAGGTTTTTTTTTGTTCTAACAATTCTGTGTGTCTCTACCTGGTTGTGGATTGACTGTCTGGATTTGAATGTGATAGGATCTGGGAAATGTCATGAACCAGGGGAGGAGGTGAGACAGCAACAGACTGACCTGCATCTGGAGTGTAGGGGGGAAGAGTAACCCCTGAATGTGAAGAGGTCTGGGCTGTTGCCATAAAACAATGGCTCCATCTCCTGCTGAGAGATTGAGGATCCAGACCCCCACTATCAAAGGAAGAAAGTGTCACTGGCAGTGAGACACCCAGAACTGGTTTGGACAGGGGTCAGTGACCCCGGAACACAAAGACTTCAAAGACATTTAGGGGTATAACTATGAGAGCTGAAACCTGGATTTTGGACTGATCAAGACTGAAAAGGATTAAAACTACTTCACGGTCAAGAGGAACCTCTGCCAAAGGAAGAACAGTGAAGAGACTGAAGAGAAGGAATGACCTTTGCTGTGTGTTCTGGGGCTGGCCTGTAGTTTGCTGTTTTAACTAAGGAGAGGCTAAGGGACTTTGCTTTGTTCTGTGTCCCCCTGCTTGAAAGGACTTTGCTTTGTGCTGTGTCCCGAAGTAACGTGTCTCCAAGGGCCCGAGGAGAGCTGGCTCCCTGTTGTGGAAACTTAGGAACATAAAAGTTTCCAAGTGTGTCTCAGCGATGCTGTGTGCGTGTGCTTCGTGCAGCCTGAGACCTTCGTAAGAACTGCCCCGTGATCGTGTGCACCCAGAGTCCATGTGAGTCTCAGCAACGCTTTGTGCGTTTGCTTCGTGCAGCCTGATACCTTCGTGAGGATTGCCCTGTGATCGTGCACACCCGGAGCTCAAGTGAAGTCTCAGCAACGCTGGGTACATGTGCTTCTTTGTGCAGCCTGACAACTTTTTGAGGATTGTCCTGTGATAGTGTACACCCAGAGCTCAAGTGAGTCTCTGCGACGCTGTGTGCATGTGCCCTGTTGCAGCCTGAGACCTTTGTGAGAAATTGCCCCGTGACTGTGTGTCCCGGAGCAGTCTTGTTCTCTGCTTCGATTGACAGTGTGACCAGAAGCGCTGCGATCGTCATTGCCATCGTTCCGGACCGGCATCCCCAGAGGAGCTGTGAGAATTCACCGCCGCCAGCCTGAGCCTGCCTTTGCGAAGGAGAGACCTCAAATGATCAAACGATCACCGTTGAGGGTCCTTGTTCCGCTGCCCAAGATCAACGAAGTCGCATCAGAGGCCCAACCTGCGCTGAGAGGGGAGGAGAGTGAGATCATACCCCCAGGTAACGCTTAGAGAGTGTGCGTGTGTCGCCACCTGGTGCAGGGTGCGGGCTACGAGAGAAACGCTCTCGGCCTTTCCCATCTCTGCTCAAGTTTGTATCGTGGGCAGTATTTGCCGAGGAGTGGCAGTACCGGGGCCGGAGTGTGGAGCTTCACTTTGTTTTCCAACATAACAGTGTTGGGGGCTTTTGTTGGCAGTAGCTTCCCACGAGTCAGTAAGAGTGGCAAAGAGACCGTCCAGAGCACCGCGATCAGTGCCAGCGTACATTATTTTGGCATTATGAACTGCCTGATTGTTGCATTATGAATTGCATTCTTTTTGCATTATGAACTGCCTGATTGTTGCATGGAAATGTGTTCTTGTTTATGCAGTATCTTTCCAGGGAGCTGGGAAGTGTGGAAAATGGTGGGGTGCAAATACAGATGAAAACACTAAAAGGGTATCTGTTCCTGTGGCAGTATGTCTCAGAATGGATATATAGCAATGTAGAGGGGGGGTCTTCCTATTTCGGAAGTAGTGCCCTCACACACCTGTGAGGGTGTCATGCTTCATCATCGGGCTTAGCTCCTCATGAGGTAGGCACTGCAATACCAAAAGGGGCATGCGAGAGGGTTCTTTGGCAGAGGTCTTCTAGTGAAATAGCCTGATGATGAGTGTGGGTGTGCGAGATGAGTTAGGTGGTGAGTTAAAACTGCCTATGGTGTACCAAAAGGTACATTAAATCTAGATCTCCTTGGTAAGAATAAAAGATATGTGTAGATTGTGTACTTCTAATTACAAAGAGAGGCAGCCATTTAAAATGTATAGGTCAACATGTTTCACCTCTCCGGGGTCCAGGAGGGATCCATGGTGCTTCATCAGGACCAGAAACTGATAATTAGTATCCCTACCTGTCGGACTTGGCCCTTTTTGCTGGGTCATCTCTGAACTTTTTGCTTTCCTCCTGTATTGTTTCTGACCTGTTTTTGTTGGTTTTAGGACTCTGGGCAATTTACTACTGCAGAGCAGTCCATAAGTGCATATGCTCTCTGTGTAAAGTGTAATGGTAATTGGTTGTCCATGATTGGTATGTTTGCCTTACTAGCAAATTCCCTAGTAAAGTGCACTATGTGTGCAAGGGCTAGTAATAAAAATGCTACTCCTTCAGGAAGCAGCTCAAGACCTGGCTGTTCGAGCACTAACGTACCCCTCTCCCCCAGCGCCTTGAGACCCTTTCGGGTGAGTAGCGCGCTATACAAATGTCGTGATTGATTGATTGATTGATTGACTAGCAGACCTGCAGCACTAATGGTGCTAACCACACAAGTAGCCCTAAAGAGAGAGCTCAGGCCTGCCACTGCAGTGCCTGCGCGAGGTTTGTTAAATTGCTTTGTTGTCCTGACAAGTGCACCGACTTGCCAGGCCTTACCCTTCCCTTTGGCTGCACATCAGACACCCCTACGGTATGTTCAGGGTACCCCAATGGGCAGGGTGCAGTGTATGTGAAAGGTAGGACATATATTAAAGGTGTGTACCATGTCCTGACAGTAAAATACTCTCCATTTCGTTTTTCACTGTTGCAAGGCCATCTTGCCTATAGGACAGAATGGGGAAGGCTGTGTAATATGTTTCCAGCCTATCTTCCCATAGGCTTAAGATGGAGAGGGGAAGTTTAGTGTGCCTGAACTCACTATTTAATAACACATCTTTTTGTAAAGGTGGTTTTTGCATTGTGTGTTTAGAAACTACGCTTTTAGAAATGGCTGTTTTTTTTTGTTCTAACAATTCTGTGTGTCTCTACCTGGTTGTGGATTGACTGTCTGGATTTGAATGTGATAGGATCTGGGAAATGTCATGAACCAGGGGAGGAGGTGAGACAGCAACAGGCTGACCTGCATCTGGAGTGCAGGGGGGAAGAGTAACCCCTGAATGTGAAGAGGTCTGGGCTGTTGCCATAAAACAATGGCTCCATCTCCTGCTGAGAGATTGAGGATCCAGACCCCCACTATCAAAGGAAGAAAGTGTCACTGGCAGGGAGACACCCAGAACTGGTTTGGACAGGGGTCAGTGACCCCGGAACACAAAGACTTCAAAGACATTTAGGGGTATAACTATGAGAGCTGAAACCTGGATTTTGGACTGATCAAGACTGAAAAGGATTGAAACTACTTCACGGTCAAGAGGAACCTCTGCCAAAGGAAGAACAGTGAAGAGACTGAAGAGAAGGAATGACCTTTGCAGTGTGTTCTGGGGCTGGCCTGTAGTTTGCTGTTTTAACTAAGGAGAGGCTAAGGGACTTTGCTTTGTTCTGTGTCCCCCTGCTTGAAAGGACTTTGCTGTGTGCTGTGTCCCGAAGTAAAGTGTCTCCAAGGGCACGAGGAGAGCTGGCTCCCTGTTGTGGAAACTTAGGAACATAAAAGTTTCCAAGTGTGTCTCAGCGATGCTGTGTGCGTGTGCTTTGTGCAGCCTGAGACCTTCGTAAGAACTGCCCCGTGATCGTGTGCACCCAGAGTCCATGTGAGTCTCAGCAACGCTTTGTGCGTGTGCTTCGTGCAGCCTGATACCTTCATGAGGATTGCCCTGTGATCGTGCACACCCGGAGCTCAAGTGAAGTCTCAGCAACGCTTGGTACATGTGCTTCTTCGTGCAGCCTGACAACTTTGTGAGGATTGTCCTGTGATAGTGTACACCCGGAGCTCAAGTGAGTCTCTGCGACGCTGTGTGCATGTGCCCTGTTGCAGCCTGAGACCTTTGTGAGAAATTGCCCCGTGACTGTGTGTCCCGGAGCAGTCTTGTTCTCTGCTTCGATTGACAGTGTGACCAGAAGCGCTGCGATCGTCATTGCCATCGTTCCGGACCGGCATCCCCAGAGGAGCAGTGAGAATTCACCGCCGCCAGCCTGAGCCTGCCTTTGCGAAGGAGAGACCTCAAACGATCACCGTTGAGGGTCCTTGTTCCACTGCCCAAGATCAACGAAGTCGCATCAGAGGCCCAACTTGCGCTGAGAGGGGAGGAGAGTGAGATCATACCCCCCAGGTAACGCTTAGAGAGTGTGCGTGTGTCGCGGCCTGGTGCAGGGTGCGGGCTACGAGAGAAACGCTCTCGGCCTTTCCCATCTCTGCTCAAGTTTGTATCGTGGGCAGTATTTGCCGAGGAGTGGCAGTACCGGGGCCGGAGTGTGGAGCTTCACTTTGTTTTCCAAGATTACAGTGTTGGGGGCTTATGTTGGCAGTAGCTGCCCACGAGTCAGTAAGAGTGGCAAAGAGACCATCCAGAGCACCGCGATCAGTGCCAGCGTACATTATTTTGGCATTATGAACTGCCTGATTGTTGCATTATGAATTGCATTCTTTTTGCATTATGAACTGCCTGATTGTTGCATTACGAATTGCATTCGTTTTGCATTACGAACTGCCTGATTGTTGCATTACGAATTGCATTATTTTTGCATTACGAACTGCCTGATTGTTGCATTACGAATTGCATGATTTTTGCATTACGAACTGCATTATTTTTACATTGCAAAGTGCCTGATTCTAGCATTACAAACTGCATAGCATTGCATTAGGACTGCATTGCAACGTCGAGAATTGCACATTAATACTGCAAGAACCTACAATGGCTTGCTGGCCTAATAACCGGCAAGGTGAAATATTACAAATATTCATATGTTGGATTTTTATCGTGTGGTCTCATTGTATAGCTTTTTTATAAACATATATTTTTTTTAATGAAACTCATTTGGAGTCCATTTGTGGTGTTATCACTGCGTTACTGAGAGTGTGGTTGCAAATACTTTACACATTTGCCTTGGAGATAAGCCTTGCTGTTTGTGCCAAGCTACAGAGGGGATGAGAGCGGGCTATCTGAGAAGGTGTCTTTCCTTTCCCTGACTTTGAAGCAAAGGTCCCTATTTGGGCAAAGGTACACCTCAGCCAACTAGAGACCCCCAGTTCTACCACTACCCTTAATCAGGTTAAGGTGAGAGGGTTTTGGTATCAGATAATTACCATAATGGGATAAAGTAAGTCAAGCAAGTACCTACTTGAAATTAACCTAATGAGGTCTCTTAATCCAACCTGAAAGAGAAAAAGTATATGGTATTCTGATGGTCTGATATTATACGCTGCCTGGGGGATTCACGGGGGGGGGTACATGATGGCATTGATATACAATGTATAAATCAAAGCATGCTAGGAGCGTATACAGCAAACACCTTTATGTAATTGGATGGATCTTGTGAGTGAAGCAAGTGAGCCTGACCACGTTTAGGAGAGTTCAGGGAATTCTCCCCCTGAAACATTTGTTTAAAAGAAACAGGGACAAGTGGGGCAGCCTAAAGCACATTTTCTGAATAAATTCAATACAAATTCAAGAATTCTTAAAGCACATTTCAGAAATCTTCCAATACCTTTGTGGTGTGCCAGACAAGTTTTACTTTCCTCAGATTCATTGAGACTCATATGCCCCAAAACTAGTGGCAAAACAGTTCAACGTTTGCTGCAGATATCCTTGTATTGCAGGTAGCTATGAAAATCTGTTCATCCAAGATAACAAAGACAATCATTTTTTCAGAATGTATATAGAATCTTTGTTCACTTCATTTTCCACCCAGACTACATGGTTGAGGCACAATGTGAAATCAATTATAAAAGTCTCAGAATCCCAGGCCACACACATTATAACTAAATTAACAGTAGAGGCTATGACAGCAATGCCATAAGATAGCAGATAGCCGACACCGACTTTACTTACTTATGATTGAGACAGAAGTAGTCATCACATCATATGAACAGTATCAATGTAAACAAAAAAATGCCTCCTCAGAAGTTAAGAAACAATTCCGTGGCAGAAAGTGCCTTCTGCTACCAAGCAACCAAAATCAGCAATATGTCTCTTAAACTCAGCACAGATTATCACTCACATAGCATCATGCAGTTTTTGGGAGAATTGCAATAATTTTATTTAAAGCATTAGCTCAACCAGTTTCTTCAAGTACAGATATTATATCATAAAGTATAACATTTTGTTTTGAATAAGTACTCTCAATTCCTAAAAGCAATGTTTGACATTTCCATGAAATGTTTTTGACTTTTTCCTTCCTCTGCGAAGCAGATACCTACTAAGTCATGTAGCTGACCGTAAGCAATATTCCTGTGAGCAAGCCATCCTTTCAATTGGTTTTGATGGAAGAAGGCTGAGGCACACCGGCAGACAAAACTTTGGAGAAATATTTTCTGCAATCTACATAATGGCAACTGCCATGCTACATATGAAGCAAGTCTCCAGTATTGTTAGGATTTGGAGACATTCTGACTTGTAGATGTTCAATCATAGTCCCAAAGATAGGAACTTTGCTCCATTTGCCCTCTCAGCCAAGCCCATATGTCACACTTTGCATCATCTCTTATTGAGCAAAATAAAGTTTAAAAAAATGTATCAATAGGAGAAGCACATTTCACATAAACTCAGCTCAAGTCATACTTTATGTTCTTGATGTCAGGTCTGCACAGAGTTGCTTTGCGATGCTTTGAACCACTTGGCATTAGTTCTGATGAAGCTTTCAGCTGTGAGCCAAGGCTTTGAAGGACTTAGCATCACTGAGAATCGGTTGGCTTGAAGCTCTCAGCTGGGTTTCAAGCATTATAGGGCTTCATGTCCCTCTGCATTGGGACCGGCGCAGCTTTCAGGTCGGATCTGCGTGGTGGGCCCCTTGGCATCAGTTTCTGTGAAGACATCGGTTCTGAGCTGCACTGCTTAGAGGGGCCCTGAATTGGTTAGCACCGGACATAAAAGAACCATCTGTTAGGCAGGGAGGAGTGCTCTATGATGCCAGCTAAGGGTCCAGGACCTGGGGGCCCCTCTTGAGGATCAGGGCTCACTTCAGCAGAGGCTAGCGGCAGTGCTCAGCCAGGTCCAGGTAGTACTAGTCAGCTGGGCAGCTGCAGGGTAGGCTTCTGGAAGCTTTTTGTATCCCTGTAGTTCAAACAGGAGACTAGCAAACTTACCATTTGAGTCACTCTGGGTAGCCTTGGATCAAGGCAAGCAGGTTCCATCTTCTTTCTTTAAACAGCCAGGCAGTATTTACAGCAGCAGGGCAGTCTTTCTGACAACAGAGCGATGATTCTTTTCAAATCTTCCACAGGACCAGCAGTTTTTTGATGAGTGGTTCTGAGGGTCCTCTTTTTAAACCTGGTGTTAGCTTTTATGTCGGGAATTCAACGGCCTACACCCAAAACTGGATCTGGTCACTTCTGCCCCTTCCTCTGAGTTTGACTTCAAACTGTCTAGTTTGACAAATGACTGTTGTTCGGTCTTTTGTGTGTGCTGTGGGCAAGGTCCTTTGAAATCTAATCAGGGCAGGGTGCATCTCTACCCCAGTCACCCTACCAGGAAGACCCTCTCTCAGCTACACCCAGATCTCATTGTTCACTGGCTGGGCCCAAAACACATTGTTGATGGGGGAACAATTTAAAGGCCCAGGTAACAGGGAGCTAGAAACTCATAGAAAGGCCTCAGAAATTGGGCAGGAAAAGGCTACCTTACTAAAAGTTCACAAACCAAAGGGGAGTTAGGCCCACGGGATAGAGAATAGGCAGGGCCGTTAATACTTATACAAATAAGGGTAAGCCTATATCTCTAGATGCTGAAAAGCTTAAGTGATTTATGCTTTTAGAACAGACACTTGCAGCTTGTGTTTATCCTGGTACATTTATTTATACCTCCTCACTTTATCTCTTTAGTTGTATTTTCACAATTTCAACACATGGAAGAATGAAAACAATGTCTTGAAATATTCATTTCATGAAAAGACATATCAAAATTATATACATAAGTAGAAACATTTACACAAATCAAACAGAGAGACAATATATCACATTTTACAAACAACCTCGAATGACATTTCTTGCTATAAGGACACAGGTGCCATGTACATAGCGATGCAGGCGAGTCACCCCACCAGGACATTGGCCATGCCATTATTGGCTAGTGTCTGGTGTTAAACCCTTCACTTAGAATACAATCTGCATATGCTGCAGTCCAAAATGCACCAGTGTGCTGGATCTTTTTTGTGAGAGTTGTTGCTGGGCCACTTAAAATCTTATGAATCTTGTCACCTGTTTCCTCCATTGCAACCCTGAGTAACAACAACAGCAGCTCCCTGACCTCGAAGCATCTTATAAAACACAATTGGGGTGCAGCAAGGCATTACTGTTGTATTGTCAGCCAGGCTTCCATGGTGTTTAATTCATTTTTAAATGACAACTAGAGTTTCCAGGTGCAGCTTATGGAGACTGTGATTCTATTTGCACATTGTGCTGCATGAGCAATGGTTCTGTTTCATAGGGTCATCTCTGGAACTGGGCCGCTCCCAGGCAATGGATTTTCCCATAGTCTTGAGCAGTTCTGTAGACCATCCAATATGCACAGTACTGGTACTCTGCCTGGTTCCAGTTGATTCCATCTGGGATGCATTCAATGTTGATCAGGTGCCATCCCTCAGGCTACTGCACCATTAACTATCCTTTTACATGTTCATTGACAACAAGGTCGCTTTGACTCTACTTCTTCTAGGTAGGCAGTGCTGATTGACCTTTTGGTGTTTAAATAGTATTGTTGCTGATATGTGCATAGCTGATGTAAGGAACATATTAAGTCATTCAATAGGTAGTGAACAGAAATTGTCAGAGCTTAACAAACACAAGATTATAAGAGGCACTTACTGTGGAATCTGTGTACATTAAATGTAGCTGTAATACCCAATCCCCATCATTGGTGTGGGGTATGTAGGCTACTAATACCTGCCAGCGAAGAATAGAAACATCGATCCTTACAGTGTAGCATGTAACATTTAAGGAGAATACAGACTTCGTATTGTGCTGTATTGTTAGGCTGAATAATTATTGTCCTCTTAAAAACATTGAGCACTGTCTGCTTGTAGAATCATAACTGGTTATTGTGGAGGAGTCATGTTAATTATTGGGCCCCAACCAAGAAACAAGAAATAGCTTTCAAGCCTTTCATAAATTCCATACTAAGGCAGGATGAGGTTTCCTGTGTGCAGTCAACTGAACCCAAAAGCTCCACTTCTGGCAGTGCCATATCTGTCTAAGTATTCAGTTTTCAGATTTGTAACTTACTCCCCGGCAACACATAGATGTTAGTGTCCTGGATGTTGCTTGGCAGGTCAATAGAATAATCCTGTTGGATTGCAAGTCAACAATGTTGGAAATGAACAACCTTTGCATGGTATTCCTCTACATTTCTTCCTTCTGTAGCGGAACCTGTTTTTGTTGGCATTAGGGCTCTGTGCACCTTACCCCTACCAATCAGTGATACAGTGTGTGTCCTCTTTCCTTGAAACATGGTAAATTAGCATCCACCTGATTGACACATTTAATTTACTGATAGGTCCCTAGTATATGGTACGACCAGTACTCAGGGCCTGTAAATTAAATGCTGGTCCTGGCTGCAGCACTCATTATACCACCCACCAAAGTAGCACTGAAAAACTTGTCTCCATCCTGCCAAAGAACCTGTAGTGCAGTTTTTAAACTGTAATTTCAACATGGCAATTTAAACATTTTGACAGGTCTAAACCTTCCTTTTTAATACTTAGACGTCACACCTATGGTAAGACTACAGCCTCATAGGGCAGGGTGAATAGTATTTAAAAAGTAGTATATGTACCTTTTAATTTTTATTTGTCCTGGGAAAACCTCCAACATCGCTTTTCATAGTGGCAAGGATGGCTCTCCCATAGAAAAGCACTGGGTTACATTTTAACTCCTTATAAAGCATCACCTCAGTTTGGGACTAACTAGAAAAATGATTTAAGAACGCTTTGGAAAAGGAATTTACAATCCAACCTAATGGTCAAGTCGGATTTGAAATAGTTATTTTGAATATGGGACTTTTAGAAAGTTGACATTTTCCTGCCTAGGCCAAATGTGCATTTCTGACAGTGTCAGGGTCACGACTGTTAATGGCTTTCCTGTATGTGATGTGTTTTGGAACCGGACAGTGGACAAAGGACCTGGGTGTACAGGGTAGTGAGCCTTCCAGACAGGATTCCTTGGGAGGAGATGTGTCCCTTCCTGACTATACTTCAAAGAGTAGCAGGGGCTGTAAAGCACCCTTCCTGACTTCAGAAGAAACCTGCCCTGGAGCCAAAGCCTGGGGAAACAGAAGAACTGACTAGAACCAATTTTAGGCTTAAGCAAAATATTATCCCCTACCCACAAGCTGGCACCTGGTTTAAAAGTGGCACCCACAGAACCCGAAATCAGAACACTCCTGAACCTTAAAAGATTCCGAAATGGCTGCTTGCTTTGAGCCCAGGATCCCAGAAGTGACTCCAAGGCTCTGTAAACATACCTCCTGTTTGAGCTACAGGGACACAAGCTTCCAGAATTATTTATTGCTTCCCAGCTGAGCAGTCCCAACAGGAACTGACCTGGGTCCCATTGCTAGCTTCTTTGTGAGGGAGTCCTGACCCTCAAGTGCTGTCGTAATGGTATTGGGCCCTTTGCTTGAGTCAAAGTGTACTTCTCCCTTCTCCCTTCTCAACAGAAGGTTTCACTGGATCTGATGCAGAACAACACTGGGCCTCGTATCGCAGCACTGCATAGCTCTAGATCAGCTGCTTCAACAGACTCGACACAGAGCCTCGAATTGCCGGACCACACAGCTCCCGCTCAAAGTACAGAAGATACAACTCCCAAAGGACCGAACCTGGTCCCGTACTTGGCCCGCTCTCCATTGCGGTGGGCCTGAACTTTTGACTCAACCAGATATCTGCAGTTGGTGCTCTACGCCTTTTGGTGTTATTTTCACCTTAAACTTCAAAAACCCATAACTCCGGTTCTACTGATTGGATTCTTGTAATTTTGGTGTCAAATACTTTATAAAAATGTACACACTTTTCTTAATTGGATTTGGGATTGTTCTTGTTCTGTGTTTTCATTTTATTACTGTTTGACCTCTGCATCACTACTTCACACATTGCCTCCAAGTTAAGCTTTACTGCTTTTGTGCCAATCTACCTGAGGGTTAAGCACATTAAGTGTTAACATGTATGGTTCACCATGATAAGGCTTATGATTATTACTTGAGTTGAGTTCTCACCCATCTCAACTAATAACCCTCTTTTATACAAACAATATCACTATCCAACGATCTGCAGAGCAATTGCATTGGCTTTTGATGTTTTTAAATATTCTAGGCAATACCTTTCTTTTGATTAGTTTTTTGCGGATTCAATATTTTCACCTGAACATAAATGACAAAACATAGCTGGTGTACTATTTTGCTATCACTAGATGAACTACTGAGGGTGCCTTCTCATTGCTTCCCCCTCGTTCGCACTGCTTTCTCCCTGCTCCCCCCCCCCTTTTTGAGTGCCTTCTCCTTGCTTTTCCCTCGTTTTCAGTACTTTCTCCTTGATTTCCGCTCATTGCCACTCCTGCCTACTGGCCCTTTTCCCACCTCCCGCCTTTTCCCATCCACTGCCTCCCAGCATCCCTTCCTCTTCCCAGGACCCACATAATGGAGACACCATTGAGCAAGTCCCTGGTTCAGCTCTCCCTGTGCTGCTGCATTGCTCTTAAGCCCGTCTTCCCCTTGGTTCTTTCCTGTTTCCTGAGTGCTTTCTCCTACTTTTCCCCTCATTTTTCACTGCTTTCTGCTTCCTTTTCCACCGTTGTTTTGAGTGCTTTGTCCTTGCTATTCACTCGTTCTCACTGGTTTCTCTTTGCTTTTTTCTATGCTTTTGATTGCCTTCTCCTAGTTTCGCTTTGCTTTCTCTTCAGTTTTTAAATGTTTTCTCCTTGCTTTCCCCACATTTTTATAGATTGAACAGATCACCTCAAAGCCGTTACCAACTCCAGCACCTTGAGACCGTCACGGGTGATTTGCCCCGATTTATAAATCTTTGATTGATTGATTGAGTACTCGAATTTTTTCACGGTAAGCACTTTGGAACCCATGACTATGTGAACAGAGAACAGATAATAATTAAAAAGGGTGTAACAAATAGGTACCATGACAAGAAGCAGCTCACCTCCCAGCACATATCTAGCTCAATCACAAGATCCAATTTTAAAGTTTTTAACTGCTTCTGGAGATGAAATTATCATGGGTGCTGGCAACAGACACGCCCTCCAACAGAATCTTATTCAACTGTTGAAACTGTTCACATTCCTGTTACGGAACCTCTTAAGAACCCTGTATTGTGTTTTTTCATCACTACATCTTCAACATTGAAGTTGTATAAAGTGTCCCAGGGAAACCCTTGGTCATGTAGCTATTTTCCAGCCTATTTTTCTGGACTCAAACACTGATTCTTCGTTACCCATGGTCGCCATGTTAGGCACCGAAAGTACCTCTAGGACTTGGAAAGGCATACCATTGAATGAACCGTCACTGTCATTGGGATATGTAATTGACTCAAAGCAAAGGGAAAGCCTGATGGGTCTTTATCTGATACATTCATGAATCCCTCTAAGTCGCCTCTTCACATGTATTATCTTTTAATTACTACAGTAGGTCTATCTGCATAAAGAGTCTTCTACGGAACCACAACTGATTCGAACTTTTCTTGACTGTAAACATATATCCACCGACATAGGAGATGTTAAAAGCATGAGATAAAGTGTATAATCTTTCCATAAAAGGTTTTAGAAAAAGAACTTTGCCAAAACATTCTCAAAATTTCGAATCTGACAATTGTACAAATAATACCTAATTATCTTCAATATGGAATATAAGTTTCTTCTTCATTGGTGTTAAAAAAAAGTTGAGTGTTTTCATTCTTAATGATTTTTTCATTTTTATTTGATCGTGTTTTTGAAGCCCTGGCCTCAGAAGGCAATGAAGGTTTGTATAGAGAGCAGGAGGAGGCGTAAGCAGCAAACACATTTCAAAACTATAAAAACAGGATTGGAGAGTTAGGTGGAAATTGTTTCATAGGCAACAAAAATGTTGTGCAAAAGTGCAGCGAGACTGTGGTTGGTTGTTTTATTTTCATATGTAGTTAAGCCCTGATACTGTGTGTTTTGAAAGCTTTAAGTATAGCTTTTGACTAGAGGGTCGACACTGTTTTTAGGTGAACCCCCCCAGGTGTCCCTGAAGCATTTTGATATTAGGAGTCTTATTATTGTCGAACTTTATTTTTCAGTGATTACATACAATACCAATATCCTATTTAGTTCACTTTCAAGCTCAATATTTTTGCGCACAAATGTTGCTGTGAGAAGTTTGGCTTGAACTGAATTTGACCATTAAAAAATCACATAATATATCTGAGCCAAGACCATAACCGCTGTCTGCAAAAAAATGTTCTATGGGCCTGCTTACTCCCTCCTTAAAACACACAATCCCAAGAATTCATGTAAATATTTTTTAATTTTTTTTAAAGCAGGTTAGAGGAAGCAGCAAAGCACTTTAAATCTAGGTTAGAGTCAGCATAAGGGTGGCTTGTATCTATTATGTGGAGGGAGTTACTGACCATTTAAGTGGTGATGGTTTTGGTACTCCAATGAAGCTTGAAGCTTACTGGTAACTGCTCTCAATTATTTCGCCAGGGAAGAGGGATTTGCAATCAGCAGTAATTTCTGAAGAGTAATGGGATGACATTATTTTTTTGAGGAGGGACTGGATGTGACCTGGTTTCAAAGACACAATAAATGATCCCTTAGATTGGACCATTGAAAGTTGGGTTTTAGAAGATAGGTTTGAAGCTGGAGAAGGAGAGATCACATTTTTGTAAAAAAGTGTCCTTCAAAGGAAAACATTATGCTTTCTATGCTAGTGTGAAAAAGGTCAAATAAGAAACTTAGGCCCACATGCATCAAAGCAAAAACCGGTCGCAAACGGGCAGATTCTCAGAATCTGCCCCTTTGCAACCAGTATTTTTGCATTTGGGTACATCATCCCAAATGCAAAAATCGCAATTTAAGGAATCTCTAAATTGAGATTCCTTAAATTGCGATGCATCAAAATAAAAAAATTAGCGATTTCGCTAATAGGAGTAGCAAATTACCATGAAGTTCAACTTAATGGTAATTTGCAAAAACTTTGAAAAATGCACTTTTGGGCATTTTTCAAAGTTTCATGTTGCGCACACACATGCCCTAAGGGCATGTGTGTGCGCAACATATGTGCACAGATCAATTTCAGGGGTGCAACAGGGTGTCCTTTGGACACCCCTGCACCCTTGAAATTGCATTCTCAATTTGCAATTCGCTAATTGCGATTCGCAAATTGAGAATGTCTTCCCATTCATTCCTATGGGTCTCTAGGCCTATAGGAATGAATGGGGAGGTATTCCTTAATTGCGACTCGCAATTTGCGAATCGCAATTAAGGAATATTAAGAAATTGCAATTTTTTCAGCGATTTCTTCATGCATAGCCTTTTACTATTCCTTGTTAGCTAATCCTTATTTTTCGCTAATAAGGGATCGCAATTGGCATTGTTGATGCATGTGGGCCCTAACCACAGGATCAAGAAGATAGGGCTGATTGATTATTCCTAGTACTGATTTATGAAGAATTGTGTGAGCACATTGACTTTTTTTCGTGTGTGAAATAGATTCAGATTAGGAAGAAAGTTGATGCAAGTCAATTAAATGAGAAAGTCCTATGTGATGGTCTTGAAGAAGAGATAAGCTTTAGTCTTGGAGTCCAACAAGGACTGAGCTCTGTGCCATCATTCTAGCGTAGGAATCCAACTTTTTGAACTATCTTCCTGAGGGTTTTGTATTTTTATGAAACTAAATTGTTTGCCGGTGTGATTCCTAGTAAAGGCGGCATACCTCTAAACATGCCCCCCAATTGCCAAAACCAACTAGCATAATCGACCTTTAGATTGGTCCAGGGAAGGTCTGCACAAAATACTGCATGTCACAAGCCCCAAGTGAGATGCAGTATCACCTTAACCACACACAATGCAAGACTTTGTTAGAATTGGAGTAGAACTGACAGGCAGCCGCATCCCCGTAGCACAGTAGGGAAAGATAAACTACTAGCATATCAAATTAAATGATGTGATATTTTAGCTTACATTTTTCTGCAGCGTATGGCAGCTTTCCATTTGTAAAGGTGAATCATGTTTTAGAACCACAAATGTTTAGGAACAAACTCTAAACATCGCTTTGTATCATCGTTCATGTCTGCCTCCTGAACCGAACCACCTCAGCCAGACAGCATACTTATGTGGTAATTAGATTTCTCCCAGTTGAAATCTCTGTTCAATTGGAATCAGCCTTTAGTGCAGCAGCCACTCTGAGAGCACGCACTGTGAGAAAAACAATAAAATGGTATTGCAGGAGCTCACATCCTGAAAGTAATTACTGATAAATATCAGGTAGTTCTAAAGGGGAGGAAGGAAGTTGAGACAGCTGGTCCACACAAAGAGCGAAAATATATTCTGCAATTTCCATAACCACATAAAATACGTGGCAGTGTCCCAAACAGCCTTTGAAACAGGCCTTCTCATCTACCCACAGGCTCCTCTTAACCGAGGGGGTACAATGTGCAGATGACCAGTTTGAGTAGGTTTCCCCTGGTTGAGAAGGACTTTAGGTAATTATAATCCGCAAGCACCCTTGTCGGCTTGGTGAACCCACACAGCTGTGATGGACTTCCATCAACTTAGGAAATATAGTGACATGCAGAAATAGATTTATTAGTCACAATTTAGTGGAAGAGTTGTATAATATGCGAAGGGGAAGCAGGGCACCGTGGCAAGGATAGGCTCTTAGTCTAACATCAGTCACTGCAGCTTCAACCACTAGAACCACAGAACAAGGGAGAGAACAAAAGAGAGAGGAGAGAGGAAACACTTCTGAAGGGCTGGGGGCATCAAAGAAGAATATATTTAAATATTCCTACATTTTCTACTTAGAAATTTAACTGTGTGGAAGAACTGGGAAAATGTGCCAAGTCAATAAAAAAAAGAGTGTTTAGAGCATTTGAGTGCCAAATTCCAGCCGCGGGCGGTAGTGGGAGTACCTGCCGGGCAGTGACGTGGGGAGGGGGAGGGGAAGGGGCATAGTAATGTATGGATTACAGAGTTTAACAGGTAAGTAAACATATAAATAAATAAAACAAATTGTGTTGCGCGCACTGCATCTTAAATGCGATGCAGTGCACACAACGAAATTCGTTTTATTCATGTATATGTTTACTTACATGTTAAACGCCGTAATCCATACATTACTACCCCACACCATGCACCCTCTCCCTCCCCAGGTCACCCCCGGCAGGTACTCCCACTACCGGCCGCGGCTGGCAAATTCAAGGCTACTTTTGGAAGACTCTGTGGAACCCTACTCAGCTACAACTTCCAGGTTACCCCTACAGAAGAACTTTTAAAAACTGTTGACCAGGACAAACAGTTTACTCTTATCTGACACTTTCTACCAATGGTTGCAAGCAAATGGTGCCTGTCAGGAATTCAAGTTAGAGGCCCCCAGAGCACAGAATGGGTACTAGGCCGTAATTGCAAGAACTCAGGTCTATCACTATTGATCTTGTAAGGACCCGTACCGTGGAGACCTTAACTGAATACCTCTTTTAGTGCTTAACCTTCAGAATAGTGATGTAGAGTAGACCAAGGCTCACTAGGCGAAGGCACTGTGAGCTTGAAACTCAGCACTCAGAAATGCAACACACAACACCTAATATATCACTGCCCAGTCAGTACTTATTTAAAGTAAAAGTAATCTGCAATGCAACTAAATATTATCACACATTTTGCAAAATATATATACAATTACAGATAAAAATGCCTTTGATGACATACTCTAAAGGTTCTCACAAACAACAGGGGGTGCATGCCAAAGAGAGGTCCCACAGATCAGGTAACTCCCTAAATCTACTCGGTATGCCCTGTGCTGGCAGCACCTCGAGCAGTATGCACACCAGCAAACACTGAGCCCTCAAACTAAGGTAATCCCCCCATATGCTTAACACAATCCAGTGGGCACAGTCAGTAGGAGTCAGGCCTATTAGCTTAGCTATTGTATCACCACAATCATTAAAAACAGAGCTCTAAGTTTAAAACACAATGCCATCAATATAAAACATTTAAAGGCGGTACCCCCTTTCAATAACAGTCAACAATATATATAATGATTCACTATTATTGCTGTAATTCTCAATAAAACATTCAATGTTCAATTTTTTTTAACCTGCTGCAACACAGACACAATGGTCCTGAGCAGCATCTTGGGACTTTACAAAATGGCAACTTCAACTGGTCACGGGTCATAGCTCTCTGAGAACCCTATGCCTCTCTCCTCAGCCAAAATGATTCCTTCCCACCAAGAGTTAAATGGATCACCTGAAGAGACTGGAGACAGAGGTCTGGCAGCCCCCCTATTTTTTCCATGGGATTGCCCTATCCAGCCTTCACAGACAGTACATGTAATTAACATGTGCATAATCTGCTCTCCACCACTTCATCTCACATGAACAGGTTTAATTCCTATGTGAAGTTACTTTTGTGTAGGCAAGGGTTTGGTCTACCTGCTGGCCACAAGAAATATTAACATGGTGCAGTAGGTCAGTACACGAAAAAGTGCAAATATGATTAAAGTAAAGTTACAGTTGCGCTCTGGACCCTCCTTTACCCAGGCAAGTGGCGTAAAGTCGCTAAGGACAGACTTCATTTTAGGTAGGCCCCAACTCCATCTTGAATAATGGAAGTCACAATTTTCTCAATCTTAGCCAACGTCAATTGCCATATTTCCTGATTTATCATTTTTATGCCTGCCCTTTGTTGCAGATGTCAGCCGACCTTATCTTTCTAAGAACTATCGGTGCATCAAGTCATTTGCCTAATCACATAGACATAACACCTGATGCGATACTCGTCTCGATCATATGTCTACTTTTCACCATGCCATGGTTAAATAAGAGCACATACAGACATATAATCAAAATAATGTAGTTTGAATGTTTGTCATTTTTCCTTATATGATTATAAGGAAACGCTTCGGACGCACACCTTGATGCACATATTCTGTGTCAGACATTCCTAAATGTTAGTATATAAATACTATCACTCGACCACCACTTGTCAGGAGAGGTCTTTTGCCCAGATTATCACCCAATATTCTGCGAGAGATGTTCTCACCTACTACCAGCACACTTTGCAGAGAATACTTCTCGCCTGAAGCCGATATAGCTGATCAAAGAGGATGACTGCAGCGTGTGCTTGCCCTTCGCAAGGAACACTGACTTCACGTCTCCGCTGATATAGGCAGCCGTAGCTGTCAACAAGGTATGCAGTGCATCTCTTCTCCCTAACAAACTCTAGACTGCAAGTTGCTTTGCCTTCCATGCTCTCTTAGTGTAGTGCATAGAAGTAGGTGTTATGCTGTTAGGCTCTAGATGACGTTTTAGCCATGTTAGAAATGTTAATTTTATTATTCTCGCTGTTTTTACAATATTCTTTGTAGTTGTTTTAGATGTACAAAGAAACAGATTATTCCTAGAGCAATAAATACTTTGTAATGACAAAGTGTTCATTCTTCTTAGTATAGTCTGTGATACTGTGAATAACGAAATAAGGTTTGTCACTATCACCGCCGTGCCCCTGATCCATTTATTTTTTTTAGAGTTTTATAGAGCTCAAACTCGACCCAATGGTGTTGGAGCGCTTTACATGAGCACCAGTTACGTTATAGAGAGGCACATTCATTTTTGTTCGGCACAGGGCGATTAAGTGATTTTCTCAGTGGGGGGGCGTGGCTTAGCGCCCGAAGCGGATGGCGGCTCTGATGTGAGCGCTCCGCATCAGCCGAGGGACTCACCCTCTCCCACCTGTGCCGGCCATCTCCTGAGGGGAATTCTTCGTGTCGGAATATGATGGGAGCACTCTGACATCGGCGGCGGCACTTCTCAGCTTCCCGTACGTCTGTTTGGGGCAATTACGACGGACCGCGGCTCCCTGTCAGCCGCGACCGCCATTTTGTTTATCCTTCGCGCGTCTGACGCGCTAATTCTCCTGGACAATCGTCACTCGCTGCTCCAAGCCTACGCAAATGCTCATGGTGAGCTTATATTTTCATATTACAGCGTGCCAGTGTTTTTACCCTGCCTGCCTCATCCTGCAAAAATAATGTTTATGAATATTTCGACTTTGGCAGTCATTTTAGCTTTTTTGACTGCTTTCAGCATGATGTTCTTCCTTCTTCTTGCTGCCAGCGCTTCCTTATGACTTTGTTCACTTTCTGGGCTGCCCTCACTTACCACGAAGCTGGAGCATACCTGTTGGACTCTTTTTTTTCTCTCTTTCAACGTCTGTTGGCTTTTTGCTTCTCAAATTATGGACATTCTGCGCTCTACTTTTTAATATAAAGGTTTACAGACCCATGCAAGTGGATACTGCTACATGCTCTCACATGCATCTTCGCAGCTCCTAAATGATTGTGAAGAAGTCTCCTTCGGACTTCTTTGTACTGGCGCGCTCCTGTTGATTAACCCTCCTCCATTCTTCTATTGACTCTCACAGACAGGGAATATTCTAGGCTCTAGCCTGTCTATTCCTTTCATTTTGCTGGCGGCTTCATCATATGGAAAGAGGCGCAATTGGTCGTGTTTCCAAAACCCCATGACGTGTTTTTATTAAAAATTCCAAAGTCTTCTCTGCACTTGCGCATCTGGAAGCGACTCAGGAACTTGCCGCCCACATGTCGCAGTCCAATACAGTGCGCCCTGTTCAGACCTCAGGGAAAGCTACGTCGAAACGCCTCAAAAAAGACCCTCCATCACCCTCAGGCTCAACTTCAGCTGTATCTATGGAGCTACTGTTGGAGGAGATACGTGCTCTTTGACCCTTCATGGCGGAAACCAACTCTAAGTTGCAGGTCTTAACTGACAACTGGTCACAGATGGATGCGAGAGTGACGACTGTGGAACACTCCATATCTTCTCTTCAGGAATCATCCTCTAAGGTGACGCACATGCAGTCGCAGATTTCCTCTCTCCAGAAGCAGGTCGAGGAGCTTGAAAATCGAAATCGACGCAACAACCTCCGTATCTACGGCCTGGCGGAGAATTGTGAGGCAACTGACCCCGTTGCTTTTTTCAAATCTTTCCTGCCTAAGCTCCTTCATCTACCTGAGGGAACCACGCTTAGGGGGTCATTACGATGGAGGATTTTCCGCATCCTCCGGGCCGGCGGAAGCCACCGCCGGCCCTGAGGATGCGGAAAATCCTCTGTGGACCCACCAGGACGCATCGCCACATTAGGATGGCTGGTGGGTCATGGTTTAGGTCCGCAGCTTTTCCGCCGCTGCTGGCTTACAACCGTGGCGGAAAAGCACTAAAATGGTGACGGTGTCTCTCAGACACGTCAGCCAGATTAGGATGTGCTTGGGAACATGCTTTTCCGCGGCGGCTTTTCCGCCGTGGAAAAGCATGTGTAACTGCACTGCGGGGGCCCGTTGCGGGCCCCATAGGTGTAGTGGGTAGTCATCATGTACTTGCTAGAATATACCGATCTTCTCAAAGTTCTGTCGGCAGCCCGCGCTTCTCCTCGCCTCACATGGTCAGGCTCTACCCTCTTCTTTGCGCAGGATTACGCCAGAGCCACGGCCAGCCGTCGTAAAGCTTTCTTGGATATGCGACCGGAGCTTCGATCCATCGGCGCCAGATATGGCCTCTTCCACCCTTGTCTCTTCAGAGTCACTCACAACAACAAAACGACGACCTACGAAGATCCTGTTCGTCTTCGGAGCTTCCTTAATTCCTGCCAAGCATCTGAAATGGACCTCTCCAGTTCATCATCACCTTTTCCCCTGTGACTTTCATGACTCGCTATTTTGGTTTCTTCACTAGTTCGCATAGTTTCTGTTGGTTTTTCACATGTTTGTTCTCATCACGTTGTTCCTACCCTTCTCCTATTTGACTTCTTTCCCTTTATACCTGTTCTCTTCTAGTCACGTAATATGTTCATTTCTTTCCCACTTATCCTAGTATTTCGTTTCTACCATTCGCTCTTATGATGTTTTCTTCTCCTCAGCTATCTTCTTTCTTTTTCTCCCACAGGTTTTACAGTTTACAGTATGTTCTCCCCTTGGTTTGATGGTTCGTTTACATCGGATGTACCGTCTCCCCCAGTGGGCTCTCCCCCCTCCGTCTTCTCTTTTCGTCCCCCCTACCGCGTGATCGCCCTTCCTCAGTTTCACCCTTCGTAAGTATGTTTTCCTCCCTTCCCTTGTTCTCTGATGCTCCCTTTTTGTCTTTGATCTTGTTCTTATCTCTAGTTCTTCTCTATTCAAAGTTGTCTTCTCTTCCTCTTTCTCCTCTACTTCTATGTCTTTACCTTTTTCATATTTCTCTTCATTGCATTTGTAGTCCTCTGCTTCACCTCTTTATTCATTTTACTCTCATTACCACTTTTCCATTTCACATATTTGCTCTTTATTTGTATTCTTTCCTCTTTTTCTTCTCTTCCTTTCTTTTCTTTGCTCCTTTCCTTGCTGCTCATCATATGCTCTTGACCTTGTTCCTCTGTTTATTGAATCTTCTTTCTTCATCTTTTCTTATTTCCTTTTGGTATATTCCTTCTTTGTTTTTCCTCATTCTTCTAGCACTCTTCCTGCTTATTCACCTGCACTTTCTTTTTGCTATTTTTCAACTCCCTTTTATCTTACCTCTTATCGACTCTCATATTCTCTTTACTCGTTTTACTATTTTGGGCACTTATTATTCTTCTTTCTTTATTGATACTTTCTTATTCATTTTCATGATATGTCATTAAAAATAGTTACATGGAATGTTAAGGGCATTATTTCTCTCATCAAGCGACAGAGAGTTTTGTCACACCTTGCACGCTTAAATGTTGATATTGCTTTTTTGCAAGAAACTCATTTATCTGCTGAAGAGTCTATTAAGTTGAAAAGAAGTTGGGTGGGTGATGTGTATTACTCTCCAGGAGATGGTAAGCGTAATGGAGTAGCCATTTTATGTCGCAAAAATCTCTCTCACTCTTTGCTTAACCATGAATCAGATGATGTTGGTCGTTGGACATTTGTTAAGCTTTGTTATGTTATGTTATGTTAAGTTCATTTATTAGGCGCACAGATGCTCCAGCGAAGGAGCGTCCTGGCGCCTGACAAGTAGCAACACAACACAACTAGTCAAAACAAAGCAAAGGAAATTCAAGGAAACAAATAGGTTTTTAAGGCACGACGAAAGGAAAGCAAATCCCGAAGAGCGCGTATAGCAGGGGGAAGAGAGTTCCACAACGTTGCGGCACGTACTTGAAAAGAGCGGCCGCCTGCTCTGCAACGCTGAAAACGGGGAACAACCGCGAGTTCTAAGTCCGAAGATCTTAAAGCCCGAGTCGGAACATAGCGGGACAAAAGATTGGAGAGGATCATGGCAGGGGATCCCTTGAGGATTTTATAAGCAACACACAGGACCTTAAACTGGATCCTTTGTGCAATCGGCAGCCAGTGCAGCGTGCGCAAGGTGTTAGTGATTGAACAGAATCTGGGTAGTCCCACAACCGCTCTCGCTGCGGCGTTCTGGACACGCTGCAGGCGGATGATTTTCGATTGATTTAATCCCGCTAGCAGGGAACTAGTATAGTCGAGCCGGGAAATCACGGTCGCTTGAACCACCAATTGCCTAGTAGTGGCGTCGAAGAATTTAAGAACAGGCCGAAGTCCACGAAGAATACCAAAACAGCAGGCCGCCGTACATTTGGTATGGCAGGCAAAAGAGAGCGTTGGATCGAGCCAAACCCCAAGGTTTTTTAGCTCAGCGACCGGGGTTGGCGTAGGTCCCAAATCCAACGGCCACCACCTGTCTCCCCAGAGTTCCGTTTGTTTGCCAAAGATCATAACCTCCGTCTTGCTGGCGTTCAGCTGGAGGCAGTTGGAGCTCATCCAGCTGGCAAGCGCCCGCAGCCCATTCTGGAATCTGGGGGCATCCACCTCCGCATCCCCGCTGATCGTAACCGCTAGCTGGGTGTCATCGGCATAAGACACCATGGTCAGGCCCCAATGCCTGACAACCTCAGCTAGCGGTCTCACGTACAGATTGAAAAGCGTGGGACTCAGCGAGGAGCCCTGGGGGACCCCCAGATCCAGAGGGTGGTGTTTGGACTGATAGGGCGGAACGGCCACGCAGAAGGAACGGTTGGCAAGAAATGAACGGAACCACTGGAGAGCAGTCCCCGTAACACCAGCTTCCTCCAGGCGAAGCAGAAGGATGGGATGGGACACGGTGTCAAAGGCGGCGCTCAGATCTAATAACACAAGCGCCGCCGTTTGACCCGCATCCAGCACGGAGCGTAAATGCTCCACCATATAAAGTAGAGCAGTCTCCGTGCTGTGCCCAGCTCGAAAACCATTCTGCGTGCTGTCCAAAATATTCGCCTGGAGAAGATGGTTGGAGAGGACAGAGTTGACATACATCTCAGTAACGTTAGCAGGCCACAGAAGAAGTGAAATTGGACGATAATTCTCGGGCTTGCCGGCGTCCAAAGATGGTTTCTTAAGAATAGGCATAACTACTGCCTGTTTCCACTTCAACGGGACCTCGCCGGAAGCTAACGAGGTGTTGATTAAAGAGCAAACCGGCGAGAGGCCATAGGATGCTAGATCTTTGAACAGAGCTGGCCGTAAAGGATCGGCCGGAGACCCTGACTTGACCTGCAAGGCCATTTTACCGAAAGTTTCCGGAGTAAGGTTCGGAAAGGATTGTAATACCTCCAAGGTGAGGGGCTTGAGAGGTTTACCTACGGGGGAGGCAGTCAGAGGAAAGGCTCTGTATATTGCCTGAACCTTTTCCAAAAAGAAAGCCTCTAGGGTTTCACAGTGCGCGGTGGAGCTCTGATGAGTGACATCCACCTTTTTAGCAATGAGGTCTTTTAGGGCCTTAAAGATAGTTTTGGAGGGGTTAGTGCTGGTACGAAATTGCAGGGCGTAGTAGGCCGCACGGGCTCTGCACACTGCACGATGGTAAAGTTTTACAGTGGCCAGATACAAAACTTTTTTATCGGTGTTGTAGGTTTTGCGCCATTCCCGCTCAGCGCGCCTGCAGGTGTTTTTGAGCGCCCGCAATGAGTCATCGTACCACGGGCTCGGATCCCTATGCCCGCACTTACAGGAGACTATCGGGATAAGGGAGTCAAGGGCACAAGAAACCCACTCACAAAAACTGTCGTAGCCCACTTCCACATTAACGATTGGACCTAGCGGGTTGGTAGACAAAAGATGGAAAAAGTCATCGAGTTGCAATTTATTCCAACGCCGTCTAGGAATGGAGCGCACCAAAGGTTTGAGTTGCGGCTCATGCAGGGGGCAATGTATACGAACCAGATAGTGATCGGTCCAGGCCAGCGGAGATGGAGTAGCAATGCTGACTTCCCCTAAATTGGTGAAAAAAGGATCTAGGGTATGGCCCCCCACATGGGTAGGCTGCGACACCAGCTGGACCAGCTGAAGAGCTTCAAGATCAGTAATAAAACTGACAACCGCTGGCTGGGACAAGTTGTCATAATGGAGATTTAAATCTCCAAGGATGGAAAAATTAGAGCAGCCTGCTGCCAGGGTGCTGATGGCATCGGGGAGGGCATTCCTAAAAGCCACATCGCTACCAGGGGGGCGGTAGATCAAAAGGGTGAGAGAGCGAAGTTAGGCGTAATAGCGATCTTGAACAACGCACTTTCACAGCCAGTGATTTTTTGCACTTGCCAAGTGCAAGGGTAGCATGACTTGACTGCAAGTGCTATTCCCACACCTCTGGAGGCTCGGTTGAGAGTATACACCGAATACTCGGGCGGGAAGGCCAAATTGATAACGGCCGTGTCCGTATCTTGTAGCCAGGTCTCCGTCAAGCAAAAGGCATCCAGCGCCTCCTTACCTATCAGGTCGGAAATGTCTTGATGATGTTTGACCATCGACCTGACATTCAGGTTCCATATGCTGAAAGATGGACTTGCGCGGTCTGACTTAGCAGCAGAAACAATACTCACACATGGTGAAGGAGCGGGAAGTTCCAGTTTCCCGCACACACATTAGTGAGGGCCACACAACGGATCAACCCGCGGAGCGCCACAAAACCTGAGGCGATGGCCAATGGCCAGCAATGTGTCCCTATTGTAGCACAGCATTGTGTACTTAGCGGTGTCCGGCAGAAAAGGGTCCGACTCCAGCCCTGTCCAGCCCGTCCTGGCGCGGACGGGTGCAGACGGGCAGGACTCTGGCACGACTCCGGCCACGTGAAGGCACGCCCGCTGCGCGATCCCGCTGCGCTAGGGGAAGAGCATTAAGTAGGTGTTCCTTGCTGGCTACTGCGCACTAAAGCGCAGGCAGATGGTGGTGCCTACACCAAACACTCACCCCACTCCAAGATGGCGACCAAAACCGGCAGCCCTCCCCAAGAACCGGATCCGCTCAAGCGGCGGTGAGCAACCGATTATTGTGCAAGTGAGGGGGATTAAAAGCAGGGGAAAACAAATAAAGTAAAGCAAATAGAAAAAAGGCTTTGATTAAAATCGCTAGATTCCGCGAAAATGTGCGCAAAGCGCTCCAGCAGCAGTGCGCTCCTTGTCAGGGCGAGGCCACAGAGGGACTCGCCTTAAGTAGGTGTTCCTTGCTGGCTACTGCGCACTAAAGCGCAGGCAGATGGTGGTGCCTACACCAAAATTATTTCTATTAAGAATGTTCCAATTTCCCTTTTAAATGTCTATGCCCCTACTGCCGGCGATCCTACTTTTTGGTACAACTTTTCCCAGCATATCACCAGATTTATTGATAGCAACTTTATTTTTGCGGGGGATTGCAACCAGCCCCTTGACCCTTTTTTGGATAGGCACTCAAAGGCTCACTTTGTTCCTAATAAGTCACATAAACTTTTTTCTCAGGCTATCTCGCAACATAAACTCATTGATGCCTGGCGTTTATGTAATCCAGTGTTGCAGGAATTCACTTTTTACTCTCCCTGTCATCATTCCCAATCCCAGATTGATTACATTTTTGTTTCTCATGATATTGCCCAAACCCTTACTCATGCAGAGATAGGACCGATACTGCTTTCAGACCATGCCCTCACTTTAGTTCAACTTGACATTCTCCCTAAATCAGTTGGACCCAAGCGATGGCGTTTTAATAATTCCCTTCTCTTGGACCCTAAGTTCACTGCATCCTTTATTGAATTTTCTGATGAATTTTTTTCACTTAACGATACTCTCTCCATCCCTAAGCACACCATCTGGGATGCCTTCAAGGCTACAGCGAGAGATTTTATTATTGGTTTCGTGGCAAAAAAATGAAGAGCTGCCCGTAGCTTCACTGCTACTCTTCTCCTTGACATTAAGAAATTGGAGCATTCTTATTTTACCTCTCGTTCGCAGGATAGCTTAACAACCTTGATTAATGCCAAAATGAAATTTAACAAAAAGTCAACGGATGACGCGTCTTTATATTTATTAAAGTCGAGTGCAAAGTTCTATGGGGGTAAAAATAAGGCTGGGAAGATTCTTGCTAATTATTTGAAAGTAAAGCATAACAAATTGAATATAGAATCTATCTATGACACACACTCTGTTCTCAAACATAAAGATACAGACATTCTTGCTGAATTTTCTGCCTTTTACAAAACCTTATATTCTTCCGAAACCCAACCCTCCCCTCAATCCCTAGGCCGTTTTTTCTCCAACATTCAAAAACCTGCTCACTTCCTGCTCGACCTCTCCCATCTAGAGCTTAATATCTCCCAACGAGAGTTACTCACGGCGCTTCAGAATCTCCAAAAAGATAAAGCTCCTGGGCCGGATGGCTTTACTGTTGAATTTTTCCTTCACTTTTCAAAACTTCTCATCCCCAAACTACACTCCCTCATTGATGCTTTTCTCACCCGGGCTTCTTCCTCAGGCTCTTTTTCTGATGCACATATCTGATCTGCCTCATACCCAAGGAGGGAAAAGATGCTCAACATTGTAAGAACTATAGGCCAATCTCCTTGGTTAACATTGATTATAACATTTTTGCGAAGTCTCTTGCAGCACGTCTTGCTCTTCTTCTCCCGAATCTACTGGGTGAGGAACAGTCAGGCTTTGTCAAGGGACGTTTTATCACTGATAACACCAGACTACTATTTAATGTTTTATCTAAGTCCCGTCATTTGCCCCATCCCCTTTCGGCCATTGTCCTGGATGCTGAAAAGGCATTCGATAGAGTTGAATGGACCTATCTTTTTCACACCCTTCATTGGTTTGGTTTCGGTCCCAAATTTATTTCTCTGGTTTCCTTACTTTACTCCAATCCACGTGCAGCTGTTTGTGCTACTGGTCAAATATCCTCCTTTTTTTGATTTGGGAAGAGGTGTCCGCCAAGGGTGCCCTTTATCTCCTTTTCTTTTTAATTTAGCCTTAGAACCCTTTCTATCCAAACTCCGTCAGAACCCTACAATTCAAGGCTTTCAAATATCAGACTCTCAAATCAAGCTAGCCGCATACGCGGATGACATCCTTCTTTTTATTTCTAATCCCACTGAGTCGATTCCTGCCTTCCTTGCTGAAGTGCATGAATACTCCCAAATATCTGGCTACAAACTCAATAATGATAAATGTGAGATTCTATCTTTAACGAAATTCACATTTAAACCCGATTTTACTGCCTCCAACTTCACATGGAAATCCTCTCATATTAAATACCTTGGCCTGCATATTACATCTGCCATCCCAGATACTGTTTCCCTCTGTCTATCCAAATGCATCCAAAAATTAGTAGATCTAACGTCCAAGTGGCATCCTCTTTATTTGTCCTGGTGGGGCCGCCTGGACACTATTAAAATGATGTTGTCTCCCATAGTCCTCTATACTAGTTCCAACATTCCTGTATCCATCCCTTCCAAATACTTTAAAAAAATCAACTCCATTCTGATGTCCTTCCTTTGGAATAAGAAAAATCCTAGAATGTCTCTTGCTCGATTGGCTCGTCCCAAGACAGAGGGTGGAGTTAACTTTCCAAATTTTCCAGCTTACCATAAGGCTTTCCTATTACGGCAAGCTTCTTTCTGGCTGCGAGACCCTAGCACCCCTTGTCCTTTATGGGCTAAATTTGAACGTCTTCTTCTCTCTCCTTTTTCCTTTGCTGAATATCTTTCCTTCTCCCGTACACCTTTTTCCATTTCCACTCCCATTCATAAGTTTACTACGAAACTGCTCCTATCTTCCTCACATTCCCCTCCTACAACCATTGCTGATTTCCTTTTCTCCACCATTTGGCATAACACCGCCCTCCTTATTCGTGGCAAACCTTTCTTTTGGAAAGCATGGCATCATAGAGGGTTGATTTGGGTCTCTCAACTCTTTTCTCAATCCTCTTTCTTGTCTTTTACCACTCTCCGTTCCCTCTATCACCTACCAACCTCCTTCACTCGCAACTATCATTTACTTAGGGAGGCTGTACTAACAACTTATAGTCAGCTCTCTCAGCTACATTCAACTCCTGCTTCTCCCACTCCCACTTCTTTACTTCACTCCTTTTTACGCAAGACTCCAAAGGCCTCTTCCATTTATAAATACCTTCATATTACTCACTCTCCTAGGCCCAAATCCAAAGTAGAGGAATGTTGGGAACATGACCTCTCCACGTCCTGGCCAATTTCACTATGGGACAAAGTTTGGATTAAGATTCGTAAATCCTCTAGAGCGGCAACCCTGACACAGTCCCTATTTTTTATTTATAACAGACTCCTCTATACACATTTTGACCTCCATAAGCGCTTCCCAAACACCCCTCACACATGCTGGTCTTGCTCAACCCCACAGGCAACTTTGTTTCAAATGTTGTTCTTATGTACCTCTGTTCATGCTTTTTGGTTACAGGTCTGGGCTCAAATTAACTTGATTTTTCACACATGTATCCCTTTTTCTCACATGAACATCTTCTTGGGCAGCCTTTCTCCTTGTTGGGATAATGTTGAACTAAAACCTCAGATTGTTGACCTGCTACTAGCCGCTGCATTCCAACAGATCACGGTAAACTGGAAGAATTCCTCTAATATTTCCTTTAAGGTGTGGTGGTTTAATGTTTGCCATAACCACAGACTTGATTCAGAAAAGGGGGTGGTGATGAACAGAGTGTCTGAATTAAGAAGACCACTCTTACCCAGTCCAAAGATCAGGGCTTGATCCATCACCGTTTTTTAGCTCACTGCACCATCCCAGCTCAGAACTTGGCTATATGCAAATTAGTCTGACCCTGGCCCAGTGCATCATGGGAACAGGGCAGACCAAACTACCAAGCCAATTCTTATACTGGGAAGGAAACAAGCTACCGGGGACCGGTTTCTGGCATTTCAGCCGTCTTCGGCCCGGCTTGCTTGAATCCTGATGGTGCAATGAGCTAGGGACTCACATCTGAGTATACCCTTCCACGCTTATGGTGGACAAAAATGATTCAGAAAAGGGGGTGGTGATGAACAGAGTGTCTGAATTAAGAAGACCACTCTTACCCAGTCCAAAGATCAGGGCTTGACCCATCACCGTTTTTTAGCTCACTGCACCATCCCAGCTCAGAACTTGGCTATATGCAAATTAGTCTGACCCTGGCCCAGTGCATCATGGGAACAGGGCAGACCAAACTACCAAGCCAATTCTTATACTGGGAAGGAAACAAGCTACCGGGGACCGGTTTCTGGCATTTCAGCCGTCTTCGGCCCGGCTTGCTTGAATCCTGATGGTGCAATGAGCTAGGGACTCACATCTGAGTATACCCTTCCACGCTTATGGTGGACAAAAATGATTCAGAAAAGGGGGTGGTGATGAACAGAGTGTCTGAATTAAGAAGACCACTCTTACCCAGTCCAAAGATCAGGGCTTGATCCATCACCGTTTTTTAGCTCACTGCACCATCCCAGCTCAGAACTTGGCCATATGCAAATTAGTCTGACCCTGGCCCAGTGCATCATGGGAACAGGGCAGACCAAACTACCAAGCCAATTCTTATACTGGGAAGGAAACAAGCTACCGGGGACCGGTTTCTGGCATTTCAGCCGTCTTCGGCCCGGCTTGCTTGAATCCTGATGGTGCAATGAGCTAGGGACTCATATCTGAGTATACCCTTCCACGCTTATGGTGGACAAAAATGATTCAGAAAAGGGGGTGGTGATGAACAGAGTGTCTGAATTAAGAAGACCACTCTTACCCAGTCCAAAGATCAGGGCTTGATCCATCACCGTTTTTTAGCTCACTGCACCATCCCAGCTCAGAACTTGGCTATATGCAAATTAGTCTGACCCTGGCCCAGTGCATCATGGGAACAGGGCAGACCAAACTACCAAGCCAATTCTTATACTGGGAAGGAAACAAGCTACCGGGGACCGGTTTCTGGCATTTCAGCCGTCTTCGGCCCGGCTTGCTTGAATCCTGATGGTGCAATGAGCTTAGGGACTCACATCTGAGTATACACTTCCACGCTTATGGTGGACAAAAATGATTCAGAAAAGGGGGTGGTGATGGACAGAGTGTCTGAGTTAAGAAGACCACTCTTACCCAGTCCAAAGATCAGGGCTTGATCCATCACCGTTTTTTAGCTCACTGCACCATCCCAGCTCAGAACTTGGCTATATGCAAATTAGTCTGACCCTGGCCCAGTGCATCATGGGAACAGGGCAGACCAAACTACCAAGCCAATTCTTATACTGGGAAGGAAACAAGCTACCGGGGACCGGTTTCTGGCATTTCAGCCGTCTTCGGCCCGGCTTGCTTGAATCCTGATGGTGCAATGAGCTAGGGACTCACATCTGAGTATACCCTTCCACGCTTATGGTGGACAAAAATGATTCAGAAAAGGGGGTGATGATGAACAGAGTGTCTGAATTAAGAAGACCACTCTTACCCAGTCCAAAGATCAGGGCTTGATCCATCACCGTTTTTTAGCTCACTGCACCATCCCAGCTCAGAACTTGGCTATATGCAAATTAGTATGACCCTGGCCCAGTGCATCATGGGAACAGGGCAGACCAAACTACCAAGCCAATTCTTATACTGGGAAGGAAACAAGCTACCGGGGACCGGTTTCTGGCATTTCAGCCGTCTTCGGCCCGGCTTGCTTGAATCCTGATGGTGCAATGAGCTAGGGACTCACATCTGAGTATACCCTTCCACGCTTATGGTGGACAAAAATGATTCAGAAAAAGGGGTGGTGATGAACAGAGTGTCTGAATTAAGAAGACCACTCTTACCCAGTCCAAAGATCAGGGCTTGATCCATCACCGTTTTTTAGCTCACTGCACCATCCCAGCTCAGAACTTGGCTATATGCAAATTAGTCTGACCCTGGCCCAGTGCATCATGGGAACAGGGCAGACCAAACTACCAAGCCAATTATTATACTGGGAAGGAAACAAGCTACCCGGGAATTACGGTGATGGATCAAGCCCTGATCTTTGGACTGGGTAAGAGTGGTCTGCTTAATTCAGACACTCTGTTCATCACCACCCCCTTTTCTGAATCGTTTTTGGCCACTATAGGTGTGGCAGGGTATACTCAGACATGAGTCCCTTTCTCACTGCACCATCAGGATTCAAGCAAGCCGGGCCGAAGACGGCTGAAATGCCAGAAACCGGTCCCCGGTAGCTTGTCTCCTTTCTGGCGAAGAATTGGCTTGGTAGTTTAGTCTGCCCTGTTCCCATGATGCACTGGGCCAGGGACAGACTGATTTGCATATAGCCAGGTTCTGAGCTGGGATGGTGCAGTGAGATAAATAACGGTGATGGATCAAGCCCTGATCTTTGGACTGGGTAAGAGTGGTCTGCTTAATTCAGACACTCTGTTCATCACCACCCCCTTTTCTGAATCGTTTTTGGCCACTATAGGTGTGGCAGGGTATACTCAGACATGAGTCCCTTTCTCACTGCACCATCAGGATTCAAGCAAGCCGGGCCGAAGACGGCTGAAATGCCAGAAACCGGTCCCCGGTAGCTTGTCTCCTTTCTGGTGAAGAATTGGCTTGGTAGTTTAGTCTGCCCTGTTCCCATGATGCACTGGGCCAGGGACAGACTGATTTGCATATAGCCAGGTTCTGAGCTGGGATGGTGTGGTAAATATTTGATTTACCGTCTTAATTTCTATGCAGGTAAGTACTTAAACAAAAATAACTCAATCGGAAAGAAAGAGACAGAGTCCGTGGTGTTAGAGTTCTTAGGGGTTTTATTCCTTAAAAAGGAATGGTACCAGACCGGATATCGTATTCCTGCCACCACAGGGGTGCAGGAAGGGATAGAGCAATATTTTATTGACAATACATAGCTTATATACTTAAATCATATTATAGAAACCAATACAGTAGGCGTAACAGCTGAGAGAAACAAGATAAAACACACACGTGGTAGTGATTCGTAATTAGAAGGCGTGAACTAGGCGTGAACATAGAGGTGTGTGCTAGAAACGTCACATGTAAGTGTCATAAGTGGGTGGCAACAAAAGCAGAATCTTGCAATGTCAGCAGAAATCTGAGGCCTGGATGCGTGCGCAGCTGCATGACGTGTGCATGACGTATGACTGGAGGGTGCAGGAGACTTGACATTTACACTAGCGGAAAGAGACAGAAGTCTGGCATGTCAGATCAACTTGTACCACTATCATATCTGATATCTGATGTTTAGGAACCATATTATCTGGACGGAAAAGGTCTCTGGGGCAGAAGCTATTCTATACTGACTGTGAGTGCGTGTATAAGCGTCTAAGTATCTGCATGAGATGCGAGGGGGCATGGGCCTTCCATGGTAACAGAGGCTATGAATTACTTGCACGGAGACAGTGAGGCCGGGCCCTTTGTTCTGCCGCTGAAGGAATGTTTACTTAAACTAGTAGGTAGGAATGTATTTTCGAGGAGCGGAACAGATAATTTGAAGGTTGAATACAGTCTTGGCAGGCAGCAGGCTGAGCTAAGCGCCGTGGGCCGCGCAGGGAGTAAGGCAGAGGTCACGGGTACAGAGGCAGCCCAGGCTGGGGCGTTCGGAGTCAGAAGACAGGAAAAGGCTCGATGGCAGAATTCGGGGCCTGCTTCGCCAGAGCTGAAAAAACGTGTAAAGTACACCACAAAAAGACGTTGGCATAGCATACTTAGGAACTGAATATTCAACCCGTTCACGGCGGGTCTGAAAGAGGACATGTTAACGTTGAACGCAAATGTATCTGCATCTTTATAGCTGGCACAGGAGGGAAGTTACATGCACTTTAAACTCGTACATGGAGACGGTGGGGTACACGTTAGGGAACATTTCTTGACCATAAAATTTATATTTCCTCATTCCCTCCTTGTTCCCTACGGACCCTTCATGATATATATCGATCCTCATGAATCGATCAGTCTGTTCTTGTAGCATCATTTGCTCTTCTTTCTTCTTTGAGTGAAAACTGGAATGTGTAATGCACGATGTGGCGCACAGTCCACAAATCGCTGGCCCACATTGTAGGCACAGGCAGCAACTGAATACTATGACAAGGGCAACGCCTAGGAAGGATAGGATCTTCCATCCCCAAGCAGTCAATGTTGTCCAGAACCAACCGGACCAAGTCCAGGTGCCTGGATTCTGATGTATCAAACTTGCAATTTTATGAAGACGTGTAATAGCTTGGTATACCGTTGGCGCGTTTTCTGGAATGAAAACACAGCAACTTGACCCGATGACCTTACAAGCTCCGCCTCTGTCTGCCAAGATGACGTCAATAACGAGACGGTTTTGAAGAACAACAACCCGCATGGCGGACTGCTCCTCTGTTAAGTTGCCTAGAGCGGAGGCAGTTTCATTCACTACTGCTTCGAGTGTTCTAGTTAATCTTCGTATTAGTTTACTGTTTTGGACGGGGCCTGTGAAGAAAAAGAATCCTTTATTGAAATCTGTGTATTGCTCCCATGCCGTTTCAGTATAGTCGACAATCGGGAGATCTCTTCTGAGTCTACTCTTTACTAGATTTGTATTTCTGTGATAATCAGGAGGGGCTAGGAAAACAGGTGGCAGAAGGAAGGCAATATAACAGGTACCATCCCAATCTGGAGGTAAGCGTATGTATGCGGTATGGCCACAAACAAAATAGGAATGACGAGTAGCTCTAAAGGAAGACTTGCCATGATCACTGAATTCAACCACGGTAGTACATTTACTATGACCTAAGTGTACTGAACCCTTCTTTCTGACACATAAGTCACCTGTAACTGGTAATACTGACATAGCAGGGAGAACTGGTGCAGCTTCGGATTCAACAGTAAGAATCATGAGGTTAATTGTATAATTACCTAATCCATATACTTCATTTTCTAGATCAGTTCCTGTCCTAATGGGAAGTCCCTTCTTGTCACGGTAGCAGACGTTGAGCGGAACTAGGTTCAGGTTTCCCCAAATCCAATTCCCCTCGAAAACAGCAATATCAGAATCTAAAGAATTAATTAATCTAAACCATGCACCACAGGAGCCATTGTGAGTGAACGGGTACGGGAAGAGAGGCAGAACTCCCTTATATTTCTGATAGGGAGGGAGTCGGCCACATATCCAACAGTTTGTAGCATTGTTAGTCTGATGGGAGTGATGTAACATACTAATGAATGTGTTGTTGCGCAGCGCAAGCCTGTAGGATAGTTCATGAGGCGGTAATTCGCTAAAAGAGTGTTCGGCAGTTACATTGTAAGCAGAGTGTTCACGCTTGAAGATAGGGTAATATATTGGCAATAGTATACTAGCAACAATAATCAAAAGACTTAGAAAAAACATAATCAATAATGTCACTATACAGTGACTGCGGAGTGATTTACAGTATGTACGTTTCTTGAGTTGTCTCTCTTTCTCTCTATCTCGATCTAGGGGATACATGTCAGAAACTATTTAACCGATTCACCTAGGGGAGGACTTAAACAATTAAACTGTCTGACTTGCTAGATCGAAGTTTTGTTCGATACTCCTCTTGGGGAGTTTTCTCTCGCTTGGAAACTTTACAGTCACTAGATTCGAGGCAGTCCTTTGAGGGGGTGGACGAGTCAGTCTCTGGCAGCAGTTCGTTGCATTTTTTAATATGACTCGTGTGGATCCACCCCTTTCGGCCTTCCACCTTGATCGCGGTCCTCGTGGTTAGAAGGACGATCTTCGGCTCTTTCCAGCGGGGCTCCAGCGGACTTTTCCTGTCGAAGTTGCGAATCAACACAGCATCGCCGGGACGGACATCATGTGGCTTTACATCAGTGTTGTCGGGAAAGGCTGCGGCAACCTGTGAACGACATGATTGGAGTGCAGACATCAAGGAGGCAAGGTAATCTGTCAGCATATTACAATCAACATCGGTAATTTTCTTAGGCATGGGCGTCCCCCACATATTTGGTGGTCTGCCAAAGACTACTTCATACGGGGACAGCCCTGATCTCGAATGGGGGACCATTCTCATGTAAAACAGTGCAACGGGCAGGGCGACTATCCAGTCGACCCCTTTCTCTTTACAGATCTTTGCAAGGCGTGTTTTCAATGTCTGGTTATGCCTTTCGACAAGGCCAGCGGCCTCGGGATGTCGGACACAATGAAATTTCCACTGATATCCCAGCAGAAGGGAAACCTGTTTCATGAGCTCGGATGAGAATGGCTGTCCGTTATCTGAGTACACGATACGAGGCAAGCCGTACCGTGGGAAGAATTCTCGGACCAGCTGCCTGGCAGTGGTCGGGGCAGTGTAATCTGGGACTGGATATGCTTCGGTCCAACGGGAAAGTGCACAAACAACTACGAGGACATACTTAAACCCTCGACAACGGTCCATCTGGATATAATCCATCTGGAGGACTTCAAAAGGGTGATCGGGAGGATGAAATCCACCTTGCTCTACAGGGACGCTTTTACCTGGATTGAACTGACAACAGATCATGCAAGTACGCACTTTCTGTTTTGCTGCTGCTCGTAAGTGTTTGTTGTACCAGAGATTCTGTAAGCTGTCTAACATAGCTTTTTCTCCTAGATGTGCTGGACTATGTGCTGTATTTATTATGACTTGAACCATAGAGTCAGGGAGAAACCATTTAGATTTTCCCTTCGTCACCCATCCTTGGTCTGTCTGAATCCCTCCTAGTTCAGTCCATTTCTTGATTTCATCTGGAGTGGCATGTGTCTGAATATCGATTACATCTAGTGTGGGATCTTTAACTGTCATACAATGTGTCGGTACTATGATCTTTGTCACATCAGTTGTCTGGGTGTGAGTCAATGCTGTATGTTTTGCTGTTTGGTCTGCCAGGTCATTACCCTGGGAAACAGAATCTGTAACTTTAGTATGTGCTTTACACTTCATGATGGATATGCCTGACGGCAGATGTATTGCTTCTAACAGGGCTTGAATGAGGGAACCGTGTTGGATCTTGGCACCGTGAGAGGTCAAAAAACCTCGTTCTTGCCATAACACTCCGAAGTCGTGTACGACTCCGAAAGCATAACGGGAATCTGTGTATATGTTAACATTTCTGTTCTTGGCTAGTATGCAGGCTCGGGTCAGAGCGATGAGCTCCGCCGCTTGAGCAGACAGTGTGTCAATACGATGTGTTTCTTTGACTTCAGTTTCAGTGGTCACTGCATACGCGGCCACTAATTCTCCTGTACTTCTTCTCATACATGAACCGTCCACGTAAAGTGTCAGGTCTGGATTGGTCAATGGAACATCTGTTAAGTCTCGTCGGGGCTTTGTTACTGCATTAATGATCTCTATACAATCATGCGGGGCTGGATCTGTCATAATCGAAGGTAACAATGTTGCGGGGTTTAGAATGCTACAGCGTCTGATTTCTATGTGTGGCTGGAATAGCGTTAATTCATAACCTGTCAGTCGTGCTATAGTTAAGTGTTGAGTCTGGGTTCGATTTAGAAGGACCTCTACAGAATGTGGAACTTGTACTGTCAATGGGTGTCCTAATACGATTGAATCGCTCTGTCTGATAGCTAAGGCTGTTGCGGCAACTGACTTTAAGCACGCAGGGAGTGCCTGGGCTACTGAATCCAATGTACTTGAAAAATAAGCGCAAGGCTTATGTGAACCTGCTTGGTCTTGAGTGAGGACAGACAATGCTGTACCATCACGTTCTGTAACAAAAAGTGTAAACGGTTTGCTGTAACATGGTGTCGCTAGAACTGGTGCTTGACATAAAGCTTTCTTTAATTCCTCAAAAGCCTGTGTATGTTCCTGAGTCCAAGGGAGGGCAGTCGAAGTCGCTGCCTCCTGTGTTGTCAACTGAATGAGTGGTTTAGCTAGAAATGCATACTGAGGAATCCATTGTCTGCAATACGAGGTGAGGCCTATGAAGGCCCGCACTTCCTTTTGTGTCTGGGGTTGTGGCATATTTACAATTAACTGGATGCGATCAGGAGTGAGCTGTCTCCCCACTTTGGACAGCAAGTGACCCAAGTACACAACTTGCTGAACACAGAATTGTAGCTTCGAAGGAGACACCTTGTGTCCCTTGTCGGCCAGAAAATGTAAAACCGTCAGTGATGCTTGCTCACATTCGGGTTCACTTCGTGCCGTGATCAGCAAATCATCGACGTACTGTAGTAAGGCAGTGTTAACTGGCATTTGGATACAATCAAGCTGTCTTTTCAGTGCTTGGCTATAGATGCTGGGGCTTTCTGTGAATCCTTGAGGTGCGCGTGAAAATTTGAAACTTCGTCCATTTAAACTGAATCCGAAGAGATATTGGCTCTCCGGATCAATGGGTACAATGAAGAAGGCGTTCTTGAGGTCAATTACAGTAAAGAACGCTGCTTCTGAATCAATGGCAGTCAATAAGGATGAGATATCGGGAACCACAGGGTACTGTGGAACAATGCATTTATTCAGTTCTCGTAAATCAATCACCAGCCGATATACTGGCGGTGCATTGGGATCAGTACGTTTAAGAATCGGAATGATAGGGGAATTACAGATATTGGAGTCGGTCTCTACAACCACTCCTTGGGCAATAAGCTCTTCAATGATTTCCAGTAAAGCCACTACAGCATCGGGTGGTAACTTGTATTGTCTGATTCGGGGTAAAACAACACCTGGCTTGAGTGTAACACGATATGGTGTAATATGCATGCAGCCTACATCGGTTGGGCCTTGTGCCCACAGGTGTTCTGGTACATTTTTCAATCTGACATCACACTCTTGTAATACATAGTGACCCTTGAAGTCTCGCAGGAAAAGTCTGACTCCTTCCGGAGAGCAGCATATCACGGCTCCTAGAGCCTTCAGTGTTTTGATACCTAACAAGTTTTCTGGACATGATTTCGTCAGTAATAAGTCTGTAACACGTGATAATGGACCTACTGCTAAGGGGACAGGTTTCGATACTTCATTTACAATAGGCTGTCCTGAAAAACCAAGGGAAACATTCTGTGAGCCTGAGAGGGGTGCCCCTGGAACTTCATCATGGCTGATCGTTGTGCGGCTTGCCCCTGTGTCAATTAAAAACTTTATGTCTTTTCCCAATACTTGACTGTGTACATAAGGACCCTCTTGATCTACAGGAATCTCAATAAGAGGCAAGCCAACCTCCCTCTCTAGGCTGTTTCATGTGTATCGCTGATAATCGGGGTAATCTGATTGGGCATACTGGCACATCTGCCGTGAAACTTGCTGTGTCGCGGCAATGGCCTGTGGCTGTGATGCCGCTGCGGCCTGTCCTGTATGTGATGAAACATGCATCGGTTGTGAATTCTGCGAAGTTTGTTGTTGGCCATGATCTTGTCTAGGCAGATGCGGCCTTTCTTTAGTTTTACCTGTTGCTATATTGTGTTTCAGGACTGGACATTCATGTACGTAGTGACCTGGCTGCTTGCAATAGTTGCATGTCCCTTTAACGGGAGCTGCTGAATTATTTGTCTGTGTCCCACCCTTTTTCTGACCGTCAGCCGGAGCTGTCTGGGCAACTAGTATTTTCATTTTCGTGTCTTTTATACGTCTTTGTTCATGTTCCTGTTCTTCTCTGATTCTGTTCTGATGATATTGTAACATTTGTAACATCTGGGATGGCGTATTTGCTTGCCATGTGCTTTCGACTTTATATACTCGATTCTTAACTTGCGTTAGGGAATTCTCTACTAATTTACTTACAAAAAGGTGTGGGTATGACTCGCTACTTGGTTTCAGGCCACTATTTATAATGAAACATTTCTCGAATCTTGAATAGAAGTCACTAGTATCTTCATCGTGTTTCTGTTTACAGGCTGAGATTGCATCCCAGTCTTCCTTTTTAGTTGTCAATAATCTTGGCAAGACCTTTACTATCAAACCTGGTAATGCTTTAGCTTTTTCCCCAAGGCCTAGCCCTGGAGTACGAATCCTTTCCTCGTCTTCTATTTCAGTCCATATAATCTTTTTCTCTCCCACCTCCCATTCTCTTTCCTTGAGTTTCTCGTAGATGCCAGTAGGCAACAGAACCTTTAACAATTTCATAATATCAGTATAGGTGTAATCTCCCATTAGTAACATATCCTTAAGTTCTCTGTGAAAACCTGCAGGGTCTTTATCATGACAGGGTACTAGTTTCTTCATCTCCAATAATTCTAACTTGGTCAGAGGTGTGTATACATACACACGTTTCAGGGTATTATCGGTACCCATGACTGGGTGTACTTCTCGTAATGGGTTCTGCCTTTCAATGCCATGAAGACGCTCCATATGATACATTTTTCTTTCTGGGGCCGGAGCGGGAACATATTGTGGGCCTAAGAAAGTGTTATATCTGTGCCGTTGTTCTAGAATTATTTGAATTAGCTTGGTACTTAGGCCTCTCCATCTATTCATAAGTAGTGCTTCTTACGTATCAGGTAAGGGACCTGGATCAGAATGTTGATTTCTGTATAACGTGAGGAGGTGCTGAATCATGTATATACCTGCTAATTTCTGCTCGTCTGGGGAAAGGTTCAGAAATGTATGTGCTACTGTGTCATCATTGTATATATTAGGATTGTCAGCCCATAGTACTGCTGATCGGGCTAGTTCTTGTTCATCCATAGAATTGAGTACATGGTACCCCATTCGTTCTCGAAGCATTTTATCAGTGTCTTGAAACAGATATTCAGGAGAATTCGGTTTTGATATGCCAGAGAGAAAAACTCTCTTGCTTTCTGGGCGGATGCCTTTCCTAAGGTAAGTTCCCTTACCTACATACGCTATCATATCTGTAGTCGCTTCTTGTTCTTCAGGTCCTTCCTCCTCCTGGGAGGAGCCATTTTCTTTTTCCTTTTCGTGTATTTCTATTACTGTTTTTCTTATTTTCTTGTACATGCTAGCTATGCAATTCTGTTTATCATGCTTTCCTTCGGCTATATTTTGACCCCACTTGTTTAGGGCTTCCATTTCACCCTGGTCTGTCTCTGGCCTGTCTCGGTCTCTTATTAAGCAATTTATGAAAAAACGTAGTATATATGCTTGAGTGTCAACTTTCTGATGTGCCAGGGCCTCCTTAATACTTTCAGGGTTTTTCCCAGTCTGGACAAAATGATATATTCTATCTAGATGATCAGACATATCTGGGAATAACACTAGATAATCTGTAGCTTGCCGCAAACGTAGTGATGCTATCAACATTCTGTCGTCTTTACCGGGTACTGGGTCATATCTGCAAACTGGGAGCTGTTCTTTGAGTATGTCGAGACGGGGTGATTGGAGCATAGGGTACTTCTGCATATCCCTAAGGTGTAATCTGTGTGTTGCTGGCGGGGTCTGGTAACCCCCTGTTGCACCTCCTGAGGCGGAGGCTTGGGCATTATCCCTCTGTGGAGTCTGTATATGTACTTGAACTGGTCTCTTAGTAGGATCAAGTAACGATGGATTTGGTATCTTAACCTGAGGTGGGGGAAGTGGTGGGGGTGGAGGAACAGGCTGTCGAACGGGGGAACTCTGTTGTGGTAATGGCGGAATATGGTCTGGAGGCGGGTTGCCACCTCCATCACCGTCAGTAGGCGGTACACGGGCAGGTGGGTTGGTGTAAGCGGGCGCTACATCATCCAGATATGAAGCCAGGAATATGTCTTTAGTAGTCCTGTGGTTTACTTTAGTTGGAACCAATGGTGGCGGCAGATTTTTCGGTATTTCTGAATTGGCTTCAGGCGAACCCTCGGCCACTAAGTACATACCATTTACAAGATTGTTTCGTGCACGGTCTACTTGTTCGGCTTTTACTCGGATCCCTTCATTAACTAATTCGTTTTCTCGGACTCTATCCGGCGCTTCTCTAAGTCTATCTTCTCTTCGGAGTTCTTTTTCGGCTCGTTTATGTGATTCTTTACGCCATAACTCTATGGCATCTTTCTGTGATTGTCTGGCTTTCTTTCTCCATAGTGCTTCTTCTATTTTCAGGATGCACTCGGCATCCCATGTTCCTGTAGCGGGCCATCTGTGTTTTTCTTCTAGGTGTTTAGTATAATCGGCCCATAAATCTAGATATAGTATGGCGTCTATGCCATGCTTGTGGTACATGTAATTTCCAGGCGTGTCCCTAGGGGGGATAGGAATTTCTTCCTCTAGCATCCCTTTCCTAGTTCCTATCTGCTTTAACTTATTGAAAAACGGCATCTTGTCTACTTAATACTGGATACTCAATCCTTGCTACTGAACTCTGAACACAATTAGTTACACAAAAACACAATAATGCACATTAAACAATCACTCATACCACGACATTAATCACATGAGAGAACATTTAGAACATATATCTCTACCCTCGGAACCAGATGTACTGCTAAACAGCACAGATACACTGTCTAAAACAGTGCAGACCGCGTTTGTGTACCCAAACCCGTCTTTACCGGATACATAATAATGCACCCGTCTAGATACGTCCCAGCAATGGTACTCACCGGGAAGCACGGAAACAGAAGGCCTCGGAAAACTCGACTGGACTGGACCGGACTCGACTCGACTCGACACGTGGATACTTCGGAAAACTGGTGGGCCTCTTGACACCTCGGACCTTGCTTCTTTCGGCTAGGCTCTGGTCGGGATCCTCCGCACTCCTCACCGCCTCGTCTGGGTGCTGATCGCAGTCTCCGTCACCTCCGTGGGCCAGAGGGAGATACAGGAAATACTGCGGGTACGCGTAGTTCCGTCTTGACTGATGGCAGGGGGCAAAGCCTGCAACGCACCAACCGGCGCGTGAGGTGGGGGAGGGGTCCCTGTTCGGGCGCCAGAATAATGTGGTAAATATTTGATTTACCGTCTTAATTTCTATGCAGGTAAGTACTTAAACAAAAATAACTCAATCGGAAAGAAAGAGACAGAGTCCGTGGTGTTAGAGTTCTTAGGGGTTTTATTCCTTAAAAAGGAATGGTACCAGACCGGATATCGTATTCCTGCCACCACAGGGGTGCAGGAAGGGATAGAGCAATATTTTATTGACAATACATAGCTTATATACTTAAATCATATTATAGAAACCAATACAGTAGGCGTAACAGCTGAGAGAAACAAGATAAAACACACACGTGGTAGTGATACGTAATTAGAAGGCGTGAACTAGGCGTGAACATAGAGGTGTGTGCTAGAAACGTCACATGTAAGTGTCATAAGTGGGTGGCAACAAAAGCAGAATCTTGCAATGTCAGCAGAAATCTGAGGCCTGGATGCGTGCGCAGCTGCATGACGTGTGCATGACGTATGACTGGAGGGTGCAGGAGACTTGACATTTACACTAGCGGAAAGAGACAGAAGTCTGGCATGTCAGATCAACTTGTACCACTATCATATCTGATATCTGATGTTTAGGAACCATATTATCTGGACGGAAAAGGTCTCTGGGGCAGAAGCTATTCTATACTGACTGTGAGTGCGTGTATAAGCGTCTAAGTGTCTGCATGAGATGCGAGGGGGCATGGGCCTTCCATGGTAACAGAGGCTATGAATTACTTGCACGGAGACAGTGAGGCCGGGCCCTTTGCTCTGCAGCTGAAGGAATGTTTACTTAAACTAGTAGGTAGGAATGTATTTTCGAGGAGCGGAACAGATAATTTGAAGGTTGAATACAGTCTTGGCAGGCAGCAGGCTGAGCTAAGCGCCGTGGGCCGCGCAGGGAGTAAGGCAGAGGTCACGGGTACAGAGGCAGCCCAGGCTGGGGCGTTCGGAGTCAGAAGACAGGAAAAGGCTCGATGGCAGAATTCGGGGCCTGCTTCGCCAGAGCTGAAAAAACGTGTAAAGTACACCACAAAAAGACGTTGGCATAGCATACTTAGGAACTGAATATTCAACCCGTTCACAGCGGGTCTGAAAGAGGACATGTTAACGTTGAACGCAAATGTATCTGCGTCTTTATAGCTGGCACAGGAGGGAAGTTACATGCACTTTAAACTCGTACATGGAGACGGTGGGGTACACGTTAGGGAACATTTCTTGACCATAAAATTTATATTTCCTCAATGGTGCAGTGAGATAAATAACGGTGATGGATCAAGCCCTGATCTTTGGACTGGGTAAGAGTGGTCTGCTTAATTCAGACACTCTGTTCATCACCACCCCCTTTTCTGAATCGTTTTTGGCCACTATAGGTGTGGCAGGGTATACTCAGACATGAGTCCCTTTCTCACTGCACCATCAGGATTCAAGCAAGCCGGGCCGAAGACGGCTGAAATGCCAGAAACCGGTCCCCGGTAGCTTGTCTCCTTTCTGGTGAAGAATTGGCTTGGTAGTTTAGTCTGCCCTGTTCCCATGATGCACTGGGCCAGGGACAGACTGATTTGCATATAGCCAGGTTCTGAGCTGGGATGGTGCAGTGAGATAAATAACGGTGATGGCTCAAGCCCTGATCTTTGGACTGGGTAAGAGTGGTCTGCTTAATTCAGACACTCTGTTCATCACCACCCCCTTTTCTGAATCGTTTTGGCCACTATAGGTGTGGCAGGGTATACTCAGACATGAGTCCGTTTCTCACTGCACCATCAGGATTCAAGCAAGCCGGGCCGAAGACGGCTGAAATGCCAGAAACCGGTCCCCGATAACTTGTCTCCTTTCTGGTGAAGAATTGGCTTGGTAGTTTAGTCTGCCCTGTTCCCATGATGCACTGGGCCAGGGACAGACTGATTTGCATATAGCCAGGTTCTGAGCTGGGATGGTGCAGTGAGATAAATAACGGTGATGGATCAAGCCCTGATCTTTGGACTGGGTAAGAGTGGTCTGCTTAATTCAGACACTCTGTTCATCACCACCCCCTTTTCTGAATCGTTTTTGGCCACTATAGGTGTTGCAGGGTATACTCAGACATGAGTCCCTTTCTCACTGCACCATCAGGATTCAAGCAAGCCGGGCCGAAGATGGCTGAAATGCCAGAAACCGGTCCCCGGTAGCTTGTCTCCTTTCTGGTGAAGAATTGGCTTGGTAGTTTAGTCTGCCCTGTTCCCATGATGCACTGGGCCAGGGACAGACTGATTTGCATATAGCCAGGTTCTGAGCTGGGATGGTGCAGTGAGATAAATAACGGTGATGGATCAAGCCCTGATCTTTGGACTGGGTAAGAGTGGTCTGCTTAATTCAGACACTCTGTTCATCACCACCCCCTTTTCTGATTCGTTTTTGGCCACTATAGGTGTGGCAGGGTATACTCAGACATGAGTCCCTTTCTCACTGCACCATCAGGATTCAAGCAAGCCGGGCCGAAGACGGCTGAAATGCCAGAAACCGGTCCCCGGTAGCTTGTCTCCTTTCTGGTGAAGAATTGGCTTGGTAGTTTAGTCTGCCCTGTTCCCATGATGCACTGGGCCAGGGACAGACTGATTTGCATATAGCCAGGTTCTGAGCTGGGATGGTGCAGTGAGATAAATAACGGTGATGGATCAAGCCCTGATCTTTGGACTGGGTAAGAGTGGTCTGCTTAATTCAGACACTCTGTTCATCACCACCCCCTTTTCTGAATCGTTTTTGGCCACTATAGGTGTGGCAGGGTATACTCAGACATGAGTCCCTTTCTCACTGCACCATCAGGATACAAGCAAGCCGGGCCGAAGACGGCTGAAATGCCAGAAACCGGTCCCCGGTAGCTTGTCTCCTTTCTGGTGAAGAATTGGCTTGGTAGTTTAGTCTGCCCTGTTCCCATGATGCACTGGGCCAGGGACAGACTGATTTGCATATAGCCAGGTTCTGAGCTGGGATGGTGCAGTGAGATAAATAACGGTGATGGATCAAGCCCTGATCTTTGGACTGGGTAAGAGTGGTCTGCTTAATTCAGACACTCTGTTCATCACCACCCCCTTTTCTGAATCGTTTTTGGCCACTATAGGTGTGGCAGGGTATACTCAGACATGAGTCCCTTTCTCACTGCACCATTAGGATTCAAGCAAGCCGGGCCGAAGACGGCTGAAATGCCAGAAACCGGTCCCCGGTAGCTTGTCTCCTTTCTGGTGAAGAATTGGCTTGGTAGTTTAGTCTGCCCTGTTCCCATGATGCACTGGGCCAGGGACAGACTGATTTGCATATAGCCAGGTTCTGAGCTGGGATGGTGCAGTGAGATAAATAACGGTGATGCATCAAGCCCTGATCTTTGGACTGGGTAAGAGTGGTCTGCTTAATTCAGACACTGTTCATCACCACCCCCTTTTCTGAATCGTTTTTGGCCACTATAGGTGTGGCAGGGTATACTCAGACATGAGTCCCTTTCTCACTGCACCATCAGGATTCAAGCAAGCCGGGCCGAAGACGGCTGAAATGCCAGAAACCGGTCCCCGGTAGCTTGTCTCCTTTCTGGTGAAGAATTGGCTTGGTAGTTTAGTCTGCCCTGTTCCCATGATGCACTGGGCCAGGGACAGACTGATTTGCATATAGCCAGGTTCTGAGCTGGGATGGTGCAGTGAGATAAATAACGGTGATGGATCAAGCCCTGATCTTTGGACTGGGTAAGAGTGGTCTGCTTAATTCAGACACTCTGTTCATCACCACCCCCTTTTCTGAATCGTTTTTGGCCACTATAGGTGTGGCAGGGTATACTCAGACATGAGTCCCTTTCTCACTGCACCATCAGGATTCAAGCAAGCCGGGCCGAAGACGGCTGAAATGCCAGAAACCGGTCCCCGGTAACTTGTCTCCTTTCTGGTGAAGAATTGGCTTGGTAGTTTAGTCTGCCCTGTTCCCATGATGCACTGGGCCAGGGACAGACTGATTTGCATATAGCCAGGTTCTGAGCTGGGATGGTGCAGTGAGATAAATAACGGGATGGATCAAGCCCTGATCTTTGGACTGGGTAAGAGTGGTCTGCTTAATTCAGACACTCTGTTCATCACCACCCCCTTTTCTGAATCGTTTTTGGCCACTATAGGTGTGGCAGGGTATACTCAGACATGAGTCCCTTTCTCACTGCACCATCAGGATTCAAGCAAGCCGGGCCGAAGACGGCTGAAATGCCAGAAACCGGTCCCCGGTAGCTTGTCTCCTTTCTGGCGAAGAATTGGCTTGGTAGTTTAGTCTGCCCTGTTCCCATGATGCACTGGCCAGGGACAGACTGATTTGCATATAGCCAGGTTCTGAGCTGGGATGGTGCAGTGAGATAAATAACGGTGATGGATCAAGCCCTGATCTTTGGACTGGGTAAGAGTGGTCTGCTTAATTCAGACACTCTGTTCATCACCACCCCCTTTTCTGAATCATTTTTGTCCACCATAAGCGTGGAAGGGTATACTCAGATGTGAGTTCCTTGCTCATTGCACCATCAGGATTCAAGCAAGCCGGGCCGAAGACGGCTGAAATGCAGGAAACCGGTCCCCGGAAGCTTGTTTCCTTCCCAGTATAAGAATTGGCTTGGTAGTTTGGTCTGCCCTGTTCCCATGATGCACTGGGCCAGGGTCAGACTAATTTGCATATAGCCAATTTCTGAGCTGGGATGGTGCAGTCAGCTAAAAAAAGGTGATGGATCAAGCCCTGATCTTTGGACTGGGTAAGAGTGGTCTGTTTAATTCAGACACTCAGTTCATCACCACCCCCTTTTCTGAATCATTTTTGTCCACCATAAGCGTGGAAGGGTATACTCAGATGTGAGTCCCTTGCTCATTGCACCATCAGGATTCAAGCAAGCCGGGCCGAAGACGGCTGAAATGCCAGAAACCGGTCCCCGGAAGCTTGTTTCCTTCCCAGTATAAGAATTGGCTTGGTAGTTTGGTCTGCCCTGTTCCCATGATGCACTGGGCCAGGGTCAGACTAATTTGCATATAGCCAATTTCTGAGCTGGGATGGTGCAGTGAGCTAAAAAACGGTGATGGATCAAGCCCTGATCTTTGGACTGGGTAAGAGTGGTCTGCTTAATTCAGACACTCTGTTCATCACCACCCCCTTTTCTGAATCATTTTGGTCCACCATAAGCGTGGAAGGGTATACTCAGATGTGAGTCCCTTGCTCATTGCACCATCAGGATTCAAGCAAGCCGGGCCGAAGACGGCTGAAATGCCAGAAACCGGTCCCCGGAAGCTTGTTTCCTTCCCAGTATAAGAATTGGCTTGGTAGTTTGGTCTGCCCTGTTCCCATGATGCACTGGGCCAGGGTCAGACTAATTTGCATATAGCCAATTTCTGAGCTGGGATGGTGCAGTGAGCTAAAAAACGGTGATGGATCAAGCCCTGATCTTTGGACTGGGTAAGAGTGGTCTGCTTAATTCAGACACTCTGTTCATCACCACCCCCTTTTCTGAATCATTTTTGTCCACCATAAGCGTGGAAGGGTATACTCAGATGTGAGTCCCTTGCTCATTGCACCATCAGGATTCAAGCAAGCCGGGCCGAAGACGGCTGAAATGCCAGAAACCGGTCCCCGGAAGCTTGTTTCCTTCCCAGTATAAGAATTGGCTTGGTAGTTTGGTCTGCCCTGTTCCCATGATGCACTGGGCCAGGGTCAGACTAATTTGCATATAGCCAATTTCTGAGCTGGGATGGTGCAGTGAGCTAAAAAACGGTGATGGATCAAGCCCTGATCTTTGGACTGGGTAAGAGTGGTCTGCTTAATTCAGACACTCTGTTCATCACCACCCCCTTTTCTGAATCATTTTTGTCCACCATAAGCGTGGAAGGGTATACTCAGATGTGAGTCCCTTGCTCATTGCACCATCAGGATTCAAGCAAGCCGGGCCGAAGACGGCTGAAATGCCGGAAACCGGTCCCCGGAAGCTTGTTTCCTTCCCAGTATAAGAATTGGCTTGGTAGTTTGGTCTGCCCTGTTCCCATGATGCACTGGGCCAGGGTCAGACTAATTTGCATATAGCCAATTTCTGAGCTGGGATGGTGCAGTGAGCTAAAAAACTGTGATGGATCAAGCCCTGATCTTTGGACTGGGTAAGAGTGGTCTGCTTAATTCAGACACTCTGTTCATCACCACCCCCTTTTCTGAATCATTTTTGTCCACCATAAGCGTGGAAGGGTATACTCAGATGTGAGTCCCTTGCTCATTGAACCATCAGGATTCAAGCAAGCCGGGCCGAAGACGGCTGAAATGCCAGAAACCGGTCCCCGGAAGCTTGTTTCCTTCCCAGTATAAGAATTGGCTTGGTAGTTTGGTCTGCCCTGTTCCCATGATGCACTGGGCCAGGGTCAGACTAATTTGCATATAGCCAATTTCTGAGCTGGGATGGTGCAGTGAGCTAAAAAACGGTGATGGATCAAGCCCTGATCTTTGGACTGGGTAAGAGTGGTCTGCTTAATTCAGACACTCTGTTCATCACCGCCCCCTTTTCTGAATCATTTTTGTCCACCATAAGCGTGGAAGGGTATACTCAGATGTGAGTCCCTTGCTCATTGCACCATCAGGATTCAAGCAAGCCGGGCCGAAGACGGCTGAAATGCCAGAAACCGGTCCCCGGAAGCTTGTTTCCTTCCCAGTATAAGAATTGGCTTGGTAGTTTGGTCTGCCCTGTTCCCATGATGCACTGGGCCAGGATCAGACTAATTTGCATATAGCCAATTTCAGAGCTGGGATGGTGCAGTGAGATAAAAACGGTGATGGATCAAGCCCTGATCTTTGGACTGGGTAAGAGTGGTCTGCTTAATTCAGACACTCTGTTCATCACCACCCCCTTTTCTGAATCATTTTTGTCCACCATAAGCGTGGAAGGGTATACTCAGATGTGAGTCCCTTGCTCATTGCACCATCAGGATTCAAGCAAGCCGGGCCGAAGACGGCTGAAATGCCAGAAACCGGTCCCCGGAAGCATGTTTCCTTCCCAGTATAAGAATTGGCTTGGTAGTTTGGTCTGCCCTGTTCCCATGATGCACTGGGCCAGGGTCAGACTAATTTGCATATAGCCAATTTCTGAGCTGGGATGGTGCAGTGAGCTAAAAAACGGTGATGGATCAAGCCCTGATCTTTGGACTGGGTAAGAGTGGTCTGCTTAATTCAGACACTCTGTTCATCACCACCCCCTTTTCTGAATCATTTTTGTCCACCATAAACGTGGAAGGGTATACTCAGATGTGAGTCCCTTGCTCATTGCACCATCAGGATTCAAGCAAGCCGGGCCGAAGACGGCTGAAATGCCAGAAACCGGTCCCCGGAAGCTTGTTTCCTTCCCAGTATAAGAATTGGCTTGGTAGTTTGGTCTGCCCTGTTCCCATGATGCACTGGGCCAGGGTCAGACTAATTTGCATAAAGCCAATTTCTGAGCTGGGATGGTGCAGTGAGCTAAAAAACGGTGATGGATCAAGCCCTGATCTTTGGACTGGGTAAGAGTGGTCTGCTTAATTCAGACACTCTGTTCATCACCACCCCCTTTTCTGAATCATTTTTGTCCACCATAAGTGTGGAAGGGTATACTCAGATGTGAGTCCCTTGCTCATTGTACCATCAGGATTCAAGCAAGCCAGGCCGAAGACGGCTGAAATGCCAGAAACCGGTCCCCAGAAGCTTCTTTCCTTCCCAGTATAAGAATTGGCTTGGTAGTTTGGTCTGCCCTGTTCCCATGATGCACTGGGCCAGGGTCAGACTAATTTGCATATAGCCAATTTCTGAGCTGGGATGGTGCAGTGAGCTAAAAAACGGCGATGGATCAAGCCCTGATCTTTGGACTGGGTAAGAGTGGTCTGCTTAATTCAGACACTCTGTTCATCACCACCCCCTTTTCTGAATCATTTTTGTCCACCATAAGCGTGGAAGGGTATTTTCAGATGTGAGTCCCTTGCTCATTGCACCATCAGGATTCAAGCAAGTCGGGCGGAAGACGGCTGAAATGCCAGAAACCGGTCCCCGGAAGCTTGTTTCCTTCCCAGTATAAGAATTGGCTTGGTAGTTTGGTCTGCCCTGTTCCCATGATGCACTGGGCCAGGGTCAGACTAATTTGCATATAGCCAATTTCTGAGCTGGGATGGTGCAGTGAGCTAAAAAACGGTGATGGATCAAGCCCTGATCTTTGGACTGGGTAAGAGTGGTCTGCTTAATTCAGACACTCTGTTCATCACCACCCCCTTTTCTGAATCATTTTTGTCCACCATAAGCGTGGAAGGGTATACTCAGATGTGAGTCCCTTGCTCATTGCACCATCAGGATACAAGCAAGCCGGGCCGAAGACGGCTGAAATGCCAGAAACCGGTCCCCGGGAGCTTGTTTCCTTCCCAGTATAAGAATTGGCTTGGTAGTTTGGTCTGCCCTGTTCCCATGATGCACTGGGCCAGGGTCAGACTAATTTGCATATAGCCAATTTCGGAGCTGGGATGGTGCAGTGAGCTAAAAAACGGTGATGGATCAAGCCCTGATCTTTGGACTGGGTAAGAGTGGTCTGCTTAATTCAGACACTCTGTTCATCACCACCCCCTTTTCTGAATCATTTTTGTCCACCATAAGCGTGGAAGGGTATACTCAGATGTGAGTCCCTTGCTCATTGCACCATCAGGATTCAAGCAAGCCGGGCCGAAGACGGCTGAAATGCCAGAAACCGGTCCCCGGAAGCTTGTTTCCTTCCCAGTATAAGAATTGGCTTGGTAGTTTGGTCTGCCCTGTTCCCATGATGCACTGGGCCAGGGTCAGACTAATTTGCATATAGCCAATTTCTGAGCTGGGATGGTGCAGTGAGCTAAAAAACGGTGATGGATCAAGCCCTGATCTTTGGACTGGGTAAGAGTGGTCTGCTTAATTCAGACACTCTGTTCATCACCACCCCCTTTTCTGAATCATTTTTGTCCACCATAAGCGTGGAAGGGTATACTCAGATGTGAGTCCCTTGCTCATTGCACCATCAGGATTCAAGCAAGCCGGGCCGAAGACGGCTGAAATGCCAGAAACCGGTCCCCGGAAGCTTGTTTCCTTCCCAGTATAAGAATTGGCTTGGTAGTTTGGTCTGCCCTGTTCCCATGATGCACTGGGCCAGGGTCAGACTAATTTGCATATAGCCAATTTCTGAGCTGGGATGGTGCAGTGAGCTAAAAAACGGTGATGGATCAAGCCCTGATCTTTGGACTGGGTAAGAGTGGTCTGCTTAATTCAGACACTCTGTTCATCACCACCCCCTTTTCTGAATCATTTTTGTCCACCATAAGCGTGGAAGGGTATACTCAGATGTGAGTCCCTTGCTCATTGCACCATCAGGATTCAAGCAAGCCGGGCCGAAGACGGCTGAAATGCCAGAAACCGGTCCCCGGAAGCTTGTTTCCTTCCCAGTATAAGAATTGGCTTGGTAGTTTGGTCTGCCCTGTTCCCATGATGCACTGGGCCAGGGTCAGACTAATTTGCATATAGCTAAGTTCTGAGCTGGGATGGTGCAGTGAGCTAAAAAACGGTGATGGATACAGGCCTGATCTTTGGACTGGGTAAGAGTGGTCTGCTTAATTCAGACACTCTGTTCATCACCACCCCCTTTTCTGAATCATTTTTGTCCACCATAAGCGTGGAAGGGTATACTTAGATGTGAGTCCCTTGCTCATTGCACCATCAGGATTCAAGCAAGCCGGGCCGAAGATGGCTGAAATGCCAGAAACCGGTCCCCGGAAGCTTGTTTCCTTCCCAGTATAAGAATTGGCTTGGTAGTTTGGTCTGCCCTGTTCCCATGATGCACTGGGCCAGGGTCAGACTAATTTGCATATAGCCAATTTCTGAGCTGGGATGGTGCAGTGAGCTAAAAAACGGTGATGGATCAAGCCCTGATCTTTGGACTGGGTAAGAGTGGTCTGCTTAATTCAGACACTCTGTTCATCACCACCCCCTTTTCTGAATCATTTTTGTCCACCATAAGCGTGGAAGGGTATACTCAGATGTGAGTCCCTTGCTCATTGCACCATCAGGATTCAAGCAAGCCGGGCCGAAGACGGCTGAAATGCCAGAAACCGGTCCCCGGAAGCTTGTTTCCTTCCCAGTATAAGAAATGGCTTGGTAGTTTGGTCTGCCCTGTTCCCATGATGCACTGGGCCAGGGTCAGACTAATTTGCATATAGCCAATTTCTGAGCTGGGATGGTGCAGTGAGCTAAAAAACGGTGATGGATCAAGCCCTGATCTTTGGACTGGGTAAGAGTGGTCTGCTTAATTCAGACACTCTGTTCATCACCACCCCCTTTTCTGAATCATTTTTGTCCACCATAAGAGTGGAAGGGTATACTCAGATGTGAGTCCCTTGCTCATTGCACCATCAGGATTCAAGCAAGCCGGGCCGAAGACGGCTGAAATGCTAGAAACCGGTCCCCGGAAGCTTGTTTCCTTCCCAGTATAAGAATTGGCATGGTAGTTTGGTCTGCCCTGTTCCCATGATGCACTGGGCCAGGGTCAGACTAATTTGCATATAGCCAATTTCTGAGCTGGGATGGTGCAGTGAGCTAAAAAACGGTGATGGATCAAGCCCTGATCTTTGGACTGGGTAAGAGTGGTCTGCTTAATTCAGACACTCTGTTCATCACCACCCCCTTTTCTGAATAATTTTTGTCCACCATAAGCGTGGAAGGGTATACTCAGATGTGAGTCCCTTGCTCATTGCACCATCAGGATTCAAGCAAGCCGGGCCGAAGATGGCTGAAATGCCAGAAACCGGTCCCCGGAAGCTTGTTTCCTTCCCAGTATAAGAATTGGCTTGGTAGTTTGGTCTGCCCTGTTCCCATGATGCACTGGGCCAGGGTCAGACTAATTTGCATATAGCCAATTTCTGAGCTGGGATGGTGCAGTGAGCTAAAAAACAGTGATGGATCAAGCCCTGATCTTTGGACTGGGTAAGAGTGGTCTGCCAAATTCAGACACTCTTTCATCACCACCCCCTTTTCTGAATCATTTTTGTCCACCATAAGCGTGGAAGGGTATACTCAGATGTGAGTCCCTTGCTCATTGCACCATCAGGATTCAAGCAAGCCGGGCCGGAGACGGCTGAAATGCCAGAAACCGGTCCCCGGAAGCTTGTTTCCTTCCCAGTTTAAGAATTGGCTTGGTAGTTTGGTCTGCCCTGTTCCCATGATGCACTGGGCCAGGGTCAGACTAATTTGCATATAGCCAATTTCTGAGCTGGGATGGTGCAGTGAGCTAAAAAACGGTGATGGATCAAGCCCTGATCTTTGGAATGGGTAAGAGTGGTCTGCTTAATTCAGACACTCTGTTCATCACCACCCCCTTTTCTGAATCATTTTTGTCCACCATAAGCGTGGAAGGGTATACTCAGATGTGAGTCCCTTGCTCATTGCACCATCAGGATTCAAGCAAGCCGGGCCGAAGACGGCTGAAATGCCAGAAACCGGTCCCCGGAAGCTTGTTTCCTTCCCAGTATAAGAATTGGCTTGGTAGTTTGGTCTGCCCTGTTCCCATGATGCACTGGGCCAGGGTCAGACTAATTTGCATATAGCTAAGTTCTGAGCTGGGATGGTGCAGTGAGCTAAAAAACGGTGATGGATACAGGCCTGATCTTTGGACTGGGTAAGAGTGGTCTGCTTAATTCAGACACTCTGTTCATCACCACCCCCTTTTCTGAATCATTTTTGTCCACCATAAGCGTGGAAGGGTATACTTAGATGTGAGTCCCTTGCTCATTGCACCATCAGGATTCAAGCAAGCCGGGCCGAAGATGGCTGAAATGCCAGAAACCGGTCCCCGGAAGCTTGTTTCCTTCCCAGTATAAGAATTGGCTTGGTAGTTTGGTCTGCCCTGTTCCCATGATGCACTGGGCCAGGGTCAGACTAATTTGCATATAGCCAATTTCTGAGCTGGGATGGTGCAGTGAGCTAAAAAACGGTGATGGATCAAGCCCTGATCTTTGGACTGGGTAAGAGTGGTCTGCTTAATTCAGACACTCTGTTCATCACCACCCCCTTTTCTGAATCATTTTTGTCCACCATAAGCGTGGAAGGGTATACTCAGATGTGAGTCCCTTGCTCATTGCACCATCAGGATTCAAGCAAGCCGGGCCGAAGATGGCTTAAATGCCAGAAACCGGTCCCCGGAAGCTTGTTTCCTTCCCAGTATAAGAAATGGCTTGGTAGTTTGGTCTGCCCTGTTCCCATGATGCACTGGGCCAGGGTCAGACTAATTTGCATATAGCCAATTTCTGAGCTGGGATGGTGCAGTGAGCTAAAAAACGGTGATGGATCAAGCCCTGATCTTTGGACTGGGTAAGAGTGGTCTGCTTAATTCAGACACTCTGTTCATCACCACCCCCTTTTCTGAATCATTTTTGTCCACCATAAGAGTGGAAGGGTATACTCAGATGTGAGTCCCTTGCTCATTGCACCATCAGGATTCAAGCAAGCCGGGCCGAAGACGGCTGAAATGCTAGAAACCGGTCCCCGGAAGCTTGTTTCCTTCCCAGTATAAGAATTGGCATGGTAGTTTGGTCTGCCCTGTTCCCATGATGCACTGGGCCAGGGTCAGACTAATTTGCATATAGCCAATTTCTGAGCTGGGATGGTGCAGTGAGCTAAAAAACGGTGATGGATCAAGCCCTGATCTTTGGACTGGGTAAGAGTGGTCTGCTTAATTCAGACACTCTGTTCATCACCACCCCCTTTTCTGAATAATTTTTGTCCACCATAAGCGTGGAAGGGTATACTCAGATGTGAGTCCCTTGCTCATTGCACCATCAGGATTCAAGCAAGCCGGGCCGAAGATGGCTGAAATGCCAGAAACCGGTCCCCGGAAGCTTGTTTCCTTCCCAGTATAAGAATTGGCTTGGTAGTTTGGTCTGCACTGTTCCCATGATGCACTGGGCCAGGGTCAGACTAATTTGCATATAGCCAATTTCTGAGCTGGGATGGTGCAGTGAGCTAAAAAACGGTGATGGATCAAGCCCTGATCTTTGGACTGGGTAAGAGTGGTCTGCCAAATTCAGACACTCTTTCATCACCACCCCCTTTTCTGAATCATTTTTGTCCACCATAAGCGTGGAAGGGTATACTCAGATGTGAGTCCCTTGCTCATTGCACCATCAGGATTCAAGCAAGCCGGGCCGGAGACGGCTGAAATGCCAGAAACCGGTCCCCGGAAGCTTGTTTCCTTCCCAGTTTAAGAATTGGCTTGGTAGTTTGGTCTGCCCTGTTCCCATGATGCACTGGGCCAGGGTCAGACTAATTTGCATATAGCCAATTTCTGAGCTGGGATGGTGCAGTGAGCTAAAAAACGGTGATGGATCAAGCCCTGATCTTTGGAATGGGTAAGAGTGGTCTGCTTAATTCAGACACTCTGTTCATCACCACCCCCTTTTCTGAATCATTTTTGTCCACCATAAGCGTGGAAGGGTATACTCAGATGTGAGTCCCTTGCTCATTGCACCATCAGGATTCAAGCAAGCCGGGCCGAAGACGGCTGAAATGCCAGAAACCGGTCCCCGGAAGCTTGTTTCCTTCCCAGTATAAGAATTGGCTTGGTAGTTTGGTCTGCCCTGTTCCCATGATGCACTGGGCCAGGGTCAGACTAATTTGCATATAGCCAATTTCTGAGCTGGGATGGTGCAGTGAGCTAAAAAACGGTGATGGATCAAGCCCTGATCTTTGGACTGGGTAAGAGTGGTCTGCTTAATTCAGACACTCTGTTCATCACCACTCCCTTTTCTGAATCATTTTTGTCCACCATAAGCGTGGAAGGGTATACTCAGATGTGAGTCCCTTGCTCATTGCACCATCAGGATTCAAGCAAGCCGGGCCGAAGACGGCTGAAATGCCAGAAACCGGTGCCCGGAAGCTTGTTTCCTTCCCAGTATAAGAATTGGCTTGGTAGTTTGGTCTGCCCTGTTCCCATGATGCACTGGGCCAGGGTCAGACTAATTTGCATATAGCCAATTTCTGAGCTGGGATGGTGCAGTGAGCTAAAAAACGGTGATAGATCAAGCCCTGATCTTTGGACTGGGTAAGAGTGGTCTGCTTAATTCAGACACTCTGTTCATCACCACCCCCTTTTCTGAATCATTTTTGTCCACCATAAGCGTGGAAGGGTATACTCAGATGTGAGTCCCTTGCTCATTGCACCATCAGGATTCAAGCAAGCCGGGCCGAAGACGGCTGAAATGCCAGAAACCGGTCCCCGGAAGCTTGTTTCCTTCCCAGTATAAGAATTGGCTTGGTAGTTTGGTCTGCCCTGTTCCCATGATGCACTGGGCCAGGGTCAGACTAATTTGCATATAGCCAATTTCTGAGCTGGGATGGTGCAGTGAGCTAAAAAACGGTGATGGATCAAGCCCTGATCTTTGGACTGGGTAAGAGTGGTCTGCTTAATTCAGACACTCTGTTCATCACCACCCCCTTTTCTGAATCATTTTTGTCCACCATAAGCGTGGAAGGGTATACTCAGATGTGAGTCCCTTGCTCATTGCCCCATCAGGATTCAAGCAAGCCGGGCCGAAGACGGCTGAAATGCCAGAAACCGGTCCCCGGAAGCTTGTTTCCTTCCCAGTATAAGAATTGGCTTGGTAGTTTGGTCTGCCCTGTTCCCATGATGCACTGGGCCAGGGTCAGACTAATTTGCATATAGCCAATTTCTGAGCTGGGATGGTGCAGTGAGCTAAAAAACGGTGATGGATCAAGCCCTGATCTTTGGACTGGGTAAGAGTGGTCTGCTTAATTCAGACACTCTGTTCATCACCACCCCCTTTTCTGAATCATTTTTGTCCACCATAAGCGTGGAAGGGCATACTCAGATGTGAGTCGCTTGCTCATTGCACCATCAGGATTCAAGCAAGCCGGGCCAAAGACGGCCGAAATGCCAGAAACCGGTCCCCGGAAGCATGTTTCCTTCCCAGTATAAGAATTGGCTTGGTAGTTTGGTCTGCCCTGTTCCCATGATGCACTGGTCCAGGGTCAGACTAATTTGCATATTGCCAATTTCTGAGCTGGGATGGTGCAGTGAGCTAAAAAACGGTGATGGATCAAGCCCTGATCTTTGGACTGGGTAAGAGTGGTCTGCTTAATTCAGACACTCTGTTCATCACCACCCCCTTTTCTGAATCATTTTTGTCCACCATAAGCGTGGAAGGGTATACTCAGATGTGAGTCCTTTGCTCATTGCACCATCAGGATTCCAGCAAGCCGGGCCAAAGACGGCTGAAATGCCAGAAACCGGTCCCCGTAAGCTTGTTTCCTTCCCAGTATAAGAATTGGCTTGGTAGTTTGGTCTGCCCTGTTCCCATGATGCACTGGTCCAGGGTCAGACTAATTTGCATATTGCCAATTTCTGAGCTGGGATGGTGCAGTGAGCTAAAAAACGGTGATGGATCAAGCCCTGATCTTTGAACTGGGTAAGAGTGGTCTGCTTAATTCAGACACTCTGTTCATCACCACCCCCTTTTCTGAATCATTTTTGTCCACCATAAGCGTGGAAGGGTATACTCAGATGTGAGTCCCTTGCTCATTGCACCATCAGGATTCAAGCAAGCCGGGCCAAAGACGGCTGAAATGCCAGAAACCGTTCCCCGTAAGCTTGTTTCCTTCCCAGTATAAGAATTGGCTTGGTAGTTTGGTCTGGCCGTTTCCCATGATGCACTGGGCTAGGGTCAGACTAATTTGCATATAGCCAATTTATGAGCTGGGATGGTGCAGTGAGCTAAAAAACGGTGATAGATCAAGCCCTGATCTTTGGACTGGGTAAGAGTGGTCTGCTTAATTCAGACACTTTGTTCATCACCACCCCCTTTTCTGAATCATTTTTGTCCACCATAAGCGTGGAAGGGTATACTCAGATGTGAGTCCCTTGCTCATTGCACCATCAGGATTCAAGCAAGCCGGGCCCAAGACGGCTGAAATGCCAGAAACTGGTCCCCGGAAGCTTGTTTCCTTCCCAGTATAAGAATTGGCTTGGTAGTTTGGTCTGCCCTGTTCCCATGATGCACTGGGCCAGGGTCAGACTAATTTGCATATAGCCAATTTCTGAGCTGGGATGGTGCAGTGAGCTAAAAAACGGTGATGGATCAAGCCCTGATCTTTGGACTGGGTAAGAGTGGTCTGCTTAATTCAGACACTCTGTTCATCACCACCCCCTTTTCTGAATCATTTTTTTCCACCATAAGCGTGGAAGGGTATACTCAGATGTGAGTCCCTTACTCATTGCACCATCAGGATTCAAGCAAGCCGGGCCGAAGGCGGCTGAAATGCCAGAAACCGGTCCCCGGAAGCTTGTTTCCTTCCCAGTATAAGAATTGGCTTGGTAGTTTGGTCTGCCCTGTTCCCATGATGCACTGGGCCAGGGTCAGACTAATTTGCATATAGCCAATTTCTGAGCTGGGATGGTGCAGTGAGCTAAAAAACGGTGATGGATCAAGCCCTGATCTTTGGACTGGGTAAGAGTGGTCTGCTTAATTCAGACACTCTATTCATCACCACCCCCTTTTCTGAATCATTTTTGTCCACCATAAGCGTGGAAGGTTATACTCAGATGTGAGTCCCTTGCTCATTGCACCATCAGGATTCAAGCAAGCCGGGCTGAAGACGGCTGAAATGCCAGAAACCGGTCCCCGGAAGCTTGTTTCCTTCCCAGTATAAGAATTGGCTTGGTAGTTTGGTCTGCCCTGTTCCCATGATGCACTGGGCCAGGGTCAGACTAATTTGCATAGAGCCAATTTCTGAGCTGGGATGGTGCAGTGAGCTAAAAAACGGTGATGGATCAAGCCCTGATCTTTGGACTGGGTGAGAGTGGTCTGCTTAATTCAGACACTCTGTTCATCACCACCCCCTTTTCTGAATCATTTTTGTCCACCATAAGCGTGGAAGGGTATACTCAGATGTGAGTCCCTTGCTCATTGCACCATCAAGATTCAAGCAAGCCGGGCCGAAGACGGCTGAAATGCCAGAAACCGGTCCCCGGAAGCTTGTTTCCTTCCCAGTATAAGAATTGGCTTGGTAGTTTGGTCTGCCCTGTTCCCATGATGCACTAGGCCAGGGTCAGACTAATTTGCATATAGCCAATTTCTGAGCTGGGATGGTGCAGTGAGCTAAAAAACGGTGATGGATCAAGCCCTGATCTTTGGACTGGGTAAGAGTGGTCTGCTTAATTCAGACACTCTGTTCATCACCACCCCCTTTTTCGGAATCATTTTTGTCCACCATAAGCGTGGAAGGGTATACTCAGATGTGAGTCCCTTGCTCATTGCACCATCAGGATTCAAGCAAGCCGGGCCGAAGACGGCTGAAATGCCAGAAACCGGTCCCCGGAAGCTTGTTTCCTTCCCAGTATAAGAATTGGCTTGGCAGTTTGGTCTGCCCTGTTCCCATGATGCACTGGGCCAGGGTCAGACTAATTTGCATATAGCCAATTTCTGAGCTGGGATGGTGCAGTGAGCTAAAAAACGGTGATGGATCAAGCCCTGATCTTTGGACTGGGTAAGAGTGGTGTGCTTATTTCAGACACTCTGTTAATCACCCCCCCTTTTCTGAATCATTTTTGTCCACCATAAGCGTGGAAGGGTATACTCAGATGTGAGTCCCTTGCTCATTGCACCATCAGGATTCAAGCAAGCCGGGCCGTAGATGGCTGGAATGCCAGAAACTGGTCCCCGGAAGCTTGTTTCCTTCCCAGTATAAGAATTGACTTGGTAGTTTAGTCTGCCCTGTTCCCATGATGCACTGGGCCAGGGTCAGACTAATTTGCATATAGCCAATTTCTGAGCTGGGATGGTGCAGTGAGCTAAAAAACGGTGATGGATCAAGCCCTGATCTTTGGACTGGGTAAGAGTGGTCTGCTTAATTCAGACACTCTGTTCATCACCACCCCCTTTTCTGAATCATTTTTGTCCACCATAAGCGTGGAAGGGTATACTCAGATGTGAGTCCCTTGCTCATTGCACCATCAGGATTCAAGCAAGCTGGGCCGAAGACGGCTGAAATGCCAGAAACCGGTCCCCGGAAGCTTGTTTCCTTCCCAGTATAAGAATTGGCTTGGTAGTTTGGTCTGCCCTGTTCCCATGATGCACTGGGCCAGGGTCAGACTAATTTGCATATAGCCAATTTCTGAGCTGGGATGGTGCAGTGAGCTAAAAAACGGTGATGGATCAAGCCCTGATCTTTGGACTGGGTAAGAGTGGTCTGCTTAATTCAGACACTCTGTTCATCACCACCCCCTTTTCTGAATCATTTTTGTCCACCATAAGCGTGGAAGGGTATACTCAGATGTGAGTCCCTTGCTCATTGCACCATCAGGATTCAAGCAAGCTGGGCCGAAGACGGCTGAAATGCCAGAAACCGGTCCCCGGAAGCTTGTTTCCTTCCCAGTATAAGAATTGGCTTGGTAGTTTGGTCTGCCCTGTTCCCATGATGCACTGGGCCAGGGTCAGACTAATTTGCATATAGCCAATTTCTGAGCTGGGATGGTGCAGTGAGCTAAAAAACGGTGATGGATCAAGCCCTGATGTTTGGACTGGGTAAGAGTGGTCTGCTTAATTCAGACACTCTGTTCATCACCACCCCCTTTTCTGAATCATTTTTGTCCACCATAAGCGTGGAAGGGTATACTCAGATGTGAGTCCCTTGCTCATTGCACCATCAGGATTCAAGCAAGCCGGGCCGAAGACGGCTGAAATGCCAGAAACCGGTCCCCGGAAGCTTGTTTCCTTCCCAGTATAAGAATTGGCTTGGTAGTTTGGTCTGCCCTGTTCCCATGATGCACTGGGCCAGGGTCAGACTAATTTGCATATAGCCAATTTCTGAGCTCGGATGGTGCAGTGAGCTAAAAAACGGTGATGGATCAAGCCCTGATCTTTGGACTGGGTAAGAGTGGTCTGTTTAATTCAGACACTCTGTTCATCAACACCCCCTTTTCTGAATCATTTTTGTCCACCATAAGCGTGGAAGGGTATACTCAGATGTGAGTCCCTTGCTCATTGCACCATCAGGATTCAAGCAAGCCGGGCCGAAGACGGCTGAAATGCCAGAAACCGGTCCCCAGAAGCTTGTTTCCTTCCCAGTATAAGAATTGGCTTGGTAGTTTGGTCTGCCCTGTTCCCATGATGCACTGGGCCAGGGTCAGACTAATTTGCATATAGCCAATTTCTGAGCTGGGATGGTGCAGTGAGCTAAAAAACGGTGATGGATCAAGTCCTGATCTTTGGACTGGGTAAGAGTGGTCTGCTTAATTCAGATACTCTGTTCATCACCACCCCCTTTTCTGAATCATTTTTGTCCACGATAAGCGTGGAAGGGTATACTCAGATGTGAGTCCCTTGCTCATTGCACCATCAGGATTCAAGCAAGCCGGGCCGAAGATGGCTGAAAGGCCAGAAACCAGACCCCGGAAGCTGGTTTCCTTCCCAGTATAAGAATTGGCTTGGTAGTTTGGTCTGCCCTGTTCCCATGATGCACTGGGCCAGGGTCAGACTAATTTGCATATAGCCAATTTCTGAGCTGGGATGGTGCAGTGAGCTAAAAAACGGTGATGGATCAAGCCCTGATCTTTGGACTGGGTAAGAGTGGTCTGCTTAATTCAGACACTCTGTTCATCACCACCCCCTTTTCTGAATCATTTTTGTCCACCATAAGCGTGGAAGGGTATACTCAGATGTGAGTCCCTTGCTCATTGCACCATCAGGATTCAAGCAAGCCGGGCCGAAGACGGCTGAAATGCCAGAAACCGGTCCCCGGAAGCTTGTTTCCTTCCCAGTATAAGAATTAGCTTGGTAGTTTGGTCTGCCCTGTTCCCATGATGCACTGGGCCAGGGTCAGACTAATTTGCATATAGCCAATTTCTGAGCTGGGATGGTGCAGTGAGCTAAAAACGGTGATGGATCAAGCCCTGATCTTTGGACTGGGTAAGAGTGGTCTGCTTAATTCAGACACTCTGTTCATCAACACCCCCTTTTCTGAATCATTTTTGTCCATCATAAGCGTGGAAGGGTATACTCAGATGTGAGTCCCTTGCTCATTGCACCATCAGGATTCAAGCAAGCCGGGCCGAAGACGACTGAAATGCCAGAAACCGGTCCCCGGAAGCTTGTTTCCTTCCCAGTATAAGAATTGGCTTGGTAGTTTGGTCTGCCCTGTTCCCATGATGCACTGGGCCAGGGTCAGACTAATTTGCATATAGCCAATTTCTGAGCTGGGATGGTGCAGTGAGCTAAAAAACGGTGATGGATCAAGCCCTGATCTTTGGACTGGGTAAGAGTGGTCTGCTTAATTCAGACACTCTGTTCATCACCACCCCCTTTTCTGAATCATTTTTGTCCACCATAAGCGTGGAAGGGTATACTCAGATGTGAGTCCCTTGCTCATTGCACCATCAGGATTCAAGCAAGCCGGGCCGAAGACTGTTCATCACCACCCCCTTTTCTGAATCAGCAGTCCAAAGGAGCGGCCTCCAATGCGAGCTCTCTTAACGCGTGGCACAACCGCCAAAAACAGAGATTCTGATCTGAGAGAGCGGGCCGGGTGATTAAAGGCAAGCCTTCTTTGGAGTTACTTGGCTCCCACCGCGTGGAAAGCCTTGTAGGCCAGGGTTAATGCCTTAAAAGCGATCCGTTTGCGGATAGGGAGCCAATGTAAGGTCTGCAGAAGGCCAGCAGCACTGGCTTGCCTGTTAAGGCCATAAATGGCCCTCGCGGCAGCGTTCTGCACCATTTGGAGCCGCTGCAACAGGTACTCTGGCAGGCCCAGGTAAAGGACGTTGGTATAGTCCAACCTAGAACCGATCAGAGCCTGCACAGTCAGCTTCCTGTGTTCCTCAGACAGGAGAGGTAAAAACCTCCGCAGCATCTTCAGGAGGCCAAAACATGTGCCCGTCACCCCTAGGATCTGGGATCTCAACACCAGACCCTTGTCCATCTTGACCCCTAGGTTCTTAGCTACTTGAGATGAACAGGACGGGGGGGACATGTTAATGGGCCACCAAGCTTGCCAGTCAGGATCCGACGCACACCCGAAGAAGAGTACCTCCAACTTATCCGGGTTGCACTTGAGGCTGTTCAGCTGGAACCATTTAAAAACAGCCCCAAGGCAATCCCGGATACTCTCTCCATCGAAGTCTCCTCCCTTCTTACAAGAAAAGAGGAGCTGGGTGTCGTCGGCATAGGATACGATCTGGGCCCCGAACGACTCCGCCAACGCCGCCAGAGGGGTCATAAAGATGTTGAAGAGGGTCGGGCTCAATATAGAGCCCTGCGGGACCCCGACTCCCAATGGCGGCATCACGGCAGAGTCTGGGGAGGCCCAGACCGTTTGTCGGCGACCAGCTTGAAAAGATGAAAACCAGCTGAACACCGTCCCCCTTAGGCCAATCTCACAGAGTCTTGCGAGAAGGCCCTCATGGGGGACGGTATCGAAGGCCACCTACAAATCCAACATGACCAGCATGGCTTTGCCCCCGGAGTCCAGAACCCCTTTAATAGCTTCTGACACTTCCAGGAGCGTGGTCTCTGTACTGAGGTTTGGGCGGAAGCCGGATTGAGTGGCATGCAGAATCTCATGTGTTTCCAGAAAATTGGAGAGCACAGTGTGTACGTGTTTCCAAACCATATACTAAGAAAGTGGTATAAGAACCACGACAGACATAGAGACAAGGTCTAAGGCCTGTAGAACTGCTAGTGCCACCAGGTACCACCCAAGGTAGTGACACATGGGACCCACGGGGGACGCGTGCAGTGTCTAAACACAGCGTTGAATCACCATTGACTTCTAGGGAGAAAGTTGAGATTAGAATTTTAAAGATTAGGAATACTTAGGAGTGGACTTGGAGCAAACCCCTTTAGAACTAGGCAGTTCTAGAGTCAATACCCACGGGAGCACCGGAGTACTCGAGTTACCTCACCCAGGGAAGCCGGGTGCATAGGTATCTTTTCGTGTCGGGTTTCGTCGTAGTTTTCTTTGGCAGGCTGCTGAAAAGTGCTGCAGGCGTCCAAGTGGAAAGGGTCTGGATGGATCCAAGGGTGGATCGGAGATCTGAAGCACCTGAAAACAGAGGGGACAGAGTCTGGGTCACTAGCCAGTGACCAGAAAGGCGATTAGCAGATGCCCACTGATGTCAGGTGATTATAGGGGCAAAAGGTGAAGCTTGACTCTTCAGCCACGAGGACCAGGAGGCGTCAATGACAACCAGGAGCTGGATTCGAGCTGTCCCGTGAAGGATGGCGAGAGCTGTAGTGTTGGTATCTGGTTTCTACCCAACAAGCTTCGGCAACAGCAACCCATGCAGAAAGCAGAGATTGACTTCTGCGCAGACCAGCAAGGTCTAAGGGTCTCACCATTTGGAGGGGAGGCAGAGCACGTTTGGAGCAACCGGGACAACTCAAGAAACAAAAGAGTTACTTTTGAGGGGACGCATCAGTCAACAGACCAGAGATTGTGAAGGAGCCTCGAGCGGAAATGCTAGAAGCAGGCCCACGGAACACTCGTGGTGTGTAGGCCCACAATCTTCGGTGCAAATGGTGCTTGCGGCTTGGACTACAAGTAGCCCAATGCACAATTTCAGGAAAGCTCGGGAAGTTGATGCACTAGCAAATGTGCATGGTGTCCAGGGGTTCCGGTCCCACGTCTCTCATGAGGGCTGCAAGTCTCAGCTTTGCTGTAATCTCCTTAAACAACAAAAATGGTTCTGTGGGGATCACAATTAAATTGAGAGATGTATTGAATACATAGAAGGAACAATATATCCAGTGAAGGATATGTCTGAAAGCAAACACTGAAAACAATTGAAAAAAGGGAAAATCTTTAGTATTTAGCCTTTTAGTGGATTCATTCAAAATGCATTTGGCAAGCTGTCCAAAACAAACAATACAAGTACTAAGAATACATTGAGTGAGTGAGTCGTGACTTGTGACTGAGTGTTCCAAATGATTAAACAAATACCAAACAAGTCATACATATAGACAAAACAATACATCCAACATATCCACTGTAAATCACAATAGTCTCAGATGGATAAATTATTTCTTTAGTTTGTTGAGACTCTGTGTAGATGGATACATAGACAGAACGTCGACGTTTCGACCTTAGATGATTGCGCATCTCTAGGTTTTTCATCAGGACTGGAGGGAGGTAGGAACGCCTATGAATGTAAAAGGAAGTATGGTCAGGGCCTAGTGTGTGTCAGTGTAAAAACAATAGGGGTATGATACCCTATCCAGCTCACCTCAATTAAGGTAGGTGAATCATCCGACAGTTCTTCAACTTTGGGGCTGAGATTGTCAGCCGACAAACTCCAGCAGCATGAATGGTGCAAGAATATCTAAGAAAACAATAAGCGAGGTAGAACTCAGGCCTTAACTCCAATGGAGTAATGCATGTCAAAAGGGTCTGATATGGTCAGGACTATGCATACCTTTTATCCTTATTTGAAATCTTCAACACCAGCTGGTGGGAAGATCTTGTGGGGCGGTGCCGCCGTGGCAATCGCCTAGAAGAGGAATGAGGGATCCAGTCTCAGCAATGGAAGGTCTTTGTCTCATAGTGAATACCCACTGTACTTAGGCCAGAACAGGGAGAGTGAGCTAGGGTGTTTATTTAATATACAGTGACTCGAGTGAATTAAAATACCACTGACTACGGCGAGTTGTGTGAGTTTTGAACATGCTCCATAGTTGTTATGCTAAAAGGTCCCAGAAAAGCATGTATGTGTCCAACGGCATTCCTTGAAGTTAAGTTGGTTTGCGATGTTGCCGCCTCTCTGGTGAGGGTGAGGGATCACTTTTTCAAGTACTATCCATTCCATTTGTTTGTTTGTGTGTCCCAGTGTTGAGTAGTGGTCTGCCAATGGTGACCCTTGCACTTTGCATCTTATTCTACTTTGGTGTTGCAGAATTCTGTTCTTCACTTTTTGGGTTGTCTGGCCTATGTAGATCAGTAGGCATCTTATCGCATATATTACATTTTGGCTGTTATAGTTCGTGAAGTGACTGAGTGTATATGTCTTCCCACGACGCTTGACCGTTTTTCCAGTTATTGCGTATTTACATGCTTTACAGCTACCACATCTTTGATGTCTCATAATGGGCAGAAGACCTAACTGCGATCTGGAGTCAGGTGCAGGTGTTGATTCCAGAAATTAAGACACTACGTAGTCTTTGACATTTTTTGCATGCTTAAATGAGAACATGGGGACCCCTGGTATTCCGATTTCTGGCCCTACCAGGATTCCAGCTATTAGGGAAATACCCACCTATACCTTTGTGGTGGCTTAGCCCAACCTCTCTGGAGGACATGTGTTATTGCAACTCTCTTGCAGAGGTGCTCTCAGATTATTTCACTCAGAACCAGGGCTCTATGTCCTCGAGTTAAATGGAGTGGGAGGCTTTCAAGGTGTTGGTCCGTGGTCGTTGTATGGGGTTGGAGGGAACTCAACAGGAAACTCGAAACACTAGAAAACAAATTGCATGTCCTGGATCGGTCCCTTGGCTCCAGACAGGAGTTGTGGAGGAAATCCAGGAGACAAGAGGACAACACAGGGCCATATTAGATAGAATTTGCAGACATGATTATAAACAATACATTAATAAAATGCATAAAAAGGAGGGCAAAGTGCCGTGGTTTTTAGTGTGGCTCACTTGGCCAGAGTTGTGGGGGCCCCTATCACACATAGCCGACAGACTGACTCGCATCTATCAATGGCGAGTTTCATGACTATTATAAAGGCCTGTACGCCACGCCCATCCAGACGGCAAAAATATAGAACATTTTAGCATCCATTCCCCTGACTTCCATCTCAGAGGAATGCAATAGAGAGCTGGGAGGACCTATAACAGTGCAGGAGTTCTGAGTGGCTATTAAAGATATTGCAAGGGGTAAGACACCGAGTCCTGATGGTCTACTGATCAAGTTCCACAGGACTTATGTCGGGATCTTGACCCCCTCGGTCGACACTGTTATATGCTGACTCATGGCGAATTGGTGAACTTACGAAGTCTACTAATAAGGCTGTGGTTATTCAACTTTCCAAAACCAAGACACTTGGAGCCCGGGCCCGGGTTACGGAGTTCCTCCCTCTCTCTATGTTGAATATAGACTTTAAGATACATAGTAAGGTATTGGCCCTCTGCTTGCTCCCCCAGTTGTAGACTCTCAATAATGAAGATCAAAGTGGCTTCATCCCCACCCGCAACACTTTCTAAAATCTTAGGCGACTTTACCATGCAATCCATCACCCTGAGGCCCTGGCAAACCAGGATGCGGGGCTGGTTTTGTGGACCGCGAAAAAGTGTTTGACACAGTGCGCTGGGTCTACCTTTTTGAGGTGATGTCCAGGATGGACCTGGGTGAGAACTGGGTTAGTTAGGTCAAATTACTTTACACTACCCCAATGGCCCGGGTGAAGACGGGCACCACGAAATCCCAGCAATATGCATTTTTTTTTAGAGGCAAAGGCAAAAGGTTGCCCTTTGTCCCCGCTGTTATTCGGTTTGGCCATCAAACCCTTGCATAGGTGTAATAGTTGAGTAATGGGAACATATCGTCTCCCTCTATGCAGATTATGTTCTTTGTTATCTGAGGGACAGAGTGTAGGGCATTACGCATGCTCTGGGTTGTTTGCAGAGGTTTGAGCTGGTGTCTGGACTGAGAGTCAATATGACCAAGACGCATATCTTCCCTATCTTTCCAGGTATGGCACAGCTGCAGGGCCTCCCTCTGGATTTGATGTGATCGCCTACCTCCTTCCGATATTTGGGGATCCAAATTTTTCAAAACTTGGATGATCTTCAGGATGCCAATTTGGGAAATGCCTTCCGCTCCCTAAAAAGATGTGTTCTCGTTTGGAGATCCATTCAATTGCTCATAATGGCTAGGATTACGCTTACTAAGATGGTCATGCATCCAAGACTCCTCTATTTCTTTGCAAGCCTACTGGTGGGAGTAATGTCATCCTGATTTAAGCAGCTGGATACCCAGGTACAGGACTTGATAAGAGACGGGTTTGCCATAGGGTGTCGCTGACCATTTTTCGGAGTCCTGGGGGTTCCAGACTTTGAACTTAACTTTTTGGCTGCCCTACTCCAGTGAATTGCACAATGGCTTTACCGCGATGCTTGGGCAGACTAGGGGTGATTGGGTTCTCATCATACAGGGAACTCTTGTTTGCCAGGTTACTCTGTCCACTAACAGTCATCCAGCACCCAGGGATGATACTTACAGCAGCTTTGAAATGCTAGCATAGATGCGTAGTGAGGACAGCGGGGACACCAATATATTTGCTGGCGCTGCCCTTGGTGGGCCTCTCTAATGGTGACCCCATATCTCAATTTACTGCTGGGCAAATGGAGGCCTGGACAGACCTCGGCTTGTTACTGTGGGTGATTGCTACTATCAAGGGTACCCTGCTACCATTAGATGAGTTGATGGAGCAGCATGTCTTGCTGCCAGGACAATGTCTTACGTATGAGGCACTCACATGGACATTGCGAGACCTGTGGGTGGGGGATCGTGTTGACCCTGTGACTCATTACGTACTTCAGTTACTGGCCTCCCTGGGATCAACCAGACAACTGGTGGCCTAGTTTTATCACTCCCTTGCGGCACTGTTACGGCTTCCCTTACTTGCTTTGCGGGGCAGATGGGAAGTAGTTCTAGAACTGGAACTATCAGACTCTGAATGACAAAAAAATATTGGGCCTCTCCCAGAAAGATCTCTTGGAATACCAGGCTGAAATATGCCCAGTTTAACTTTATATATATGACTCCACAAAAAATCCAGGTAGCATACAGAGACAAGTCCCACCCTTGCCCTAGGTGTAGTCACTTGGATGCTGACTTTGCTCATAATGTTATGGCATTGCCCCACAATAAGACCCTATTGGGCAGAAACAGTTGCGACCTTAGAGGCGACCCTTGGCCGTTCCCCTCCATGCTCTCTGCGGGTGTGCGTTCTGGGCCTGTTCCCGAGACTGACCCCGTGAAAAGTGGCTACATGATTTATAGAGATGGGATTAATGTTGGCTAAAAGATGAATAGCTATGGCCTGGAAATTGGCTGGAGGCCCTCGGTTCCAACTTGGAGGGAGGATGTTACCCAATGGGCAAGCATGAGGAAAGGGCGCTAGCCAGAGAAGAGGCCCGGGGGTACGAGTTTTCCCTATATTTGACCTATAGACCGAAGTGTTGGTGGCGTGGGAGCATCCTGAGATTGGCCAGGTGATAGACCTTGGGGAAAGTAGTGACCCACTAGAAGACGAAGTGGATGGGGAGCTGGGAGACTAGGAAATGGGAGTGTATTTGGGAAGACTTGGGGCCCACATATAGTGCCCTAGGTGTATTGTACTGCGTGGACAAGGCGATGATTGCAAACTGAATTCCCTGGCAAGGCCTACCTAACAGAGAATACAATTCGGGGCGTAAGAGAAGCCACGTTATGCTGCTAGAAGGGAACCTCCCAGCCTTTGTCCCTGACACCCATGCTAATTGGTGGCCAATGCCCACTGAAGTTCAGGGCTGACGATTCAAAGCTGACTGTCTCAATGTACTGTGCAAGGTCAATCTGTCTATTTATATTTTTGTTTCTTGAAGGTATTATGCTTTTGATTCCCTTGTATATATCTGGCATATCAATTTCCCTTGAATGTGCATTCATTGTACTGTTGTGATGTTCACATACCCCCCTTCATAAAAGCAAGGGGTTATTTCACATGCTATATAACAATGCACAATGTTAGTAACACCTAGACCTGTCTAGACATGGTGACAGATGTCAGAAATAAGACTGTGTATAACCTACTCCTTATATGATACGCTATGGTGTCATGTTAATATGAAGAAAATTACAATGAAAAGTTATTATTTTTTGAAGTCTCCTAGGTCCACATAGAACTTGAGCTTACCATTGTTACGTGGTGCCACTACCAAAGGTGTGACTCAGTCAGATGATTACACAGACTTGATTATTCCTGTATCTAACAGTTTAACTAATTTATTGGAAACCTCTTCTCTGATACCCATGGGGATGTTCCTTGCCTTGGGTATACAAGGCAAAGCCTACTCCTTTAAGATGATTTTGTGCTGGAAGCCCTTAAGCTCCCCAACATGGTCACAGAACACTCCAGGATACTGATTCCAAATATTTGCACTACCGTCTAACTGACTTTGTTCACCCAGCTTCAGCTCAACAACATTGGAATCCAAAATCATGCCTAGTTTACCTTGGTCCCACCCCCCAAAGCTGATGGACCTACTTTTGAGACATATAATTTGCATTCTACTTACCGGTTTTTAAATTGGGGCCTCAATTTCCTATTTCACAACAAAGGAATGGGCTCTCCAGTGACACTTTTGAAAGATCTATCCGGCAACTCTAGGCTTACACCTAACACAGGTTTGAACTTCTCATTCCACACCATCTCATTCACTATGGTGTAGGGTGACCCTGAGTCTGCAGTGACAGTAATTGTCACACCTCCAATGCTAATTTCACATTTAGGTTTATTCCTATCACCCTAGTATATCTCAGTCTTAGTCCATGCTCAAAACACATGTTTGTGTCATCAGCATCTGCATCCTGCGTGTAAGACTCATACTCCTCTTCTAGAAACCTAATTGCTGTGGTCGTGTAGCTCTTTTTCCTTTTTTTCTTAATTTTTTTATTGATTTTTTCCCCTTTTATACAAGGAAATGATAATTCTTCAATATAAACATACAAAAGATGAATTGATAAGTGGGGTCAGCAAAACGAGAACACATCAAAGATACAAAACCAAATATAGCAGCAAAAAGCACAAAAAAAGAGAAATAAAACATCTTAAGCAAAGAGAAATGAGCAGTAGCTTTCAAATCTTTATAACTTAAATCCAGTCAGTCACAGCAGCCCAAATCTTTGCTCCCATTGCCCTCTTCCTTCTCCCCTTGGTCTATAGATGGCTCCTTCAAGGTTATACATCGCCAGAAGTCTTGCCAACCAACTAATAAATGACAGAGGATAAGGGGTAATCCAATCCTTCGTGATACAAGCATGCACAACCTCCATGCATATAAACATAAAATAAGTCATTGCTTTAGATCTTGTTTGTGCGGCAATGCCTGAATTAACCCCTGGCATCACCAGTTTTCCAGTGATACACACTGGCAATCCCATTAATAAAGCTAGGAAACGATCAATAGACGAAAAAAGGTTAGCCAATTTAGGGCATGCATAAGACATATGAACAGCATCTGCGGCAAATAAGCCACACCTATTGCATTTAGTTCCAGCTGCTGTCTCCCATTTAGAGATTTTCTCTCAAGTCTTTTAAAGCATGATATTGGAAACTCGAGTGGAATAGTTCAGAACATATACAAAAGTTTGGGCAGCACAAGCATCTTTAAAACATTCGACCTCCCGTGTAGAGATAGATGTAAATGGTCTAATCTCTCGAGCATTGAATTCACTTTATTAAGTACAGGGTTCATATTTATTTCAGGGATCGTATTATTGGTGAAGATATCTTAATTCCCAAGTAGGTGGCTTCGGAGACAATAGTTATTCCCTCAGGAGGATTGCCACCAATACATACGGTCTGTGTCTTGGATAAATTTAACTTGTACCCCGAAAAGAGCCCAAACTTTGATGACAATCCGTCAATTATTGTCAGTGTGGAGGTCAATTCGCTGGTAATGATGACAATATCGTCCGCACAAGCCAGAGCTCTATACTCAGTATCACACAATTTAACTGGTTTAATGTCGATGGATTGGTTTAGTTTAGACAAAAAAAGATCAATATATAAGGCAAATAATAAGGGCGAACACCGGCAACCTTGGCATGTACCTCGGCTGATTGCGAACAAAACCGATTCTCTACCTGCCAAGCGTATGCAAGCAGTTGGGAGCCGATACAAAGACTTCAAAGCCTGAAGCATCCCAGGTCCAAACCCCTTCAGCCATAAAACCAATGGCCAAGACACCCTGTTGAATGCCTTCTCGGCATCCAACAGGGTGATTCCAATTGTAGTCTTTGTGGCTTCTGCCCAATCCATCAGAGCTATAACACGCCGACCATGATCAGCAATATCCTGGCCAGGAATAAACCCATGCTGAAATTGTGAGACCAGAGTTGAAATGATCCTCGATAAGCGCACAGCTAGAATTTTAGAATATATTTTACTGTTGGCGTTAATTAACGAAATAGGCCTATAAGATGATGGTGAGAGGGGGGTTTATCTTTTTTTATAAATACTGTAATGATAGATTTCCGCCAAGACAGTAGGGCAATTCCCCTTTGAGAAAAAAAGTCACTAGCATTTGTTCCTTCAAGACCGACCAAAAAGTTCTAAGAAACTCAAGCGAAATCCCATCCGGTCCCACCGCCTTACCGAAAGCCAGAGATATTAATGCTGCCTACACTTCCTCCCAGGTAATGTCAGCATCTAACTCTTCCTTTTGATCAGCAGTTAGCTTAGAGATCATATTATCTCCACAAAAGTCTGCTACTTTCCCTTCTATTTCCAGAGCATCCTCATTCATATACAGTTGACTGTAGAATTTGCCAATAACCTCTAATACTTCCACAGGCTTTGCATAAATTTACCCCTGCTCATCCTGGATGCAATCGATCCTCTTGGCCACCTCTTTCTGTTGTAGCCTTTTAGCTAATAATCGACCAGAGTTCTCTCCCACCTCATAAAGCTCAGACCTGTAAACTGCCATTTGAGCAGCTAACTTAGTAGCGAAGTTTTGATACACCCTCATATTGTGAACAGCAAGATCACTCAAGATTTGTTTGTAATCCTGACCGCTACTGACTGCCTGCATAAAATTAATTTCTAGGAGCCTTAATTTTTTCATATCATCAGCGAATTCTGCCCTTAATCTGCGTTGTTTATTAATGGAGTAACTTAAGGTCTCTCCACGCACTCCTGACTTAAATGCATCCCATACCGTACACACTGGGGCAGACCCACAATTCGTTTTTTTTAAAATCCTCTATCCAATTAGACATTTGGTCATAATAACCAGGGTCAACAATTAGTTGACGCTCGAATGTCCAGGGTTTTATAGGAGACCTTGCGAGGTTTCTATTTCTAATATGATCAGATTATGGTCAGAGATTATTTTAGGTTGAATGTCAATCCTAGCATCAGTTGATAGCTCTGCCGTTATAAAAAAATAGTCTAGCCGTACATGCTTTTCATGAGGGGCAGAGTAAAAAGTATTTCCTGGGGCGCCCGATCCTTTCGACCATCAGATGTCTACTAGTCCAAAATCCTTAAATAGACACCTGGTAGCTTTGAAGACTTTGTTTTTTTTTCCCATCATACAGATGATTACCCAGTATGTCTACATTTCCTCCTACGTGAAGGTTAAAATCCCCACATAGGATTAAGGGAGATGGCCAAGTAGCAAGCTCAATACTAAGGTCATTCAAAATGTCAGGATCATCGGAATTGGGACCATATAGTGAACAAATAGTTACCACAAGGCCATCTATCCTCAACTCAATAATCATCCACGACCATAAGAGTCTGCTTTGATGCGCGTGCACTCCCCCCACCCAAATCACTTCAAAATGGCAACACCTCTTGTAGTCCACCTTTGCCTTGTACAGCACACAAGTTCCAAACCCAGATCTCTTAACCATCCCCCATTATTCCATGCTATATGTGTTTCCTGAACACACAACAATTCTACCCTCATTGTTTTAAGAATCTGAGCCATAAACCCTCTTTTTTTCCTATTGTTCAAGCCACAAATGTTCCACGAGCAAACAGCAAATTTACCCATCCTTGAATAATTTTTTTTTATCATAGCTGAAAAGCTCCACCATTGCCTTCCCAACACACTACTTGATGCTAGAAACAAAGAAAAAAGATGCTGCTGTAATAAATTTATTCACCCACACCTTACTATCATTCAAGTGCAAAAACCCCACCGTTCTATTCCTTGCCCGACATCCCCCCGCCACCCCAAACACCCCCTCCCACTTCCAACCCCTGACCCCCCACCCACCCACAGACATACCCAAATGAGACAAAGGGACTGAATAGTCCCTATTAGTGATGGAGAGAAAGGATTGAGTGCCCCCCGACCAATAGCCTATTTCTCACTAAATTGTGCCCAGAAAATCCTTTGCAGCTATCTCGAAGATAAAGAAAAGTGTTTTTTCCTCATAAATAATCTTAAGCTTAGAAGGATTTAATAAAAAATCTTGTGTCCCTTTTGCTTGAAACAGCGGAATCAGTTGGCGCAAATGCCACCTTTGTTGAACAGTGGCCTGACAATAGTCTGGGCGCAAAAAAAAAATCACAGCCCTTTGCTCTCCTCTTGCGGTCCGGTCGCGCTAAGTCATATAAGCGTTCACAGAGTAAAAAATTATTCAGACAACTCAGTATTGCCCTAGGTTTAACCTCTGTCCCCCTAGCACCGCCCGCACCTGGAAAGGAAATCTATGGGCCCTTTGGGGCTCCAGCTCCCATTTCCACTGGGTCAGTTCAGGAAATTCTTCTATACACAAATCAATTACAAATTGGCGAATGTCTTTCCCTTCTAGTCCTTCCGGAACGCCCAGTATACGCAAATTGTTCCTTCTTGACCTGTTTTCTAAGTCAATTAATTTCCAGTTTATGTCGTCTCAAATAGAATGAAGGGAAGAGACATCAGCTTTCTGTTGAGCAAATTCGTCCTCCATTGAGGAGATTCTCCCCTCAGCTTCTCCAATCCTCACCAATAATTCCGTGCAGGACTTAACGACCCGCCGCACCGTGTTCTGTAGCTTGCGGACTGCACCCTGCATCCGCAGGCTTTCTGTCTTTGTCTCCTCACGGTGTGACATGATAGCCTGATATATAGTGGCAAGAGTGATATCATCAGGTTGTGGTAAGGTAGGGTGATCCAAAATAGATGAACCATCATTACTTATTGCCCGCCTAGGCAATGCATCGTGTTACAGATATGGTGGTCCTAGACATAGAATTCCACACACAAATCTTCAAACAATTTTTAACTCAGTTATTATTCATACCGGAAATTAATTCCTAAAGCGAAAAAACAAAAACATAAGAGCCCAAAAGCATACAGGTGTCCAATATATATACACACAAACAGATTGTCCTTATTAAAAGTAGAGGAGAGAACTCTACTATTTATTCATAATAAAAATCTCCTCATATGGCAGTTCACAATATATACAATTCAAGACAGAAGGGGTTACGGAGAGAAAACAAAGTGTTTTTAGAGTGAGATTCAAGTGCTCGTGCAAAGAATAGAAAGGACCAAGCGGTCAGGGGATATTAATTGGTATGATCATCAAGAAATCTATTAGCTTAGATGTAGACAGAGCCAGCCCTCAAACGTTAGTTCGTAATAAAGTTATCTTAGCAAAGGTCCCTTTGCTCAGATGGTTTTTGATCTTCAGGGGAAGGTTGATGGGCAGGGGCATAAGAGATGCCGGCTCGCTGTAGGGAAAAGCTGTCGACGTTTCGACCCAAGGATAAACAGGGCAAATTGTCTCCTCATGGACGGGTCTTCATCAGGACGGGACGGTGAAGGGGAAAGAGCATAGTTACATTGGTTTCATGTAACCCCAGTAGTAAAGTAGGACACCTGTAACACAAATGTAGGAGCTCAGTTCATTTAAAACCAACAACATGAAGGTTGATGATAAGTACTCCAGAAGCACTCACCCTGTAAGTGGTGTGCCTATATGCCCACTGGTCAATTCGTTAAAAGAGAGCCGAGCAAGCGTGCTCTCGAGTACTAGGAGGGAAAATAAGAAACATAAAGCCATCAGTGCTGTGTTTCTTACGCAGTGATTTTAAAATACAAAACATGGACTAGACAAAGACAAAAATGAACACTGTGAAACTAGCTAATTGGACTCACCCTCGCTCAGTTGGCGAAAAGATGATAACTTGGGTTTTCTGTGAAGCAATATACACGCTGTGTCTGTGGACAAGAATGTATAATGAGCTAAGTGGGTCAACAGTTGCAAAATCGGAGTGGTAACATGTAACATCAAGGGATGTTGGTTAATCATAACATACCTCCTCCGTAGAACTGCGTGGCCTATCAATGGGGCTCTGTCTGTCGATGACTGCTGAGAGAACCGGTCAGCGTCAGGTTAAGTACTGGTCGTGACGTCAACGTGCACGCTACTAACATATCACGCTATGGCAAGGGCTGTTGCCTAGCAACATACGTGGTGTGGAAAAGAAGACAGACTCTAGCTCTTTCCCCTTCACCGTCCCGTCCTGATGAAGACCCGTCCATGAGGAGACAATTTGCCCTGTTTATCCTTGGGTCGAAACGTCGACAGCTTTTCCCTACAGCGAGCCGGCATCTCTTATGCCCCTGCCCATCAACCTTCCCCTGAAGATCAAAAACCATCTGAGCAAAGGGACCTTTGCTAAGATAACTTTATTACGAACTAACGTTTGAGGGCTGGCTCTGCCTACATCTAAGCTAATAGATTTCTTGATGATCATACCAATTAATATCCCCTGACCGCTTGGTCCTTTCTATTCTTTGCACGAGCACTTGAATCTCACTCTAAAAACACTTTGTTTTCTCTCCGTAACCCCTTCTGTCTTGAATTGTATATATTGTGAACTGCCATATGAGGAGATTTTTATTATGAATAAATAGTAGAGTTCTCTCCTCTACTTTTAATAAGGACAATCTGTTTGTGTGTATATATATTGGACACCTGTATGCTTTTGGGCTCTTATGTTTTTGTTTTTTCGCTTTAGGAATTAATTTCCGGTATGAATAATAACTGAGTTAAAAATTGTTTGAAGATTTGTGTGTGGAATTCTATGTCTAGGACCACCATATCTGTAACACTTGATACCCAGGTCCTAGGACTCTTTTCGGGTGACCCCATAGGCAATGCATCGGGCGGGTATTTTGCCTCCTGTATTTTTTGTACCGTACTTCTGTCTCCTGAAAGTAGCAAACTGTTCTCCTCTTAATCAAGGGGGCTGAGCTAGCTAAACTTCTGTCATCAGGCCAATCACCATCGGCGCTCTCAATCTCCGAGGCATTGAAGAGATCAGACATAGAATAACATTTTCTACCTGAATCACCGGAATCCACCTCAGTAATTGCGTCTCCAGTAAGGGTTCCGCTTTCAGTCACAGTCCCTTGGAGCGGATCAGCAGGTCTCCTATTGGAAACCGCTGGGAGTGAGCCAAATTGGATATCAGTGTACCCTCATTCGCCGTTTGAGGGACAGCGTTCACATCAGTAAGCTCTAGATCAGCTAGCACTAAACTATTGCCCAGCTCATTTCCCCTGCTTTCTCCACAGAGTTCTGCTTGTTAGCCAGAGGGGGTACGCCCTGGTTTAACAAGGAAGTCTTTGATATAATTGGTGCCATTCTTAATTTGCCAGGGGTACTACCACTGTGAAGGGCTGTTACTAGATCACTGTTTGATCTACCTCCGGCATTTTTGTTTTGCCTGGCAGTTTTTTCTTAAAAATCCCAGGGATCGTTACCTTAGATCCTGCCACACCCACAGATCGTGCAGCCCCCAGAGTGATGCCATGTCTTGCTGAGGCTTTCCAGAGTTTTCGGGCATGTCAGTATCACCGGCACCTTGCCCCGTAGCTGCATGAGCGCCAACTCAAGAGACTTGGGGAGACTTCAGGTACTGATGACGGTGTTGTTGCCGCAGCCGCTGCGCGAGTCTTCCGACCCCTGGAGAGGACATTGGTACTGGCATTCTTGGGACCCATCCTGGCTACCCTGCTCCGGCCCGGATCTTCGAAAGAGCCCCGTGTCTGCTGACCGGCCGCCGCAGCTCTCTCCTCCCGATGCCAGGAACCAAGCGCAGGTCCGGCAAGACGATACAAATAGCAACCAGTAAGGTGCGGGTAGTGTCTGCGTTTTTGTTGGGATATAAATAGCAGCAGCCTCAGCATTCCGGATTCCGGATAGTTTAACCGGGACTTAAATACTCGTTTTTAGGCTTCTTCAAACTTCTTCACTGGCATCCAGGGGGACAGAGGGGTTAGTGGCGGAGAGCGCTTGTGTCCTGCCTCACTTGGACACAGTCGTGTCCACTATCTTGCCCCAAGTACATTTGTTGCTCTTTTTCTTCCAAACATTTAAATAGTGCCCATTATCCAACAACCAGAACACCTTTAACCACATGGCTGCTGGCCATTTCCCCCCCCTGTGCTGGAAAATGCCATTTTAGTGGCACCATGACGAGCTCAGCTCGTCATCAGCACACGACACCCGTGGGAGATGACGAGCTGAGCTCGTCATCAGCATCGAAAGGGTTAATTCCAGACGGGCATTTATTATCATTTTCTATCATTTGCTAAATGACCTGAAAATCCACATTTACAAATAATTGCTGTACTCAGTTTGTCTCTTTTTGTAAGTTGGCTTAGATTTCTTATCCCATGTGGATACAGACTTCTTGCCTGATTTCGTTTTCAAAATTTTTACTCTCTTGTTTGTTGTCGGTTTAGAGAGTTTGTTTGTAGTCTGCTAAAACCGCTTTTGCACACCTCCCAGTCAGTTCCGCACGTTCTCCACAACTTCCTTTGATCTCTGATGAGCTTCTCATACAATAAGCCAAAACGACAAGTTGACGTTAATTTCTTTAGAGCAGAAACATATTGCTCCACTGTTTACTCCTTCAGTTGTTTTCTGGGGTAGAATTTATATCTGGATATTTCCACACAAATGGTGGAGGCTTAATAAACATCTAGATTCTCCTGAACATTTAGAAAATCTTTGCCTTCCACCTGTGGTTTTTTTGTAATGCAATTGTATAATCTCAACCCCACAGGGTCTAAAGAGTGTAATCAAATCTTCTTTTTCTCTGGAGTAAAATCATCATCTTCATCAAGGGTGGAAATATAATTCAAAAGTATTCATTCCATTCCTGCTACTTAAGTGCAGTCTCCCCAGAGGATGGCAAAAACGGCTGAGGTTGAGTTAAGTTGAGTGCACCGCTTGAAGCCATATCCCAATCAGTAGTACACAGCAGAATAAAGTAATTCAGTACCAAACAACACTAAAAAACAAATATTGTTTAGCATAGTCGAGAAACTGATCTATACAGTCCTTGCAATGAAACCATGCAGAATGCATACCACTACTGTGAAACACATTAAAAAGTACTTATTGGTGTGCGCATCACCATCTTTCACATATGGTGTACGAGTCACCGATGTGAATGCACAAACAAATATAGATTTCCCCCTCCATGAGTCCTTATCACTGCTGCCCCAACTGGTCAGGAACGCCCTGCCCAGTATGCACTAGAGCTGCTTCAGTAAGGCATGCATGTCGCTGCTACTCCGCTGTGTGACGAAGGCACCTTCAAGGTAATGCTTTCTGACCAAATAAAGATGCCCACCAACGTTGGTCCCAATGTAACAATCCTATGTGCAGCAAGACGCAACAGATCAGCCAACAGCTTCTTTGAACGATGAGAGCTGGAGGCACAAACTCTGGAACTCTTTTGTGAGTTGAATGGCACGCCGCTACACCAACAATTCGCCACAAGCTCCACTCTCAGAAGAGTAAAAAAAATCAGTGAAAGCAAGTAAAGCTCACCTGCGCACACGTGTTACCTCATTAAGTCACTTAAATAGGTGTGTGGTCTAGAAAACACACATCCTTCCAAGCGGCATAAAAGCGTATCTTTGAACTAGCAGGTTGCCTACGTCCGTGTGCTGGGGCTACTCATCGCCACACCTTCAAGTGTAGAAGTAGGCTTTACTCTAGGAAGAAAGCCCCAACAACGAAGCAACAGCAACTGTCAGCTCCTTACTACACCAGCCGGTGACAAGTTTTGCTGTCACCCACAACCACACATTACCTCATGGAATCCCAAATCCACACTGGTAAACTAGAGAAACCCTAACAGCTCAAACCAAGGACACATATTGATAATAGACGTAATAATGACACTACTATACAACACAACACCACAGAAGTCAAAAGGTTATGAACCACTTGGCTAGAGCATATCCCTCTCTAGAACTGAAAGTTATGTGTGCTCTCTTATGCTACACCTGATCCCCTGACCTCCGTGCTTCTATCTTGGGTGACTCATTCCTTTCATCTTCACATGCTTGACTTGGCTGAGAGTTGCCTCTATTACTTAGCAATTTACTTAACAACCAAAGGCCAAATCTGCAGCAGCGGACTATTTACAAAAGTACATTATTAAACATATTGGTGGAATCAAATAGCAAAAGCAAATAAAACACAGATTGTATTGCTGTTGTTTTTCATATGAATATTTAATATATATATAATTATATTTTATTCCAAATGAAGGTTAGTTACAAAAGAGAAGGTAAATGCTGTTGAATCCAAGAATCAAAGTTTGACACTCGTGTGTAAACACCAGGAAAATTGGGCCTTCCGCATCCATAACCCCAGCTAACGATGCCGATGAGAAACCATTTTCCGTCTAAGTTCCTTTGACATGCCAGGGGTCCCCCAGAATCACCCTAAAGTAAAACAATGCATCAGTTTTAATTGGTCTGTCATAAAATGTTATGCAAGGATCACACGTGCATTCGAGAACAGAGAAAAAAGACATATCATCGTGGTTGTCATTTTGCTTTACCAGTGGGCCTCTAGGTGTATTTGCTAATCCCAACAAGAGCATATTGCAAGTTACATCGCACATCTGAGCCAAACATTTATGAGCATAGAAGCATGAGCATTGTCATGGAGAAGCCTCTTGGCCGGGTATACAAGGAAAGAATTGGAGGTGATTATATTTTCAGGACTGTGCAAACATTCATTTCCGGAATTTCGAAACACTGGTTTTAAATTATATTAGTTTTAGTGATATGTATAATTGTATGTGTTTTTCTTTCTTTTTTTCTTTATTTTAGCGGATTTATATAACACAAACATGGCCAATTGATGTCAGAATGCTTTACATGAGAACAGTTTAACACTGCAAAAGCAGTTTACAAAAAGAACAATTTCAGGTTACAGTTACATAGTGCAACAAGCATTTTAAATGAAAATATTTTTTTTATATTTTTTGGAAGGACTTCTCAAGGGAAGGGTATTTCAAGGGACTAGTCATGTCTCTCTCATGAGGTCTGAAAGATCTGAAATGACAAATTTCACACAATCATATCTGTAAACAATTGCAATTTCAAAGGTATGCATAAAAGTTATATGTACTGGTTGCTAAGTATTGTTGCCTTGGAATAATAACATTACTAACACCTGACGAAGAATAGGATAGAGTCTAGCTAGAATAGGGTTATAGGAACTTGAGCTAAAACCAACCATTGAAATGTTATTTGAATATTAACAATGATACATATATAATTATAAATATTGTCTAGAACTTCCACGAGGCGTGAATAATGAAGATATGTATGTGTGTGTATGTAAAGACAATTGACCAAGTCTTCCATTTCTTGGTAATGTATTGAAAGACTGTAGGGATAGGCATTGCCTTTGTCAATGTAAAATATGCATTCGACTTGGACCCTCACACCAAATTGTGGCAAGCTGTTAGTGCCATAGGGAATAGAACATCTTGTCTATCGTGGTTTGCTTACATGAAAATAACTATGATAGAATTCGTCTGGGCTCCTGCGGCCAGCTAACAGAGAGGGTTCCTATGTCCAGAGGTGTTCGTCAAGGTTGCGTTATGGCCCCCCTCTTTCTTTTTGTTGTCTTTAAACAATATTGTGCATTGTCTAACTTTGCCTAACATGGCTGCCCCCTCTCTAGCCAATGTGAAAACTCCTGTCCTACTGTTTGCCGATAATACCTTGCTGATTTCCATGACCCCAGTTGGGCATCAAAAACTGCCACTTTAGAGAGTTCTGTTGTACTTGGGGCCTGGAATCAACACTGCAAAGACTAAGGTGATGTTTTTCATTCCATATAAATCTTTTAAAGGGAAACTTGTATCTGAGGGAGCATCGTTTGAGATGGTGGATTCCTTTGTCTATCTAGGAGTCACTTTGTCTGCTACTATGTCTTGGAAGCCCCATGTTACGCCATGATTCAGCACAAACAGAAAGTGGGGGCCCTTTCCAGAGAACATCAAGAACAACATAAATCTTTTAAAGGGAAACTTGTATCTGAGGGATCTTCGCTTGAAATGGTGAATTCCTTTGTCTATCTAGGAGTCACTTTGTCTGCTACTATGTCTTGGAAGCCCCATGTTATGCCATGATTCAGCACAAACAGATAGTGGGGGCCCTTTCCAGAGAACATCAAGCTCCTTATAGTCGACCGATAGCAGCAGCTCTCCAAATTTATTAAGCAAAGGCATTGGGCTCTGCGCTTTATGGAGCAGAGTTGAGAGGCTTTACCAATAATGATGGGCTAACTAGATCTGAGAAAAAATTTATGAGAACTGTTGCCCTTCTCCCTACCAGCACTCCTCTTTAGCCTTTGACCCTTGATTTGGGTGTGAAAATGGTGGAGGGAAAATGTAGATTGAGCCCCCTATTATTTTGGAGGCGCCTATGGTCCACTCCTGAATTAGTTCACTATGCTACTGATCTCCAGGATGTTATTGAGACTGATTGATCATTTTGACAAAATTCACTAGCTCTATAACATCAAACAGTCACACATTTCTATTGGCTTGGGGTAGCAACTGGAGAACCCTTCAGGGGCTCCTATCCTTCAAAGGAGACTATGGAAAAGCTCTATTGCACAAACGTATTGTCTGATGAAGACAACAAAGCTGCCAGTACCACTTGTCAGCTGGAGTTCTTAAATTTAAATCGTCCTGTGTTTACGAGTAGTGTTGGTATACTATCACAGTGTCATTGGATAGAAAGCTGGCTTTCCAGTTCAGAGTGGTCACCCTACCACTCAAATAATTTACTTCTAAATGGTTGGCATCTGATTCTACGGTTTGTTCTATCTGCAATGCCCCCCCCCCCCAATAATTTTTGCCTGCCCTGCATATGCCCGTGCACGTTCTGCCTGTCTGTCAGCTGTTTGTAGGCAGCTAGGCACTAGAAGTCATGGCACCACTCTCTGAATACTCAAATCTGACTGCCAGCCACCATACGCTTATGCGGTTGCCAATTGTCTCGGCTCGGTGCAATGTGGTTAGTTTGACGGAAAGGCTCTTCCTCGCTCCTGTAACAAACTGTCTTTTACATGTATGTTCTGAGCATTATTCACCTTATTCTTTTTGTCAAATGACTGAGCTGGTCTGGTCTCATACACTTATGGGGTTTTATGTGCATCTCCCATGAATTGTTGTTTTTATGTATATCTACATTTTACTGCTACATTTTCAGTTTTTCATTTTAACTGTATGCACAAACTGTTATGGCTTGATAGGAGAAACAATGTTATATTGAATTGAACTGAACACATCACTGATGACTTTATCCAAGCTTCTTTTGCAAACATTATTCTTTAAACGAGTAAGGCATCGAAGTCTGAATTCTGAAAGTCCTCCGTTTAGGGCTGTGGGAATTGCCCCAGGGCTTAATATCTAAAAAAATACTGAATGAATTTACACGAAATCATAGAAAGCCTGCTTTCTGGACCAAGACTATTTGGTGTAATTTTGTTCAGCAGTTTTTGCTGTAGCACTGTCTAAAAACGTCACTGGAAAATTAATGGGGATTTTGTGGATGGTATCCCTCATTTTCTCGACCCTCCATGACAGATCATTGCGGAAGGTCTTGCCTGGCGATCTTTTTAGCAACATACCAATTCCGCGCACTCAACACTTCTTTAGGACTTTGCACTCACAGCTGCTACAACTGGTATGGGGAGGCAAACAGGCCAGGGTGTCATGGCAAACGCTCATCATGGATTACAGACATGGGGGCTTCAGTGTGCCTGACCCCTATCTGTACTACCTGTGTGCACAAGCCCAATTTGCCCACTATTGAATCGGTGAACATTAATTCATCCCACATGTAGCGATAGAGGATGGTGACGCCCATCCTGTCCTGCTAAGCTCCATACTGACGCACACTGGGAGAGAGACCCCCCGGACAGAAATTAACGCGATTGGCACCACTATCAAAGCCTGGTATGCACTCGGCCGACTAGCCGCTAAGCTACCACTGTACTCCCCTCTTTTACCTATCGCTTTTCACGCAGACATATCAGTAACACATGAGAAGGGGGCATTGCACACCTTCCATCAAGTGGGTGTGGTTAAAATGCAGGATCTCTTCCCGGGGGGCTCCTTCTTGTCGGCTGACGATCTAGACTTCATAGAGCATAAGACACTGCTATTTAATTTCCTTTTCTTTAGACTGAAGAAAGCACTGCAGAAGTTGTATCCTACCTTCCCCACTGAACCTGCTACCCTGATACCCTCCAGGTCCTCTTTCTTAGCCCAACACAACGCCATCTACTTACCAAACTATATTGCGCTGCCAGGGAGGACGGCCGGCACCCCCTAACCGCAGTCTGGACATGTGGAATACTTATTTGGACCCACTACTGTCACAGCTTGATTGGGAGCAATGCTGTCAACTTACGGGAACCCTGACCTCGAACTGTAATCTCAGAATCATCCACTATAAGTACCTACACCAAGTGTATTATACTCCAAGTAGACTATATAAATATGGTCTTCGAGACAACGACCTCTGCAAGCGGTGTGGTGCACCAGACGCTGATTTCTGGCATTTATCGTGGGTATGTCCTAGGGTGGATCCATTCTGGGCGGGGGTGCTACACATACTGTCCACAATGATTAACATACAGCTACCATACTCTCCACATATCTGTTTGCTGGGATTGGTGCCTGCTGTGAAGGGTGCTCTTGGTAGGATGGTGAGGGTGGCTCTGCTGATGGCTAAAAGGAGGGTGGCAATGACTTGGGAGAGCACGGCAGCTCCGACTACCCGTTGGCGCCAGGACTTGGTGAGCTGTCGAGACCGCCTCATCCTCTATGCGGAGGAGCTCCCCTCCTTATCCAGACCTGCTGATATCTGGGAGCCCTTTTGCAATATTTGCGTTCAGTGTCGATGGACGAGCCCCCACAGACTGTTGTAAGTGTACCTCATGATGTATAGAACACCAGCATGACGATATCTGATTCATTATCTTTATAATCACGTCAGTGTTTCATGATTTGTAATTGTCGCCACATGTTATGAGACTGTTCTACTGTTTTGTATGGGACTGTTGCTGATGATATTGTGCATTATACATGCTTAACTAAAATTTAAATTAAAAAAAACATTAAAAAAAGAAAGTTAGGATTTTTCTCAATTTAGGAGTAGTAAAGTTAGGCCTAACTTTAGGACTCCTAAATGCCTGCTGTGAATACCGAAAGTCCTAAAGTTAGGATTTTTCTCAGTTTAGGAGTAGTAAAGTTAGGACTCCTAACTTTAGGACTCCTAAATGCCTTCTGTGAATACCGAAATGAGAAAGTGCCTTCTGTGAATACCAAAATGGTAGTAAGTTTAGGATTTTGTCTTAAGTTAGTTCTGTGAATCGGGCCCTACGTAGGGAGAGTCACTTCAAATTTCGAGGCCAGTAAGTCATCTGTACCAAGGGTGTATGAAATTGCAATACAAATTCTAAATGAACTGCCTGTGATTTGTGCAGATGCTAACATCGTACCCATAGTTTGTCGTTTTCTGCGTATCAGATTTTACATTAAAATAAGTGCTTTCTGACACCTCTTAAGTTGTTTTGAGGCAAAAAGATAGCCAAAATTAAAGTTAACTCATGAGAAACGGCACGTCTATTTTCAGGATCCCAGAAAGCCCACAATTCTTTGATGAATTTGTTTCACATTGCTACACAGAATGTATTTCATTTGAAAGGGTTGAAATGCCCTTTCTCTTGGACTGTCCTTCACGGCGCCATCATTCAATAACCTGCTTTTTATTCCTTCTTAGGTTGTAGAACAATCACTAACACTATCTGAATGTGTGTATAAACCGGAATTTTAGTGGGCGAAAGAGCAACAGAGATGATTTGAGTGATAAGGAGAGCACGTCACTGTATTTCACAGGCAGGTTGTGTTGAGTGGGTATTTAGCATGCTTCACTTACTTTGCAAGCATCTCTTTTTCCAGACATTACTCCTGCACAAACCATCCTCGGTGTTATAATCCCATATGTAGAACGACATATTGTTTGGTTAACAATTTCAACCTCAGCTTTTTGAAGAATAGTTGAACCTCTCACACCTAAAAGTCACAATCAGGACATTTTTAATTAGCTCATCAAAGAAATGACATGCGTAGGTGATTACAATTGTTTTTCAAAGGCATGCTTTAAATGCAACTATTTTTGTACTCTCTTGGCCATTTGTCCAGCGCACAATCCATGCTGTATTGGCTCTTGAACATGAGGCATTGCTTTCATGCAACTTCAGTTATGTTACATTATGCTAAATTGTTCTGGCCCAAGCGATACATACCAAATATATTACAATGCAAAAGGATAAATAGGACAACAAGCTTTTGAAGAATGGTAAGTAAGTTGTCTTCTGTGTTGAAGGCAGCACGCTACACGGTACCATAAAAACATAGCATAACATGTTTATTTGTAAAGTGCACGTTCACCGCGAAGGGTATCTTTGGACTGAAAAGAGATGTTTAGTGTTACCCAAGTTAATGGTACTCATCTTGACACTTCCATAAAGAGTGCTCTACCTCCTGTCCACCATTTCCCTGGTGTTTTTTGAGAAGCAATGTTCTGAAGCAGCGTTAATCCCTAATTTGAGTGCTCCATTGAAACTTCCTCCTTCAAATTCTCGGTACACCTTCTGAAGTCCCTGTTGTACATTGAACCTAACCTGTTCTACACCCCTGTTGCTCATGGCAAGTAAGCGATGTTTTTAGGAACATGCTAAATGTCTTTCAAGTGTTCTCTTCTAGATACAGTAATCTGTACATTTGCTATCCGTAGTAGCCCTGTCAAAATGTATGCTTTGGGGTGCACATTGGAGAAATGATTGAACACACTTAGGTCACCCGTTGAGAGAAGGGCATGACATGGAATGGCTTTCAGAGTTGTTATGTGGAAATGTGTTTAAGTCATTGGTCAAACTAGAGAAGAAAGAGAGAGAGAGAGAGAGAGAGAGAGAGAGATAATTTAGCAAGCATCTCAATGTTGTGTTTTTAATATTCTACAGGTAATAATAATGTGTGGCAAACCATGGAAATAATAAGGCATCTGGCGGCAGAGGAACAAAATCATCCTGCAGGCTCATGGTTAGATGATGGAAGTCACAAGGGAGCCAGTGAACCATGAATAATTAAAATGTATTGTGAAATGTGATATAACATGAGATGTAAAGCCAGGACTAGGAGCAATTAGACATGCCCACTAGTACCACACTATGGGGTAGCAGAATTACCATAGCACCAACATAGTACAGAACTCTGGTTTCAAAACTAGTAAAGTACAAGAGCACTACTTTCCCAACTATATTGCAAGCATTTTATCAGGGGTCCCCAGGCAATAAACAATGATAATGGCCATTAACATTGAAAGTAGAGAAGGATGTGGTCTACCAGCTAGGGTGGTCGACCTCAAGTCTGGGGAACCAGGTTCGAGTCTCAGCAATGACGCTCAACATCCTGTGATTCTGGGCAAATCACTTAATCTCCATGTGCCTAACAAAAATAAATGTGTCCTTATGTAACACAACTAGTGATCATGTAAAGCGCTCTGATACCTGATAACTTCAGGTCGAGTTTGCGCTGTATAAAAACCCCACCAAAACAAACATTGTTAGAGCTGACATCCTTTGTGAGGCATTGCCCAAACTTTTTGCCTTCATCCCTCCTGTTTTGCTGAATTCATTTTAGTAGATTTTAGGATTGTGTGCACTTTACCACTGTTATCTAGTGCTAAAGTGCTTGTGCTCTCTACTTAAAACATGGTAAAATTGTATTTTCCCAAGTGGCATACTTAATTCACTTGTAACTCCCTAGTAAATAGTACTACATGTACCCAGGGCCTTTACATTAACCTCATTGCTGCGGCTGATATTTTCCTCCTGTGCTGGGCCCCAATGATAATGGGTATGGTCGTGACGGAACCATTCGGTCATCAGCACAGCTCAACCGTGACTGATGACGGAATGGTTCCATCACCAGCATCGAAGGGGTTAAATGCTACTAATGGGCATGCAGTGCTCATTGTGCCACTCACTAAAGTAGCCTTTGAAAACAAGTATCAGGCCCACCACTGCAGTCTGTATTGCAGTTTTGGGCTGCCATTTCAACTTGGCAAAGTACACCTTTCACTAGGCCTACACTTTCCTTTTAAATACTTATAAGTCACCCCTAAGGTAGGTCCTACAGGCTCATAGGACAGGGTTTTAAAAGGTAGAACATGTGTGTTCAGGTTGCAAAAGTCTTGCAGGCGAAAAACTCCTAAAGTCATTTTTCACGGTTGTAAGGCCTGTCTCTCCCATAGACTAACCCTGGGTTACATTTAATATAGGCTAATTTTAGATTGGGAGAGCATCTATACGGTTTACACTCAAGTGAATTGGAATTTAAAGTCCTTTCTAATGATAAAGTCGGATTTTGAGTTACAATTCTGAAAATGTCACTTTAAGAAAGTTGGTATTTACTTTTCCCAACCATGTGTGTCCTGGGTCACATGACTGTGAATAGCTCTGCTGCTGGAGTTTGTGCAGTGCTTCCAGTTAGAACCACAAAGGGTGCTTAGGTGTGGACAGGATGGGCCACCCTGGCAGGAAAACTGGGTAAGGGCAGCACCCAGCCCCATCTCTCTTAAAGAGATCGTCGTCCTGCACATACAAAGGCACCTACCACCAGGCCTGCCCTGCCTTTTGTTACCCCCAGAGAGTATGGAGCCTTGATAGGTGAAGCGGAACAACTTTCAAGAACCAGTTGCCGGGTAGGACATTGAGTTCCCCATACAAAAGCTGGCACCAGGTATAAGTATTGGACCTCCAGAGTCACCCAGGAGAAGACTCCTGGACTTGTGGAAGTTATAGAAGAAGTTCTTCCCCTCTGCTAGAGGACTACTCTGCAGCTTGAAGAGATGCCTTGCTGTCTGTGAAGGATGACTGGACCTCCTTGCCTTCATCCCAAGAAGAGAGGCTCCACAGGTCAGTTGGCTCACCTCCTGTGTGAACTACAGAGACACAATAATTTTCAGAGGGGTTCCTGCAACTGCCCAGCTAACCCGCGGCAACTGGACCCTACCTCAACCTGCAACTACGCTTCCCTGAGTCCTACTGGTCTCTGCTGGAGTGAGTCCTAATCCCCAAGAGGTGCCTCCCCAGGGCCTGGATCCTTGGCTGGCATCACATTGCACTCCTCCGAAACAAAAGTTGAAAATCCTACTCCTGACGACGGCTAACATTCCAGTATGTGCTAAAACTCTGCCTCTCGTGATGACCACTAATGCAAGACTCTGGTGAATACTGTTTTTGTGCCAACAATGACAGTCTGCAGCAACCGGCAAAGCAAGACCTGCACTTTGCGCGGTACAGTGGCAGTACACGACGCTTGACCTGCTCTTCACGCTACAACGACGATTGCTCGCAACACCTAGCCTGCTCTCCGTGCTACAGCGACACCTTCCACGACTCTCAACCTTCTCCTTGTGGCCTCCTCCAACACAAATGGAACTCTCTGTGCCGGACTCAGAAGGTAACTTTTCAGTGGGACTAATCTGGTCTTTGTATCCAACCCACCCTCCAATCCAGTCGACCTGAACTTGTGACTTTCCCCTCTGTCTAGCAAAGTCAGATGACTGCGCGCGGTGTTTTGTGCTTTTAAGTGTTAGTTTCACTGAACAGTTTAAAATTGAGAGTCTCTGGTTATACTGACTGTATTTTTATCATTCTGGTCTTACTTCTAAAAATGTACTCTACTTTTCTAAATTTGTTTGGGATTTTTCTTATGTTTTCACATTATTACTATTTGTGTGTTGCATAATTACTTTACACATTGCCTCTAAAATAGGCCTGACTGCTTTAGTGCCAAGCCATCAGAGGGTTAAGCACAGTACACTTTTGTGACTTTTTGAGGGGGCTTATATTTGTTACTTGAGTGGGGCTTCTATCCCTCTCAACCAATAACCCAATTACTTATAAAACTTTAATTAAACTGCTGCTTTGACCTCGTTGTGGGGGTGAGTCTTCTTTCTGGAGTGGGGAGGATTTTTCTCATGTAGGCTGTCTATTTCTTATCAAGGGGAGTCTCTACTGGAGATTTTGGCTGAATCCAGTTTGTATGATACTTGAGCAATTTTTTCTACTGATGACTGAATTCCAACCATTTATTCCAGGTGTGGCTGAGTGTGGTTGATCAAAGAAGGAGGTTGATTACATCTGTGCCACTGCTAATATGAGGAATCTTATTATGTTTTGCTCCATATTAGTGAATGGCTTTAGTGATCATAAGCCTTTGTGTTTGAAATCTTTTGGCCAACCTAAGTGTTTCAATACAACCAATGCCATGCCCTATAAAGGAACTATTTATCAACAGGTCTGAAATGGGATTTTGTGTATCCAGATACTCTGCTATTAAATCTATGTTGGCACCAACATAATGACATAAAGCAATGCCTTTTGGTACATAACTAAATTTGTAATTTGTATACCATTTCTAAGATTTGTGCAACTATAACTGATCTCTTGGGTATTAAGAGTGGAAAATATATTAAAAAGTTCAATAGCTCTTGTTCTAGGTCCTCTTCTGAATTAAATTGAGCTTTGAAATGGACCTCAGAAATGTGAGAAGTTGCACAGTGCAGAAGGCGGTACCAAACTGAAATCAGAGCAAGGAAACTAGCTATTCCGGAAAATGGTTCGAATGATTTATGCACTGCCAACTTGTCTAATAATCAATGATCGTTTTAGAAACGGGTCAACGCCCCTTATTTTGATCCTGTTAATGCCATAAGGTGCGATTCGTTTATCGCTACCAACAATTTGTTTGCCCATTGTAATGAGATCTATGACACTAACTTGGTATCTGATAATTTACTAATTATGGACAAGAGGAGGCGAATCTCATTTGACATCCAGGAGATGAAAAAACCATGGATGACAGCCCTTTTGGCAAAGCCACAGGTGCTGATAAGTTTTGAATGGCTCTTTTTAATAATAATACACCACTTTAGGGTCCTAGTGTTACTAATTTATTGAATGCTGCCAGAAATTCTGTTCTATCTAAAAGCTCATTCAAATATTAAAAAAGGGAGATATGGAGTATCTGAGATGTTACTACCGAATATGACTCATTACAATGTGTACTAATACCGCGCATGCCATTACAACTCGGGTATTACTACGAGTTGTCAATTACAACGACCTACCATTACATCGCATACTTTTACCACAAATATGCATTTACCTTGCATGCTTCTTCCACGCAAAGTGTTTGAGGGAAAAAGTTGCAACTGTTCAATGAAAAAATTATTTTTTCTAAAGAACCAACCTTTCCGTGTTGCTTCACCTTTATTCTTGTGCTCAATTTTTCATTTACTGTTTGAAACCACAAGATTTTTGCTGAATCTGTTTAAGTTATTGCATTTCTATGGGGCTAGTGTGGTAGTTTCTATAGCATTTGGTTGACAGATTCATAATACATTGAACAGTTGCTGTTTCATTCAGCTGCCAAGTCCAACTAATACAGACAGCACTACACTGTCTAACTCAGACCAATAAACAAATCCCTTGCTGGCAACTTTTTCCCTCAAACACTTTGACTGCCCAAGCCCGCAAGGGTATATTGGGTTACCCACCCCTACTACCAGTCTTCCACGCAAAGGCATGGTAGTAGAGGTATACTCAATCAATCAATCAATCACGTCATTTGTATAGCGCACTACTCACCCGGAAGGGTCTCAAGGCGCTGGGGGAGGGTAAAGTTACTGCTCGAGCAGCCAGGTCTTGAGCTGCTTCCTGAAGGCGAGATGGTCTTGGGTTTGCCGAAGGTGGGTGGGGAGGGAGTTCCACGTCTTGGCTGCCAGGTAGGAGAAGGATCTTCCTCCTGTGGTGGCTCTGCGGATGCGTGGTACGGTGGCAAGAGCGTGGCCGGTCGATCGTAGCTGGCGGGTGGGCGTGCAGAAGGTCATGCGGTCGTTGAGGTACTTGGGGCCCAGGTCGTGGAGAGCCTTGTGTGCGTGGGTGAGGAGTCTGAACGTGATTCTCTTGCTGACGGGGAGCCAGTGCAGGTCTCTCAGGTGTCCGGTGATGTGGCTGTGTCGGGGGATGTCGAGGATGAGTCGGGCGGAGGCGTTCTGGATGCATTGGAGTTTTTTTTAAAGTTTCGCTGTGGTTCCGGCGTAGAGGTTGTTCCCGTAGTCCAGTCGGCTGGTGACGAGTGCCTGGGTGACGGTCTTTCTGGTTTCCGTGGGGATCCATCTGAAGATCTCGCGGAGCATGCGCAGGGTGTTGTAGCACGAGGATGAGATGGCGTTGACTTGTCTGGTCATTGACAGGGAGGAGTCCAGGATGAAGCCCAGGTTGTTGCGTGGTCCGTCGGTTTGGGAGCGGTGCCCAGGGCCGGGGGCCACCAGGAGTTGTTCCAGGCAGAGGGTGATGATCCCAGGATGAGGACTTCCGTCTTGTCCGAGTTCAGTTTGAGGCGGCTGTTCCTCATCCAATCGGCGACGTTTTTAATCCCTTCGTGTAGGTTGGCTCTGGCGGTGGTGGGGTCGGTGGTGAGGGAGAGGATGAGCTGGGTGTCATTGGTGTAGGAGATGATGTTGAGGTTGTGCTGGCGTGCGATGGCTGCGAGGGGGCTCAAGTAGACGTTGAAGAGGGTTGGGCTGAGTGAAGATCCTTGTGGTACGCCGCAGATGACTTTGGTGGCCTCGGATCTGAACGGAGGGAGGCAGACTCTCTGGGTTCTTCCGGTGAGGAACGAGATGATCCATTCCAGCGCTTTTTCTCGAATTCCGATGTTGCTGAGGCGCTTCACTAGAGTTCGTGGCAGACGGTGTCGAATGCCGCAGAGAGGTCCAGGAAGATGAGGGCCGCTGTTTCCCCGTTGTCGATCAGGGTTCTGATGTCGTCGGTGGCTGAGATCAGGGTAGTCTCGGTGCTGTGGTTGGCCCAAAACCCGGACTGCGAGGGGTCGAGGGATCCGTTCGTCTCGAGGAAGGCGGCCAGCTGTCTGTTGACGGTCTTCTCGATGACTTTGGCCGGAAAAGGAAGGAGCGAGATGGGACGGTAGTTCTTGAGGTCGGTGGGGTCCGCCGTTGGTTTCTTCAGGAGGGGGGTCAGCTCGGCGTGCTTCCAGCTCTCCGGGAAGGTGGCTGTGTGGAAGGAGGAGTTGATGGTGTCTCGGAGATGGGGTGCGATGGTGGCGTCGGCTTTGTTGAAGACGTGGTGTGGGCACGGGTCGGTTGGTGATCCGGAGTGGATGGAGTTCATCGTGCGGGTGGTGTCTTCGGTGCTGATCGGGGTCCAGTTGCAGAGGGTGGTGGTGGCGGGCGTTGGTTTGGTGGTAGGGTGCGTGGTCTGTGCGTCGAAGCTGTTGTGTATGTCGGCGATCTTGCGGTGGAAGAATGAGGCGAGTGAGTTGCAGAGGTCTTGCGAGGGGGTGATGTTGTTGTTTCCGGCACTGGGGTTGGAGAACTCTTTGACGATGCTAAAGAGTTCCTTGCTGTCGTGGGTGTTGTTGTCCAGTCGTTCTTTGAGTGCCGTCTTCTTGGTGGCGCGGATCAGCTGATGGTGTTTGCGGATGGCGTGCTTGAGGGCGGTCCTGTTGTCTGTGGTGTGGTCGAGCCGCCAGGCTTTCTCAAGGGTGCGGCAGTTCTTCTTGGATTCCTTGAGTTCATCGGTGAACCAGGGGGTTTTCTTGCTGCCGTGTCTGCTGGGAGGGTTCTTTAGTGGTCGAGGTCATCGGCGCAGGCAGTCAGCCACTTGGTGAGGTTGCTGGCTGCTTCGTTGGGGTCCGTTGTGCTGGTGGGAATGTTCTGGCTGAGGGAGGCGGTGAGCTGCTCGGCGGTGATCTTGCTCCAGCATCGGCGGGGGACCTGTTGTGGGTGGTGGTGGGTCGTGGTTTTTTTGAAGCTGAAGTGGACACAGCTGTGGTCGGTCCAGTGGAGTCCGGTGGTGTGGCTGAAGGAGATGTGCTTGCTGGATGTGAAGACTGGGTCGAGCGTGTGGCCGGCGTAGTGGGTGGGGATGTTCACTAGTTGCTTGAGTCCGAGGTTGGCGAGGTTGTCCAGCAGGGTGGTGGTGCTTCTGTCGTTGTTGTTCTCCAGGTGAAAGTTGAGGTCTCCTAGGAGGATGTAGTTGGCGGAGGGGAGGGCGTGCGGGCTGATGAAGTCTGCGATGTCTTCGCTGAATTGTGTGCGTGGTCCCGGTGGTCTGTAGATGAGGGTGCCGCAGAGGGTGGTCTTGGGGTCAGTGTATATCTGGAAGTGCAGGTGTTCAGCGGCGGTGAAGGTATCGTCGGAGTTAGTTGAGATGCGGATGGTGTTCTTGTGTACGATGGCGATGTCTCCTCCCGTCTGGTTGACGCGGTCCTTCCGGGTGATCTTGTATCCGTCCGGGATGGCTATGGCGATGTCGGGCGCTGAGGAGGCGTTCATCCAGGTTTCGGTGAGGAAGGCGACGTCCGGTGCTGTCGTGTCAAGCAGGTCCCAGAGTTCCACGGCGTGCCTGTGGATGGAGCGTGTGTTGAGCAGGATGCACTTCAGGTGGTTGCTGCTGGTGCAGGGCTTGGCGGGGACCGTGCAGGTCCGGTAGCAGGAGAAACAGCAGGCTTGGCAGGCGAAGGGTCCGTGGGTGCATCTCGGGTCGGCTCGGTAGCAGGCAGGGTTCCGGCCAGTGTTGAGTGCGTTGAGTGTTGCGGCGTCGTAGGTCCGTCGGGTCGTCTTGCTTCGGTGGGGGCCAGGGGTCCAGGCACTGGGCGCAGTCCAGGCGCGGACGGGCGCAGACGGGCTTACCTTTGGCGCGCCTTCGGCGCACTTAGGGTGCGCCCGCTGCACGTCAACGCTGCGTGTTTGCCACTCTGCCATATGTGGAGAGTGGGGGGGGGGGCAGAGAGAGGGAGGAGCAGCTGGGAGGCGGGAGCGGGGCGGCGAATGGGGAAGGGCGACCGAGGGAAAAGGGCGGGGCCGCAGGGGGGCAGCGGGGAGGTGGCAGGAAATGCGGCAGGGGCTGGGCACACAAGGGGCAACAGAAGGAAAAAAGGCACTAAGGCAGAACAAAGGCAAAGCCAAAGCGGGGAAAATTACACACACCGTGCACCAGGGCGAATACAGCAGCAGCGCAGGACCGGGAGCACAGCTGCGGGCAGTGGCGGCCCTCGGCGGCAACCAGGGGCACAGCTACGGGCAGCGGCGGCACTCGGCGGGAACGGGGGCAGCCTGGGCTCACACACGGAGGAGTGAGCGAGGTGCGACCGGCCCAGAGGGACAGAGGTCACTGCTCACCACCGAGCCTCCTCCGCCCTATATGGTCCAGTGGGAGGGAGGAGCAGCTGGGAGGCGGGAGCGGGGCGGCGATGGGGAAGGGCGACCGAGGGAAGGGGGCGGGGCCGCAGGGGGGCAGCGGCGGGGAGCGGGGAGGTGGCGGGTTTACTCGACAGGGGCTGGTCACAACAAGGGGCAACAGAAGGAAAAAAGGCACTAAGGCAGAACTAAGGCAGAGCCAAAGCGGGGAAAATTACACACACAGTGCACCAGGGCGAATACAGCAGCAGGACCGGGAGCACAGCTGCGGGCAGCGCTGGCTCTCGGCGGCAACCAGGGGCACAGCTATGGGCAGCGGCGGCACTCGGCGGGAAAGGGGGCAGCCTGGGCTCACACACGGAGGAGTGAGCGAGGTGCGTGGGGTGACTGGCCCAGAGGGATGAGTATGAAAGGTAAGTTACACTACCGCTCCCTACCCTAAACCCTAATTTAGTACCCCTGCACGACCCTCCCCAACCCCCATTCCTCTCCCTACCCTAAAATACTACCCTGCAAGACTCTCTGACACAACCCTAAACCCTAAAACACTGCCCCCTGCACAACCCTCCCCGACCCCTAGTCCTCTCCCTACCCTAAATCACAACCCTGCATGACCCCAACACTACCCTCAACCCTAAAACACTACCCCCTGCATGACCCTCCCCCGACCCCCAGTCCTCTCCCTACACTTAAACACTACCCTGCACGACCTCCCAACACTACCCTAAACCCTAAAACACTACCCTCAGCACGACCCTCCCTCGATGCCCAGTCCTCTCCCTACACTAAAAGACTACACTGCACTACCTCCCAACACTACCCTAGACCCTAAAACACTACCCTGTACGACCCCCCGACACTACCCCTGCACTACACACACACCACACCGACCCCCTTTTATCCTAAAAAAGTAACCCCTCACCCCAGGCCCAATCCCCCTTACTTCTCTCCTCTTGCTTCCTGCTTCATGTCGGCTCTGAGGGGCGGTGCACGTTGTTGGGAGGAAATGGAAGAGCCTCTGTTTCCTCACAACGAGGTGGATCGCCATTTTTTTTTACATCGCATGTGTTGTAAAAGCACATGCGATGTAAAAAAATGCATAGTAATGGCTACGCTTTGTTGCGTTGCATGCATTGTAAAGCTTGTGATGTTATGGCATGCGGGGAAACAGCTGCGTTGTAATGGCTGTTTCCTGTTACTACCTATATCTTTGAATGACTCAATGGTAAAACTTTTGGGTCAAGTTATTTTGGAGAGACCACTCACCATTGAGCTTATGGCATTAACTGCAACAACAACAATGTGGTAGATGTAATGTTTGAGTTAATTACAGCCATTGGCAATAGCTTGGACCAGATCTGACAAAGTCCCATCTTTTGCAAATCCGGATCTATCCTGCTGCTCATGGGAACAGTCCCTCCTGAACTGCCAGACGAAGCCCCTCCACAAGTAACTCCAGACCAGTTTTGCCCTACCAAACTACACCTGACTAATGAGCCTCAATCAATGCGAAACTAGTCCTTGTTTGCTTGTGTACTGGTGTAGGGTGGAGCTGGCCTAGCAGCTTGTATTGCACTGTTTCTATTGGAGCAAGGTCAAGACTGATTTGCATATGACTGAGTCCAAATTGAGGTGGCATGATACACAAAAGAACAAAGAGTTGTAAGGCCACCCGAGATATTGCCAGTGGTTAGAGACTTATTGCAAGCATTCCTCCCATTGCCTTTTGTGTGTCTGTCTACCACCATGTCGTACAAATTAGAATGTGGGGCCTTTGAGTAGTTGTACCTAAAATATGTTTAAGTGTTGCAAAGGGCACAACTTTTTTTTAAATTTAAAGACCAAGAGCCATGTTTCAACACCCTCATTTGCGATTCTAAAATAGCGATTTTTTAGAAATCGCTATTTGAGAATTGCAAAAAGGGATGTATGTAAAAAATCGCATTTTTTTGCGATTTCTTAGTATTCCTTAATTGCGATTAGCAAATTGCGAATTCACAATTAAGGAATAGTTTCCTATTCATTTCTATAGGCCAGGAGGCCCATATGAATGAATGGGAAGTTAATCTCAATTCGCGATTCGCAATTTGAGAATCACAAATTGAGATTAATTTCAAGTGTGCAAGGGTGTCATAAGGACACCCTGATGCACCCCTGAAATTTACATGTGTGCCCATATGGCGCACATACATGCCCTAAGGGCATGTATGTGCGCAACATGGCACCTTCACAAATGGCAAAAAGTGCGTTTGTGAACGAAATCGCAAATTACCACCAACTTCAAGTTGGTGGTAATTTGCGAATTCTTAATGAGATATCGCACAACTTGGGTGCTTCTTACATAGCATTTAAGGAAGCGCAATTTGCGATTCCTTAAATGCTGACGCAAAATTAATGAATTCGCAAATTTTGCGATTCCTTAATTTTACAATGCGATTTCAATCATACATCGCATTTTCTGAATTTTTAGTCGCAAACGCTGCTTTTTTGTGAATCGCAGCGTTTGCGACAAAAAAATGGATGATACATATGCCCCTAAGCCCTTTATCTTAAATCAAGTCCCTGCTTGAGTAAATAGCCAATCTAATTGTCTATTAGCAAAAGGGTGGGGCTACACACTGGTTCTGGAAAGACTGTCTCAGTACTCCCCAATGCATGCTGGTACATGTAGACAAACAGTCTTTTAATCACAATAGAAAGTGCTTGCTTGCATATTCAAGCACAGCTCAGTGCTTGGTAACCGTTGCCACATATTTCATATTTTCGGAATTGTTCAGAAGAGTAAATGTTGTTAGGTAGAACAACCACCTCAAACTCAACCCGGACAAGACCGAGTTGGTCCTGACCGGAGGTGGTTGCAGTCCGTGGTCCCCCTCCTTCTGGCCCCCGTCCCTTGGTGTCCCTCCACTCCCTGTACCCAAAGTAAAAACTCTTGGGATCCTTTTAAACCCACAACTCACTGTTCATTCACAAGTTGGTTCAGTGGTCTCCTCTTGTTTCTTTTCCCTCAGAATAATCAGGAAAGTCTCCCGTTTTTTTTCCCCCTCTGCTTTAAAAATAATCGTGCTGGCCATGGTACTATCCCGTATCGATTATGGCAACATAATCTACAATGGAGCTCCTGCCTATGCGATCCACCGTTTGCAGCTGGTACATAATCAGGCTGCCCGCCTGATTCACGGCATACCTAAATACCATCGGGCCACTCCACTGCTCAAAGCACTACATTGGCTCCCAGTGAAAGAGCGCGCCCTTTTCAAACTTGGCTGCCTCACTTACCAGGCCAGATCGGGCACTGCCTCTGAGTTCATTTGCTCTGCTATCAAGCCCTGCCTTCCAGGCAGAGAACTTCGCTCCACTCATTTGGCCCTTCTAGCAATCCCCCGTTTTTAAAAACAGAGGGCTGGTGGAGCGAGGTTCGCTGTTCTGGCTCCTGCTTTCTGGAACTCCCTCCCTGCTGCCCTGCGCACTTCACTTCCTACCTCCAGTTTCGGAAGGACCTTAAAACCTTCCTTTTTACACAAGCCTACACTGCTTAAACTCCTCCAGCTGCTGCCGTCCACTGTTTCACTCATAGCGCCATGAAACCGCTGGGTAAAAGTGCGCTGAATAAATGTTTTTAAATTCAAATTCAAATTAGAATGGGTGGGGGGCATGTTTTGATGCTGTTTTATTCGTGGATTAGAGCCAGCATAGCACCAATGGACTATCTTCGGGCTCTGGAAATCAAATCAACAGCTCCAAAAATGAGTAGGTGTCAATTGCAATCTATTTATCAAGGGGGGGGGTGACATATTGGGTGCTGTAAAGCTGTCACAGTCCTCACCAATGTATGGCTGTACATGTAGTCAGTCTTTTGCTCACTGTAAAAAGTGGGGAGTTCGAGTTCAGCCCACTGCTTGGTAACCTTTGACAAGTGTTTCACACCATCTATAGGGGAGCCAAAGTGCTGCACTTGCATGAAAGTGAACATAATATTATGATGTTCTTTTTACTTCATTTTGTACCTTTTGAAGATCAAGAGTAGCTTTACTTATGAAATAAGGATATAGCAAGAAGAAATTCACATCAAGGAGATCACTGTGGGGATAAAATATTTGGAAACAACTCCTTTTGGTGTTAGCCTGGAATTCTATTTTTGATGGGAACGTGATAGGTTGTTTCAGTTGCCTCAATTTTGCTATAATAGTAAATTGTGTTTATTCCTCTTTCACTCACTGCCATTAGCTAACATTAACAATTATTTTTGAATCATTAAAATTGTCAGATTCACCATTTTCAGAGGTTCGTCTAAATGACAGTGGTCATGGGTGAATACCCAAAAGAATGCCCCACTTTTTTCTAAGTGTTCCTTCTCCTTTTTATGTTGAGCCTGTGACAGAGCATGTGCTGCTGCATGCACTCTTGCTTGTAAGACATATTGTGTACAGTAAAGGGCTCAGAGCCTGCCCATTGCTTACCATTTGTTGACTTTGTTATTACTCTTCTTTGCTGACTCTTAATTGGCCGGCACATGCCAATCATCCCTTTCTTTCCTCTTTGTGGAGCATGGACCAACCACAGCTTCATCAACTTAATTAGTGCCATTACACTGCTCACACTGTGATTCAGGCATTATTTCTTCTTCTCCCTGCCCACTCCCATTCCCTTCCCCAAACCCCCTCCTCCTGCTTTTCTTTATTGCAGTTCCCCCCTTCTCGCATGTTGCTTTAGCTCTTACGTTGTTGCTGCTCCCACTCTCCTCACCCATGCCTCCCTCATTTTGCATGTCAGTACCACCCACTTGCCACTTGCTGACAGCATGGATCAATGAGGGGATGTACAGGTATCGAGTTTAATTCCTGGAGAGGCTGACGCAGCCTTCCATCCTTTCGACGTTGGTATATTGAACGTGTTAAATATGATATTAGTAACACTTGTTATCTACGGTGCTTAAAAACAGCCCGTGCACCTAGGGAATGTAGCTCTACATCGGGACTGTAAAACATGCACTGAAAAAGCAGTAGAAACAATTCTTTCTTCATATGCGCCTCAAATTGGGAGATTGGAATTACCACTTAGGCGCACCCTTCCACCTCATCTAGGTCACACAGGGTACAAGAGAAGCCAGTATATCCCGTGTAGTCAGGGATTTCTTGTTAACCAGGGGACATCTTGGTGCTTATACCATCCCTCACCAGATGATATCCTACCATACACACACACACAACACCCACACACTCAAAAGTCACTCCCACCACACACTCACTCCCACACACAAACAACCCAACAGCCTTCCCGCCAAACACACAGTATTTATTACATGCCACTAATGCTGGATGTAATATACGTATAATCTGCCCTTGTGGGTCACTTTATGTAGGGCAGACGCAACAGAAGATCAAGGCCAGAATCCTACAACATCAGAGTAGGATCCGGTGCTCCTTCGTAGGGGCACCACTAGTTGAACACTTTGCAATGATGGGACACAATCTGGACCAATTGCAGTGGCTGGTGATAGAAAAAGCTGAACTGGGACCAAGAGGGGGCAACATTGTCTTGATCTTAAATATCCGAGACTCAAAATGGATGGTACGTCTGGACACCATTGCAAACGGGCTGAATGAACTAGACCTCAGCAATGCTCAACTGGCATACCTCAATACTTAATGATGCCATTAAGAACCTTATGGCCTCAACCCTAGTTACTGCAAATAATGGTATTATTTAGGCTTTGCCCTCCAATTTCACCTAAATGGATAGAATGTGGCCTTGTTCACTTTCATTTCATAGATTGCTCCTTCCTTCCAATACGATTGTGAAACATGCCTATGTAAGACTGTCTAAAAGGTTATTGTGTCATGGACAAACACTCTAAAACTCTGACCAGTCTCTCTGTAAGAATCACTATATGTTAGTTTATCCATGGGCTAACATATGTACAACATTGATTTTATGATTGTATCAGTCTCAAATGCCTAGTGCTAACCATGCCATCGCATTTATCATGTTTTTATAGTATATGTTTATGTACTTAAGGAGACATGTCCAATTGTGCCTTTAGGGCTGTTTATCCCATTCGTATACATGCCAACATTTCAGGAGAGCAAAGTGGGAGATTAAAAAAAAAAAACGGGAGAATGGTGCCTTGAATCGGGTTACTGGCATGTATGGGCTTTGGAAGTGGCTGCTGTAGGATTGGACATTTGAAACATAAATGCACGTTTTTTTCTTACCTTTCAGAAGCATGGAGCATAATCGCAGGCAGAGAGGGTGATGCAACTGTTGGGCACTGGCCTGGCAGGCTGTTGGCAGTGCATGCAGCCCCCGCCCCTCCCGTACTTCGCAGGTCGTTAAAAGACGATTCCCTTGTTAATGACGCTTTGTTGGTTTTTCACCCCTTCGAGAGCCCCTGCATCGCCACTCTTTGCTGGAAGAATTGGCACTTTACAAAATAACTAGCCCTGTCAGCTGAAACCCTCGAGGAATCGGGTTTTTGCTTGCAGGAATCGGGAGGAGGGAGACTAGCCTTCAAATCGGTAGTCTCACGCCTGAATCGGGAGGGTTGGCATGTCTGCATTCGATGATTTTGATACATGCATTTCCTGATCTAGTTCAGTTTTAATGTATTTAACCTCTTCGCCGCTAATGACAAGGGTAACTCGTCATGCACTTTTCATTGATTTCAATGGAAATACAATGAAGAGTAAAATATTGCCTTAGCAGCCAAGTGGTTAATGTATTTTTTGAGGGGCTCGTGGATGTCACACAAATATACAACATCCCTAGACTGGAGAGATCGAGTCTGTCTTCCCTTCCTGCGAGTTGAGACTCGCGTGCATACCGGCAGCCAGCGGCTGCACCACGCTGGGCGTCACGCGGCTCCCGGTGCCTCCTGGCTGCGTTTCTACTTAAATGTGGCATACGCTCTGGCGGAGCGTTCTTTCCATTTCTTGGAAGCAAGGTTGAGTAACGAGGGTGAGTGCTGTCAATTCCACTCCCTACCTTTAAACCTTTCTGTAGGCACAAACTTTTTCAGACCTTTAATGCGCTGCAGCAACGCGCTTTCTTTCCCAGTGTTTGTTTTGATTAGTCACCAGACCTACCCTCACAGCTCCTTGTAGGCACGAATAATTACCCTGGGTCAACGTGCCTTCTTTTCCTGTGTTCGCTATGACACATCACAATTTAGTAGGCTCTTCTAGGTATGCATCGTACCATGATGTCTATACCTCGCAAACTATAGTTCGAGAGGCACTGGCATTTTGTTTTTAAGTTGGTATCTTGAAGAGCAACGCCGCGCGCTGTGCTTCCCCAGTGTCTGTAGTGTCACCGTGCCTCTCTGGGTATGCATCTCATGATGTTTATACCTATTTCTTTTAATTTAAAAGGTCAGCAATAACTAGGCGTTCATAAATATGCACTTTGATAGTCTCACTATGTGCTTTGCGCTTTTTAATTCCACAGTATTGACTTCAGATGCACACTCAACCCGGATCCTAGCATTGATTCTGTTTTCGGTTGAAGTAATCTGGATTGTTTCCCCTTTTGATCGATGGTGTGTTGACCATGGTTTTCCTAGCAGTAATCACACTGTTCATCCCATTTTCTGAGTAAGTTTGCCTTATTATCAAGTATGGGCACCCATCCAATGACCCTTGATTTATTTGAGGCTTACTGACAGACGCCTTATTTCCACAGGTGTTCATCCCTCTCTCCCCCATTCTTCATTTCTTGGAGCCATTGAGCCTTATCGTCCTCGACAACAAGTTGCGCATTTAATCAGATACAGTAAATATAGTGACTCGTACCTGATTATGTCCTCGTCTTAATTAATTTTGGACCTGAAAATTCACCCTTTCATTTTACTCTTAGGTGTCCCTCCCCTCTCACTTGCACATCTGTCCTGTGGAAGACCCCGCCAGTAAGGCTTCGAAGAAACCTACATAGTTTCAGGGGTCGAAACGTCGACACATCACTGATGCCAGTACTGCCAACAGCGCATGCCGCACTGTGACTTTCTGCTTTACATGGCTGCGTAATTCATTGTAATCTATTTGATATGGACTATGTTAGGAATGTGCGGCATTCAATAGCATGCTCAACAATTTGATTGTGATAACCACTAGTATTGTTTTTCACTTACCTCACTTAAGTCACCATCCTTCCTCCCCTTCCACCCAGTCGGACACACCAATGATGGTTTTTAATGTTTTCTGTAAAATATCTCTATGAAAAATGTGCACCATGTGTACAGTGTGATTAAATAACACTTGAGCACTATTTAACTCTCTTTTTGATTCATTGTTTATTATATAACTGTATTGCTTTCATTTACACTGTGCTGATGTAATAGTACTGGGACCACCACGTTCTGTACTGCATGCAGCATGCAGCAAAAGGCAATTATTGCCAGCTTGGTGCTTGTTAGGTGTCCATCCATAATCAATTTTGAGAGACAATTCACATAAATTACAAGGATTAAAGCCGGGGCACAAGCCTGGGGACAGCAAATTGCATACAACAGGGGTTTTTCCTTCACTGAATCTCCACATTGTATTTAAATGAAGGACTAAGGACAGGAGGCCTTGGCAGCAGTGTGTTTTTCAGGCAAAGCCACAGACAACGTTTGAAGTACTTGGAAAAGTAGGATTTCTTGTCCCCTGACCTCTTTAAATAGTTGTCATTTTTATTTTACTACTATTTTAATGTACATTGTTCCAAAGCACTCAGAAACCCCTTCTGTATGGCTTGGGCTGTATAAATATGATAATAAATAAAACAAAAGTAATGCGGTACTGTCTGCATGTTTCAAGGGTGTGGTCTTTCCTAGAAAGTATTCGAACTAAAGGGCTGATTACCATATCGGTCAGTCAGACCCCTAATTGCTATCGTGGGGGTCAGGAGACCGCCTGACAAGCAGTCAGCAGTCCAACTACCGCATTAGAATGAGTCTGCTGGGCTGGCGGTCGGAAAGTGCTCCTTTTCACGAAGAGGCTGAAATGCCAGAAACCGGTCCCCGGTAGCTTGGCTCCTTTCTGGTAAAGAATTGGCTTGGTAGTTTAGTCTGCCCTGTTCCCATGATGCACTGGGCCAGGGACAGACTGATTTGCATATAGCCAGGTTCTGAGCTGGGATGGGGCAGTGAGATAAATAACGGTGATGGATCAAGCCCTGATCTTTGGACTGGGTAAGAGTGGTCTGCTCAATTCAGACACTCTGTTCATCACCACCCCCTTTTGTAAATCGATTTTGGCCACTATAGGTGTGGCAGGGTATACTCAGACATGAGTCCCTTTCTCACTGCTCCATCAGGATTCAAGCAAGCCGGGCCGAAGAGGCTGAAATGCCAGAAACCGGTCCCCGGTAGCTTGGCTCCTTTCTGGTAAAGAATTGGCTTGGTAGTTTAGTCTGCCCTGTTCCCATGATGCACTGGGCCAGGGACAGACTGATTTGCATATAGCCAGGTTCTGAGCTGGGATGGGGCAGTGAGATAAATAACGGTGATGGATCAAGCCCTGATCTTTGGACTGGGTAAGAGTGGTCTGCTCAATTCAGACACTCTGTTCATCACCACCCCCTTTTGTAAATCCTTTTCACTGTGGCTTGTGCTGCGACCCTGGAAAAGGGTCGCAGCATAAGCCACAGTGAAAAGGAGCTCTTCCTATACACCGGCGGTACTCAAAGTACGGCCCGCGGGCCAGTTGCGGCCCGCCAGGTCACTACATGCGGCCCCCGTGGAAAATAGCAGGCACGGACTCCACACCATTTTCTCACCCGGAGCCCCCGCCCTCACCTGCCTCTCTGACGTCACTTGCTCACCCTGCCTTTGATGAGTCAGCTTCCCGAGCGCACACAGCCGCACCGCACCGAGCACCTCACAGGTCTTTTAAAGACCTTTTGTTTGGTAATGTTATGTCCCGCCCCCGCCCCCTGATTAAAGCCCCTGCAGCTCCACTCTGCCCTTTTCTTGAAGAATCAACCCCCCCCCCCCTCTAGTTGCGCCTCTGTGCCTGTTCATGCTGCTCACAGTGTGGCCTCTTTAATGTCTCAGTTGGTGCTGCTAAATCAGCTGTCTCTGTAATTAAAATGTATGTTTTTTATGGCCCCGAGTTAGGTTTCAGCCAAGCCCGGCCTTTCCTTGCTCAGACTTTCAATGCCCGCATGTGTGGGAACAAAATAAATAAAACGAGGATCAAGCAATGTCCTAATGTCGATCCCTGGGCTGTGCATAGCCTTTTGTTTTATGGCATGGCTTTCCATGAGATACCTACAGGCTCACTGTTGACAACAGTGGTGCTAGGAAAAGTTTGCAGGTGGAATTGGGGATAGGGGGATGCAGTTCATACACAACGTTATATGCCTCAGAAGCAGCCGGATAATTATGTGTAAATCCCAGCTTCCCCACATTTCTTGCAGGCTATTCAACTTGCTTTGTGCATTACTCAAGAAAGTGTTGAGAAGCGCAATGTGGAGGTATGGAAAGGTTAGGGTTTAACAGAAGAGAGCAAGGGAGTAGGAGCAATGTGAAATATGAGCGCAGAATAAGAGTATTGCCGGTTATGGGGAGTGTGAGGGGGCAGGAGCAGAGAAAGGACAGGCAGAATGGGCTGCTTTACACTTAAGGACTATACTGAGCGATATATATGCTAAGTCAGGGACATGGGCAAGGAAATAGTGAGGGGTACAACAACAATGGAACCAACAGCTATGAGATAGAAGCAGAGTGAAGGGAAGCAGTGGAGTGAAGGTGTAGAGCAGAACTGTAGGAAGAACACGGAACTGTCTTGTCAATAGGGTGAACCTTCAGTAGAGTGAAGGTGTGCAGACACAATGAGTGGGTAGGCGCTGAGTGACGCAATAGGGCACAATGAGAGGGTAGGCGCAGAGTGGTGCATTAGCGTGCAATGCAAGGTTAGGCATAGGATGAGGTGTTAGGGGCACACTTAGAGGGTAGGCAGTTTGATAGCTTATGAGAAGAGTGAGAGAAATAATGCTGAAAAAAGTAGACAAATGTGGCACCAAAAGAGTGTCACCAGATAGGGGTAGACTGTGATGGAGGGAGAGCAGGAGCAGCATTAAAACGTCAAGGTGATAGGCTGTGAGCATAGTGAAATAGAAAGACCAGGAAATGAGTAGAAGCAGAGTGAAGAGCGGTGTAATCATGAGGTGGAGAGTCAGACAGAGGAAGCTTATGAGCTTAGCAAAGAGGCACTGGGGGCAGATTGTGATGATGGTAATGGAAAGTGGGGGTAGGGACAGTGTGAGGGGCATTTATTAGATAAGGAAATAACCATGGGTAAGAGGAGAGGCATAACAGATGGTGTACATTGAGGGTAAAACAATAGAGGTGTAAAGTTGTGACAGAGTGCCAGGCTGCAGGACGGCTCAGGAAATTATTAAGGCCAAAGTGGTGGGATGAGGGTGTAGAGTAGAGGAATATGGCAATCATGAAACAGTCATAAGGTAGGGTCAGAGTCAGAGTGCAGGGACAGAGTGAAAACCGAGGATCACAGCAGACCCTAAGAGCAGAGTAATTGAGTGTGGGGCTCAGGGAGGAATAGCAGTAGATGTGCTGCCTGATACATGCATTATTATTAAATGATATGCACCTACCTGAGATGATAGTCATTTTGTAGATGACACTACAATACCTCTGCTGTATTGTTGGGCAAGCTCATTGACTAGGAGAAGGCAGCGTGACACACGGCACGTCTCTTGCCCATTATGCTGGACATTGTGCCATTCTAAATGTGCATTACAGCCCAAGTACATGAATGCATGTATTGTGTGGGCCCAAGCATGCACATTACAGCATGGGCCATTTATGCATGTACTGTCTCGGTACATTAAGAATATGGCTGCCTCCTGTCACTGATGCGTGTATTGCCTGCGGTTACATTCATGTGGTAAGTTTCATGAGCTGGGGTGTGCACAGAGGGCTGGACAGAGGACAGAAAACCTACCTCTATCAATGGACTTTGCTTTTACGCTTCTGAGTTTTGCTGGATGATCTTGGGGCTTGGTACTGCAAACACTCAACAGACGCATTGAGGGTTGTTCGTACTGACTTTAAGAGGCATAGGGGTATGAGTTGTGTCTTCTGAGAGACAAATGAAGGGTGTGTCCAAGTATCTGCGCAACTGAGAGCCAAAGAGCACGAAACTGGGTTTTTGTCAAAACAAGGCAAAGATGGAAAACTATGGTCAGAAACACACAGACTTCAATAAAAAAATAAATATTGATAGCATTTATTTGGGTTAAATACACACATATATCGCATTTCGAAATACAGCACTGTCTAGTCATGTTTTGAAAAGAGGCTGATTTTATTTTCACCCCAGTAGCTCTGCCCCTACTGACACCGCCTCTCCCGCCTCCATCACGCAGGCCCATCTGTGCGGCCCTCGGCCACAAGCCAAACTGTAGTTTTGGCCCCTGAGAAAAAGTTTGTGAGTACCCATGCTATACACCATGGGCTGTGTGCCATGCATTATATGGTGCATGGAACACGGTGCATGGAGGTGAGTGGGGACACCACATGTGTCCCCAGGGCCACTTTGCATGGGGCCCACGAGGGATGAGGCCCCATTTGGAGCCCCCAATATCCATTTCCAACAACCTGTACATGGTGGTGTTCCCGTCATGAGCAGGCTGTTGGAAAGGGTTATCCAAATTCCAACGGCATGGCACCACCTCCATTCTGGGCTGTGACTCCAGCTGCCGCCCCATCGGGATCTCAGATCCTGCCAGAGGTGGCGGTCTGGACTCCACCTGTTGTGGGTCCGACCGCCAGCATTGAAATGCGACAGTCGGACTGAAGGCCTGTCAGTGGTCGGACCGTCACTAACATCCTGTGGTGTGCGGTCTGACCGCTATCATAATCAGCACCTCAGTTAACATTTTTGCCTAAACAGACACTTTATCTCAAATGTGATCAGTTTATAGTAGTCTAACAAGATCCATTTAATAATAATAGATTGAATGAAGAACCTAGTGCTTGCTGGGAAAAGCGTCCAGTTTCAATATACATTTACATGCAATGAAACCTGGGATTTATTATCTTGAAACAAACACTAGGAATTTTATTTAATTGGATGAAGGGTTGAGTAAATTCCTCTGAAATTAATCTTGTGATCTACATTTCACCTACACATTTCATTTTAAAAATAGTAACGTAACCAACTGAGGTTTCGCACCATTTGAGACAGCACCTCCTCAAAATAGACTGAAAGAGGAAGAACATTAAAGTGTGCAGTGCTGACCATTCCATGGGCAGGTCACATGACTTTATTGAATCCAGTGGCATAGCTATCAGTAGTATTAGAGGTGCATTGGTACTGAGAAAAGAGTAAAGGACCCCAATGATTGTCTTTAACTAGCCATAACGGCACTAGGATGGCTAATTTCCCTTGTGTGCATCATGGCCAATGGCTCTTGTGCTTTGCCACAGATCATGTAACTCTGTACTTGCCAACGGGGCTACCAGTCTCTCTCCCAGTAAAAATGACAATTGCTGGTGTTTACTGTTAGACCATGCTAAACACATGTTCTACTTTACTAATAGAGCACAATGCCTTAAGCCTGAATAGACCTGATGTAGTGGTGACTTACACCTAATAAAAAGGGAGTTTGGGCTTTGCCATTGCTTAAGAAGACAAAGTTGAGTTAGTAGTTTAGAACTGCTCTTCCAGTCTGCAGTGGTAGATCGGGAGCCATGTTTCCCTTATCCCTCTCAGGGTAATACAACAAGTGGTACAGTCCCTGAGGGGACATTATAATGTACAGGACCTGGGTACCATTGGTACCAAATACTAGGGACTTACAAGTAAATTAGACTATATCAACAGAGTATACGTCAATCAACAGTATACCTTTAAAAGTGTCAGAGTATATGCACTGAGTCTTGATTAGTAGGGCTCAAGACATTTCAGAGCCATTACGCCAGTGCCTAGTAGTCAAAACAGGAGTAAAAAGTGGGGGTGAAACCAGCAAAAGGCTTGTTTACTCACAGAATGTTACAATGGCTTTGCTAACAATCACACGTTCTATTTAATGTGATTGTATCACACTTCACAAATGTAAACCCTTACATCCTGTTTTCATTGAATACCATTTTTTTAAAAACAAATGCACATTAAAAACATGTGTGCAAATACTCAGAGTGTCGCATGTTATTTTTTTGTCATTAGTGAAGAAGGGGGTGGACATCATAACCCACTGGAGGCTTCTCCTCCTGTGAGACTGGGTCCCTTCCCACCCTAAACGATGGTAATAAATAGTATATTTCATTGTGTGCATATGGATGTTTACTATGTAGGTGATGCCAGTAAATATATATGTGCCCAATGAATCATAACATTTGAAATAAGTGTGTTAATAAACCAACACTTGACACATTTATTATTAGTTCAAAGGCAAATTAAACGTTACTGCAATAGTGGTATACATCTCAGCCAACTTAGCATCTAAGATGGTTCACAATCTACGTACCCTAACCCTTTATTTCTTCAAATGTGAATCTTTGTGAAATAAAGTTAAGCTACTTTATTAATTTATGAATTTTGGCCTTTGTTTACTATGGGAATCTATTGTTTATGGACTTCCAATCTTTTCTTAAAAGGATAGCAACAATGACTTACAACTTAGACATGCAACTTCTCAGTGCCACCAACTCACAAAAAACAAACATGCTTCTAAAGTGGGAACGAATCTGTGAAGAAGAATCTGTGCTAAGGTGCAGGCGAATCTGTAATACATCACCTTGAGGATTGTCGAATGTGTGGTCAGTATGGAATCAATGGTTACTAAAAGGTTGTATCACACATTTGGATTTCCAAGATTGCAAATCCTGTTTGTGATATTTTATAGGGAAAATTTAAGAGCAATGCGTTCTTACCTGCTTCTTGCTTTAAGCCCCAGCCAGTAATCCAACACTTGGTACCGCCACGTGCTTGTTGTGCTGCTGACGGGATGCATAATGGCTGAACCAGTCCCTTCAATGAACTAGACCATACTGTGCTGAGTTGAAGCAGTGCTATGTCATAATCAAAATTTCTATTATCATAGTATTCATGAGTTATGATTCTTTTAATAGTTGAAACAAATTTGGCATAGCCTTGAACACGCATTCCCAAATGAGCTGTCCATTGCCTTGGATCAGATAACCTAAGTAGAGGAGAAATAATAAATAATAATCATTGCACATAAAATAAAAAGTATTGAATAAATATCAAATCACAAATGTCAATATTACATTTTTATGAACATTAGTTTTGGCTTCCTAACTCAGAAGAGAGCCTAGAGAATCATGGACAAAGGGCCCAATTCACAAAGGTAAACTTAGACCAAAAGTTTAAGTTTACGGGTCACGGTATTCACAAAGGTAAACTTTGACCAAAAGTCAAAGTTTACGACTTTCGATATTCATAAAGGTAAACTTGGACCAAAAGTCTAATTTTATGACTTTCAGTATTCACAAAGGTAAGTCACGAGTGCTGACATAAAGATACTGCTCGTAACTTACCGTTGTGAATACTGAAAGTCATAAACTTAGACTTTTGGTCTAAGTTTACCTTTCCTTTGTGAATACTGAAAGTCATAAACTTGAAATTTTGCCTCATAAATATTGATGAAGTGCATTGAACTGGGAACCACTACATTTCTGAATATTGTGAACCAACCTAATAGTACATAGGTCGGTTCACAAAATAAGAATGCACTCTGCAAAAGTTGATGTGCAAATTGTAACCCTCTCACCTAAGGCATTCTTCGTACATGAGGCCCCTATGCCCTTGGGTGGGAAACCATAAGTATTTATGCTATGTCATTTGTTCAACAAACCCTATGCCATTTGTTTGACCTCTAAGTGCAGTGCGGGTTTTAATTGAGCAGGCACACAGCAAGGAATAAAATAGACTACCCAGTGGGGCCAAGCTCATTTTTAAAGTTTTGGCATAGCAAACTCCTATGTTAGATTTCGGTAGCCCTACAGGGTCACTTATAGAATACACAGCACTTTTTTGTTGGTTTTTCTTATCCTGCACTATCCACTCTTTATTTTTGACGGTTGGCAGATGCTAATGATGAGAACCTGAGGATGCAGGCGAGTACCAGCTTGTAAACCTCCCTTGGTGTTACTCCTGTGAGGCTCTACCAACATTCTCTCACCTTTTTCTGCTTCCTGTCCCCCCTATTTCTTAATGTCCTACTGTACATTGATGAGGGGTTAGACTAGCAGTCACAATATCACAGTTTTTAATTGAACTGTGATTTTAGACATGTTGAAACAGTTGGGACAAAGTAGATCCACTGTTGTGACTCCTGAAGTAGGGTGGAGTTCACAAGTGATATATGGTGGATTGAGGTCCACACATATAGCAGGAGCAGGTCTTTTGTTGAGTAGTAGGTGACCTCTCAGTGCAGTCTGCCTTCCGGAGAGTTGACCCAAAATATTTGAGGTCCACATTGCATATTGATATGAACAGTATTTTTAGAGGATGAGTTTGAGAATTTTGCTTGTTAGGGTCTGGGTTGGTGGCATCAATTAGTAATTGGGCAAGTGTAGTCACAAGGCAATGCTGATTGCTTACCAATACCATAGGCTTTGTAACATTCCTGATTCTGAGCTAATAATATGTGATTCTGGGTCTTTGTGTTTTGTCTGAAATGGGGCTGTAGCCCTTCCTAAACTTTCTATGAGTCTGTAGTGCTGTGTATTTTCTTGTCCATGACTAATACATGCCACATTGTATGTAGCCAGATCTTACACTATCTATCTATTTTGTTCCATACGTTGCTAGTATTAGTTGTTTTGCCACGACAGGAATAGGAAAATGGTCTTCTCTACCTTTAGTGAAGTGGTATATTTATGTATTCTGACAGGAGTATCAAAAGTATACTTTATGTCCTTGCAGGAATTCTCTTCTTCTAGTCACCTTTACATCCTCAATGTTTTACACCTGAACTTCTGTAGTTTTGATCTCTCCAATAAAATGCGCTTGAGGGATCCCTTTTTCACGTAACTTTCAACAAGCTCCAGGGCAGGTTTTGTTTATTGCGTGTAGGCATAGTAGAGTATAATATCACCTGTAGAGGAAGGTAAAAAGTGTTTACTTGCCCTTTGTGGCAGTTGCAATGTTGATCTCCCTCTGTAGTATAGTTTGCCACAGTGCCTCATCAAAATCTTTGTCCAGCCCCATCAGTGGATACTGGAATTTAAATTTATTTTGACCCTAATACAATAATTATGACTTTCAAACAGTCAAACCTCAAAAAGCTACTATTCATTTAGTAATTAGGAAAATAGGAATAATACGGAAAGTGTTTCAGGAAATTAGGAAATAACCATCAAAATTAAGAGGGGATGAGGAAAGTAGTGTATATGGAATCTACCCAATGGAAAAGTAGAAATAGCTCAAACAAACTCTGACGGAGACAGAGAAGAAACAATTTTGCAAAAGATTAAAAAAAGCAAGAAACAGAAAAAATGGATAATGGGGGTCACCCCCTTAAGGAGGTAAACAAATGGGAACTGAGATTAGACAACGAGTAAATAAAATAGGTGAGGGAGAAGTGCTATTACAGGGAGTATTTTAAAATGAAAAAAAGAAGTAAAAATGGGAGGTAAAGAAATGAAGTCATGAGCTGCATTCTTTCTAATAGAATTGTCTGATTTCCTTTACAAATACTTTTCAAATGGGGTGAGATACTCATGCTTTATCGATGTATGTAGCACCCATTATGCAGCTATAAAATAAGAGCTTACAATTTTAGGCACATGAAATTAAAGTCTTGCTTTGATTAATGTAAGGAATCCAGTGCTACTTTGTGAAAAATATTTGGTGTTGTTTTCTGTTCTTTCCTTTTATGAAAGTATATCCTTCTCTAGCCTTAGAAAAAAGTCTTAATTTCCATATATTGAAGCAAATCTGTTTGAACAAATGGTGGCTTTCACTACTGAGGATGTATAAAGCTGTACAAAGCTTGTACCATCTCTTAGCTTTTTGTGTCCATAGCACTTTCCATTTCATTCCAGGCTTTCTTATAGTTTATGGTCTTGCACCCATTCTAGTAGTTCTTAGGTCACACCTACTAGAAACTGCATTCGCTGTCTTTTGTGAGATGTATTGTTAGCTTACAGCGGGTCTAGAGCCCACCCATTAATTACTGTTGGTTGGGTTTATTATCACTCTCATTTGCTTGCTTCTTATTTGTTAATGTATGTTAGCTATCCTTCCTCTTCTTTTGTTTGTCCCTCTCCTGGAGCAGGCAACCATTAATTGTGTCCTTCCACTGCTCACTTTTTAAGTGTGACTGTTTTCTTTTTGTTTAAGCACTTCATAAAGTTTTCCAGACGATGCCTTTGTGTACTATGCTTTCCTCTCTGCCATGCTTTAAGGATCATTTCTCTCGCACATCGGCTATCCCCCCATTTTCCACTCACATTTCTCTCCAGCCCATGTGCCTTTGCCCGCCAGCTCCACGTTGCTCTTTTGCATCTCTTCTCCCCTACTCTGTAATTTGATTCAACAGTCATACTTATTTCAAGTGATCATGTCATCATGCACTCCTTACATATTACAGCACTCATGACATGTTTGTTCTGTGACATCAATAATAACATTACCGATGAAAACTAAACTTGCATCATTGACGAAAACACTTTGCATAGTGGGGGGAAAGTTATAGTTCTTCAAACTAACTATCAGTGTTGGATTTCAGAGGTTTTTTTGTTTAAACAGTTATGTTTAAACTGACATTTTCAAGCTGTAAGATCACCTCTGTTTTTTTTCCAGTGAATTTCTGAGATTCTTTTTAATGCAAAGTAAGAAATTATTAGCATACCTAACTTTACCATCGCTTTAACCTTTGGATTTTTCAATGACAATGTAAGTGATAAATGTCGTTGTTGGTTGAGGCAGTGAAACCCTACTCAAGCAACAGCCACAATCCTTGTCAGTGGGAACCACAAAAAGTCACTAAATAAACTTGTGCTTAACCCTTCGGTAGCTTGGCTCAAAAGCATTCAGGCTTAACTTAGAGGCATGATATAAAGTATTTATGCAGCACTCAAACAGTAATAAAGTGAACACTTAAAAGCAAGAAAAATACCATACCAATTTAGAAAGCGAGAGTAAAATATAGTACATTATTTGACACCAAAACAACAAAAATCTAATCAATTCAGAGTTTTAAGGTAAGTATGGCACCTAAAGGCACAAAGCACCATCTATGAATATCTGGTCACGCCGGATTGGGAAAAAGCAACAAATTGATGCTGACCACGAAGGAGCATGGGCTGGATATAGTAACCCGGTTAATTCCAATATTGTACCTATGTCCTTGATGAGGATCGATGTGTTGTGCTGCATTGGTTTTGATGGGGACTTGCAAGGGATCTTATACGTGGTCCTGCATCGAGTTGCTCCGTGCTGCGTCCGTTGCAAAGTGTGAACAGTGAAGGCTGTGATGTGAAGTCCTGCATAGAGTTGCGTTGCACTTTATCGGCTCTGATGAGGAGCTGTGAGGGCTGCAATGCAAGGTCCTGCATTCTTGTGTTGCACTACATCGGTTCTGATGAGGCGCTGCAAGAGTTGCGATGTGAGGTCCTGCCTCATGTTTTGCCATGCTGTGTTCGTTCCAATGAGGCCTCGGTTCAGGGGCTCAGAAGTGCTGGGATGTACTGTGTCGAGTTGTGTCTACTCTGAGGGAATCCATAGTTGGGCCAGTAGGAGTTCACTCAGATGCCAGCCAAAAGTCCAGGACCCAATGGGCACATCTTAGGGATCAGGTTTCACTCCAGCAGAGTCCAGCTGCAGGGCACAGACAGGTCCAGTTGAGTCTGATCAGCTGGGCAGTTGCGGGACAGGTCTCTAGGGCTTAGTATGTGTCTGTAGTTCAGAACAGGAGGCCAGTCAGCTAGCCCTTGGAGTCACTCTGGTGGTTCTGGCATCAAGGAGCAGGTCTAACCTTCCTTCCCCAGGCAGCAGGGCAGTCCTTCTTGTAGCAGGGCTGTCTTCCCAGCAGCAGGGCAGCAGATCAGTCCTTCTTCTGAGTCTTTTATATTAACAGAAGTGTTATGTAGATTGGGTCTGAGGGACCCATTTTTATACCTGGTGCTAGCTTTGAAATGGAGGAAGCTTCTGGGGTTTTCTCCCACAGAAGTGTTTGGACTTTCCTGCACTCGTCCCATTCTGTCTAGAGTTACAATCGGCTAGTGAGAAGTTCTTTGTGTGTGAGATGAGACAGTGTCTTTGAAGTGCAAGTGTTAAAGGTGACAGTTCCACCCCCTCACCAAGTCAGGATGGCCCATCCTGCCAACATCCAGGTCCTCTATGGCGATACTGTCTGGGAGGAATACACAAAAGCCAATTGCCAACTGCACCTAGTCATGTGACCCAGGAAACAGGCTACAGGCCCCAAATTGTTAGGACAGAAAAATGCTAACTTTCTAAACATTGCATTTTCAGAAGTATGATTTAAAATCTGAATTTACCATTAAAGAGGGTTTTAAATTTCAATTTCTCAGGCACCAAAATGACATGCTTACCTGCTCCCACACAAACGTTATCACTTATTAAATGTAATAGGGTGACCCAATGTTATCATTTGGGAGAGGCAGGCCTTGCAATAGTGAAACACAAATTTGAGAGTTTTCCACTACCAGGAAATGTAAAACTTAAAAGCACATGTCTGACCTTTTAAGCCCTATGGGCTGTTTAAGGTCTACCCTAGGGGTGAACCATATCTATTAAAAATAAAGGTTTAGGCCTGGAAAAAGGTTTATTTTGCCAGGTCAAAATGGCAGTTGAAAACTGAACACACAACCTGCTATGGCAGGCCTCAGACATGGGCTGGTTAAGTATGTGAAACAGTAAGTGCTGCAGGCCCACTAGTACCATTTAATTTATAGTCCCTGAGTACATGTACTACCACTTTACTAGTGACCTTTAAGTAAATTAAATGTACCACTTTGGTAAAATCCATTTTACCATGTTTAAAGGAAAGGAGAGATCACAGACACTTTAGCACTGGTTAGGTTGTAGCAAATTGTCATATTGGTTGGATGATGTCATCAATAATGTAATCACTCATGTCATCAATAAACTCTTTTGAGATGGCATGAGTGATGTAATATGAAAGGCGTTAGACCTGTCAGCCTTAGGGCAGTCTTCCATCAAACTGTTTGCCTACTTACTTCCAATTCTTGCTGGATTTTTGCTTTTGTTTGCCTTAGGACTCTGAACACTTTAACACTGCTAACCAGTGCTAGTTTGCTTGTGCTCACTCCCCTAAAAATGTTTTGAATGGCATATACCTAACTAGCAAAAGTAATTTACCTGTATGTTCCTTTTGAAGTGGTATACCATACACCCAGGGCCTGTAGATTAAAGTGGGCCTGCAGCACTTGTTGTGCCACTTGTGTTAAATGGAACCGACAAATTTAGGAGGACTGTGTATTAGGTCAACACAACTTACAATATACAAACTGAGTCTACTTATATCATCAGTAAATGTTGCTTTGGCTAGCTCACAATACCATATCTGAACTCCTAACCTTCCAGAGTGGTAGATGTTGCCAGTAACCTTGAACATAACCACTCTGATTTCCAAGGAGTGATGGATAATCTCTTTATGGAGGGTAATTACAAAAACAGGCCTTAGCCTGAGTAATCTGTAGACAGGACAAATTGTGATGTGATGGTATGGAAAAGGCTCCTGAAATATGCAAAAATCTGAAACTGCTCTATTCGGGCACATTCCTTTAATTAGCGGTGCACTGCCTCTGCATTTCACAACAATGAATGGCTGCTTTTCTTTAGTGCAGTTAGATACGCTTCACGTAACTCCAGGGACAGAGACCCCCCCAAGGTGCCAAGAATGCAGAGACTGTGCTCCGCTAATTAAGGGAATATGCCGCGATAGAGCAGTTTCAGATTTTTCTGTATATCAGGAGCCTTCTCGATACCATCACATCGCAATTTGTTCTGCCTGCAAATTATTCAGGCTAAGGCCCGTTATTGTAATTACCGTCCATAAAGTGATTACCCATCATTTGGAATGGCCCTTAACCTTCAGGCTTATTTTATAATACATGGCTTCCTGACGAAAGCTGCATGGCCGTCACAAGCGTAAGAGGAGATGGAAATAATAAGCCATGATGAATAAGAGAAATGAATTCATACCAACCTCATATTTGCCAATACCAGTATATTTGCAAGTTAAATTAAGTGAACAATACCGTCATTTGATGAATAACAGAAGATTTACTCTCCGTGTGGGAGCGAAACTGTAAAGTTTTTTTTTCTTTTTTTCATATAATAAATTGATCAGTTTCTATTTGATAGTTGGGCTTTGCCTTTGATTTTTGGATGCACCAATTATGAACAAAACAGTTAAAGAATAGTTACCCAAGAATTTTTTGTACAATTGCTTTACTTTCTCTGGCTTAGGAAATGCATCAAATATGAGGAGAACCCCTATATATATGCAATTGCTTAACTTAGGGGTGCCTTACATGTAATAAAAGGGAAGGTTTCGGCCTGGGAAGTGGGTGCACTTGTCAGAGCCATATGGCAGTTTACAACTGTGCGCGCAGACACTGCAGTGGCAGGTCTGAGCCAGTTTTACAGGGCTACTCATGTGGGTGGCACAACCAGTGCTACAAGCCCACAAGTAGCATTTGATTTACTGGCCCTGGCACACACTGTACACTTTACTAGGGACTTACCAATTAATACAATACACCAATCATGGATAACCAATCAGATTCACAATTTATACAGAAAGCTTATGCACTTTAGCACTGATCAGCAGTTGTAAAGTGCCCAGAATGCTATAGCCAACAAAAACAGGGTCAGAAAATAGGATTCAAAAGGCAAAAACGTTTGGGGATAAACCTGCAAAAAGGGCCGGGTCTAACAAGATTAAATATCGGAATCAGGAAATGGGCACTAGCATCACCATAGGAGCTGCGCTCCCAGCTAGGAGGGGGGGGGACGTTAACCATAAGACAAATTGGTCTATTCCTTGACTGGATTAATTCCCGGCTGCTATTGATGGAACTGATGTGGTTACCTCTTCTATGTTTTAATAAAACCAATGTTCATTCTCAATTTGTGAGCTGGTCTCCTGCAGCCGGGAGAAAGTCAATTAGTGTAAATGCAACATGCCTTGTTTCTGAGATATGCTCATTTACCCATCATGAACAGGCTATCTCCAGCTTCCCCTTTTCCGGCTGTAAAGCCAGTGGTTAGTAAGTGTTGTCCTATTCAGCCAAATACTCCTCCATTTGTCATGGAATGTTAATGGAATTTCAAAACTGCTACCTAACTTTATTGATTCCCATGATGTTTGCTTCTCTCAAGAGCCTGGGCTGTGTTGCCTATCCATAGATGTGTGTTCACATCTATAAATGTAAAAGCAACCCGGTGTGGAAGGTGCAGACCCTCAGGTGGGTTAGAGATTTGGGTTAAAACTTCCCCACAATGTCAAATTAAGAAAATTCACATTGACTCACTAGATTTGATGGTGGATGTGCTTATTCTGTCCCCTGGTATGGTTTTTATCATTTTTAATGTTTATAATAGAGTGAGTCCTGATCCAGCAGAGCCAGTGGTTCTCAACATCCTTCAGGCGGCACTCACAGAGCAAATTGGGAGGGGTTTCATTTGGTGGCAGGAGACTAAATACAGCATGTGAACCCCAGATTGATAATCAACTGGAATTGACAACAAATTGTGATGGTCAGTGGGGTATTGCCCAGCTGGATTTCCCTCCCCATGCTGGTCTTCAAAAGCCGGCCATGTAGTGATCCTCACACTTAACTTTGATTTAAAAGCTGCAAATGGCAGGACCCCATCTGATTGTTTAGCTAAAATGACTTTTTATTAGTCCTGGATATGAGAGTTATATTGATTACTTTCTTGTAGATGTGAAGCTATGGCAGCATATAATAGATAAGGAAGTGTTCGATAAATCTGATGGCTGCCAGCATGCACTAACCCTAACCCTCACTGACAATTTTAGAATAAACCCAGCCTGAAGGAGCCTCATGATTTGGGGTGCCTTTCTATATATAACAATCAGAATAAAATAGTGTAAAATGGTTGGAAAAAAATCCTTTATCTCTGGAGGCAGTAGTTTCTAAAGTAAGAACTGAAGTAGAGTTTCTCACTACTTTTAATGATTCCACAGGATGTGAGTTGCTAGAGTTGGGACACATTGTACTTTTTAACCAGATCAGGGATCTGGTGGGCAAAATGCCAAAGGGGGGTGTGAGCTTACCCAAGTCAAACCCATGGTGCAATCGCTTATGTAGGTTAACCGAAAGTGATTTGTTGGTGGTAGTGAAATCCAATATACGCCATAATATGCCCAGCTGTAGGGTCAAATATAGACAGGTTTTGTCAAGGGCAAGGAAGGAGTGGGAGGATAAAATGTGGCTAACTCTTCATGAGGCCATGATTTCTAAGGATAGCCGTACATTTTAGCGATTGGCCTCCATTTGTACTACTGGTATTCACACTGTGTTGGATCTTTGTGTACAACCTGATGATTAGGTAGATCATTTAGGAAAGTTATATTCTAGTAGTGGGGCAATAGCTGCGGATTATAAACTGATTGAATGTGTCTCTGCTCAGGAATCTAATAATACTCTTGTCTTCACCTTATCAGAAACTCCTCTTGCCATTAATTCATGTATTCCTGCCCGTGCCCCAGGTCGGACAGGATCCCTAATGATTTATTTAAAGCCAACACGAAGTGTGGGGACAGGACCATATATAAATATTCTGACAAATGCAACACTGTTGGGTCTTGCAATTCCATCTTTGTGGAAGTTTTCATCTACAAGAAGGGGGATCGGACAAGTCCGGCGAACTATCGCCCAATCAGTTTTATTGATTTGTTACAAAAATGATTCTTTTGCAAACAACTGCTGTTTCACCTGCAGAATTGGATTGTTGAGAAGGGTATTCATTCTGACTTCCATGCGGGCTTTCACACAAGTATCATTACCCTGGATCAGGTCCTTAGGTTTGTATGTCTATATTGGCGCAAGGGGTCACTCTGTGGGGTAAATCTGTATGTCGCTTTTGAAGACCTGCTCACAGCATTCGGCCTTGTTGCCCGGGCTGTAATGTGGAGAGTAATGGAAAACCTGGGTAATCTCCCCTCCCTATTAAACATTTTAGTAAGACTCCACATGGGAAATAAGGCTCAAGTTCGATGGGGCACAGATGGACAGCTTACTGATCCATTTAGGGTGGTCCGAGGAGACAGACATGGCAGTGTTTGAGCCCGTACTCTCTTTCTTCTGGATACTAATGCAGTGATTTACCACCTTAGTAAGGAGGGGTGTGATGCGCCAAGCCACGGGGGAAGGAGGGTTCCAGCCCTCCTTTTTGTCAATGACACCTTATAAATTCCGAAGGTAATGCAGGGCCGACAAATGCTCTTGAACTATTTTTCTTCATTATGTGCTGAGAGTGGCCTTGAGCTAAATGGTACAAAAACCAAATGCATGTTTTTCTCTAGGGCAAGACATTTTCGTTGTGGTAGACATATGTTGGTGGAAAAAATGCCTATAGATCGTGTGTACTTCCTCTATTATGTTGGCTTACGATTGGCCCCTTACCTGAGCTGGGCCCTGCAGATTGAAAAGACCCAATCGACGCTTTTCCAATAGTCTGTAAATCTGGTGAAAGTTCACCGCAGAACCTCTTCCGGGTGGGTGGTTCCTGTCCTGGAGATTTATAATGCCAAAGTTACTTGGTCTGTATTATATGGTGCTGAAGTATGGGGCTCATCAAACCATAATAGCCTTGCTATGGATGAGCATAGGTTTATGAGGTCAATCCTCTCACTTCCAATAAGTACTCCTCTTGTCCCCCTGTATCTAGACCTTGCCCAGAGGAAGATATTGCACAAATTGAATGCTGAATGTTGTTGTTTTGGTATCCTTTATGGACTACAGCCAATCTTGAACCCTATCGTGAAGGTGTCAGAGATTTGCTGACCCATCCGGGTGTAGTGAAAATCCCCTGGTTTCATGCTATTAAAACTCTCCTACAGAGGTTGAGTTTAGATGTTTACTGGCTTTTCCTGGAGCAATTGTGCCAGTTATCTTGAGAAAAGATTAACAATCTTTATTGGAAAGCAGCAGCTATGGACATAGTGAGTAATAGCACAGGTAGTCTCACTTTATCTTTTATTGGTTTTAAACCATCTCTGACTTTTGAGCTATCAATTGATAAAATTGAATCTTCTCTTACACACATATTATAGCTGTAGTTTAGATATGGCATCCTTCTGGTAAAATCATTGATTCTTAACTGGTCTTCAGGCAGTGAGGGTGGTGATAACCAACGTCTGGCATGTGGGGTGGGGGGGGAGAAACACTGAACCACTTTTCTTTTACCCCTAGTACAGTAGTTTGCAAGCAAAGTGGATTGTGCAAGAATATTGGTACTAGGATATACCAGGTTGTTCTTAGAATGTTACGTACCAATACATCCAGGCACCATGTTGTCAGGGTGGCTAAATTTCTCATGGCAGCCTGAATAAGGTGTGTAAGTCACTTCCCGAGCAGCCATAACAGTGGAGTGTTTAGGAAACTAAATGTGCTTAGCATATGACTGTTTTATTCTGTGTAAATAATTCTATTCATTTTACTACATCAACAGCTGGACTGTTTTGTGATCTATTTAGTACTCTGTAAACTGTGTCTTTTTCCACTTTGAGGGATTTGGACTGACTTTTATGACTACAGTGGTTCACCCTGACCAAAGCAGCTTTATGCACCATAGAGCAACTCAACAAAATATAAGAGGAGTCTACAACACGCTTTACAATAGGGGAACATTCTCACTGTTGTTTAATCTGAAAGGGGATTTACAAGTGTGCCCCATTTCCTTTCTCTTTGTATTAGCAGTTGAACCTATGGTATGCATGATAAGGACTCTCCTGGTTCCAACGGGTGAATAGTCTGGTGGATAAAGTATCCCTATATATAGATGACCTCCACATTTACATAAGAAACCAATAAAAACATCAGGGTCGGCAGTGATGAAAATACTACAGACGTTTAGTCACTTTTCAGGTCTGGGAGTTAACTGGAATTAATCTAAATTATAGCCATTGTGCCCGGTGGAGGGCCTGGGTGGGTGGATGAAGGACCATGACTTACAGCTATGAGGGTGTCACTTAAGGCGTTTACATATAACAAATGTACATATTTTTAATTTAATGTGTAGTATTTGTTTGCGTATGTGTCATAAATGGGTTTTTCTTTTTTCAAAAGAAAAGACATTTACTGGAAAATAATTTATTGAGTGTTGGAGTTGCGTGTCAGTGAATGGAAATTACTTGTCCACACCACCTTCCCTGAGTAGGCCTTGAACTGACTGCTCTACTTTACTATCCTGAGAGAGTGAAGTTCAGCAATGGGGTACTTGGTTCCCAGTAAGGAGAGAATTGTGGGTTTACTACTTGGAATAATATATTTCTTTATGTTAAAACAATCCCTAGAAATTCACTGAGAAACAAAAGTGAAGTGAGGTTAAAGTTAGTTGAACACGTGAGTTAGAAAATACAATTTTAATCTAAATTTAACAAGGTGTAGTTAACTGCCCTAACTATGGCCCCCACCGTGCACTGCTTATGCCCTCACATATTACATCACCCATGACATGTTCAATGACATCTTTGATGATATCACTCATGACATTTCAAATGATATCATTTAAAAGTGGGTTACAGTCTGGAATGGTTTGCATTAGGGCTGTTAGAAATTGGGTTACTGGTTGAGTGGGGTGAAACCCTACTGAAACAGCAACCACAATTCTGGTCAGGGTGAAACACAAGACACTCCCCAAATTAACCTGTGCTCAACCCTCTGGTAGCTTGGCACAAAGCAGTCAGGATTAACTTAGAGGCGATGAGTAAAGTATTCATGCAGCACTTCAAACAATAATAAAGTGACAATCAACACAGGAAAAATCCAATACAGATATAGAAAAATAAAGTACATTTTAGTAGATTATTTGACACCAAAACGACAAATATTCAATCAGCAGAACCAGAGATATTTTAAAGATGTAAGTAGAAATAGTGTTGAAAAGCACAAAGTTACAACTGTCATCTGGCCATGCCGTATCGGGACAAAGTCACAAGTTCAGGCCAATCGCGATGCAGCACGGGCTGACTACAGGGACTAAGTTAAGCCTGATGAACAAAGTACTTAAATCCTAGTTGTTGTAGCAGCAGTTCCGATGAGCAGTGGGATGCGATGGGAGCTCCTCCATTGCAGATGCATTGCACAGTTGTGTTATGAGGAGCTGCAGGGCTACAATGCGATATCCTGCATCGAGGATGAATCGAGCAGCAGCAGTGCCAAGGAGCTGTAGGTCTGTGATGTGAGGTCCTGCTTCAGGATGTTCAATCAAAAACAACCTCACTGCCTGAAACATATTTATTCAGTAAAGCATACTGTCTTTATTCTCGATGGTATGCTATACTTAATAAGTACGTTTCAGGCAGTGGGGTTGTTTTTGATTGAATGTGATGCTTTCCCTTTTCCTCTGCCTAAGTATCTGCTCAAGGGCCTACTTCAGTGTGAATTTCCTGCGTCAGGATGTGTTACTCATTGGTGATTCCACCGAAGAACTGCGGAGTTGCGATCCAAAGCCTGCATTGAGGATGCATTGCCCAGTGGTGGTTCGAAGGAGCTCCAGTGTCCTGCATTGGGGATGAGTCGCGCACCAGCGGTTCTGATGCAGAGCTGTAAAGCAATGCAGTGCTCTGTATTGTGATGCTAGGACCATAGCTGGGTTAGTAGAGCACCTTCAGGACCACTTCCAAGGGTCCAGGAATGGGGTGGCGCCAATTGGGAGGATAGACTCATAGCAGACAGGGTCCAAGTGCAGGGTTCAAGGTGTTTGGGGCCTTTTCTGTCCCTGAGACAGTGATCAGGAGGCCAATCAACTAGTCCTTGGAGTCATGAGTCAATCTGGTGATCTCAGGATCCACTATTTATCCTTGACAGCAGCTTTGAAATAGGTGAGATTTCTAGAGGGTTCCACCCCCAGATGGGTTTGGAATTTCCTTCCTCCCTGCCCTGGCCCCAGCTTGTCTGGTGACACAAAAGACTAGCATGAAACATTTGTGAGTGTGCTGAGGTAGAGCCTTTGTGATGCATAAGTGTGGTAGGAGACAGCTCCCCTCCCCTATCAAGTCAGAGATGGCTCACTCTGCCAACACCAATTCCCCTTTTGTCCCACTGTCTAGAATTAACAAACAAAGACCAACTGTCAACTACACCTAGTTATGTGACGAAGGATACAAGCTGCAGGCACCAAATTGTTGGGACAAGAAAATGCCAAGTTTCTAAAAGTAGTTAATGAGTACAAGGGAACCTAAGAATCGATAGGGACCAAGGGAAGTAAGTGTTTACAGGAACCGAGGTCTCTAAAGTCAATGAATAGATAATAATGCTCTGGATTCAAGAATACTGTCCAGGAGTAATCAAAAAATGCATATGTAGTACACTTTAAATCAAACATATATATGTGTGTGGAAGAATAACCCCACTCGGATAATCATCAACGGGTGTTAACATGAAAAGAAACAGGCATGAGACATTAAATGACCATCGGCCATATCCACAATGAGGGTCACTTATTTACAACACGGAGAACACTACTGCACTGCAAAATATCCAACTGGCAGTTCCACAACATTGAATTGAATTTAAGCTTAATTCGTCTTATGGTTCCCAGCACCTCTGAAAATAAATAACTAAGTCCCATTTGGCCTTGGAATTTAGAAACATTTGATCAATAAATATCTAAAGCTCCAGAGCTTCAGCGTTACAAACCTGCTTCAAGTATCCAGACTTAACCACAGATGTGGTTACAAATTTATTGGTGGCACACTCAAGAAGGGTTTTTCTTATGAAAAAGTGATCAAGTCCCCTTCTGCATTGCGACGTAGAAAAGTTTTCAAACTTTTTGACTGCTAACGTTTCACCTGGGCCAACCCACTTGGCGTATCCAACCAGGGCTCCATAGTGGTCCTCCTCAAATTGCTTCTAGGTCCCGGTATACTGCTTCGCTGGACTCTCATTAGCACTTTGTTCTTCTTATTCTCTTTATGATAAACTTGGTTGTGCAGTTTCATTGTATTTTGGGTGACTTTTTCTAATGTGTATGCACTGCTTAAATGCTTTACATATTGCCCTTGATTTGAGTCGGACTGCTTTGTGTCATTTAACAGTACCTGAGCGTAGATTTATTTAATTTCATTTGGGTGACATCTAGTAGGTGGTGGCTTTATTATTTAAGGTGGGCCCTATGGTTTAAGGTGGACACTTTTCCAATCCAAATATTAATCCACTTTCCTACAAGTAAGAAGTGATTACCCTTGGCTTGAACTGAAAGCGTACAATACGAAGAGCAGTGGATAGAAAAATAGCACACCATAACATTTAAGTGAACATTCCCCAGAACATTGCAACAGCACCTAGATTTTAGAATTACAGCGTAAAGTATGCTCATTTAGACTACTATATTAACCTGCAAGAGTAGATATCATGTTTACTTATAAAAATTACATGCACACACTAATTTGTGCTTAAGGTTCAAGCATAGTGATTTATAATATACTGTTACCTGTCCCCCTGAAAGCAATGAGCAGCAGAGATTAGCCAATCCTTGGATAAAACAGAAGCACCGCAATAGGCTCCTCCAGAAAAGTGTAGACTGACTTGCCACGGCCATTCCCCATCCACTGAGTCAGAACCTCCAATTATGCGGTTAAGAGGGTTAGACTTTTGACCACAATCTACAACACAACAAGCCACATTAATTAGTATGTGTCCTAGTGAGCATAAGGCATATAGAAATACTTTGCTAAGGAAGGAACATACTATTATTTCTATTAAAGCGTTCTCACAAATTTGGCTATCACCATGTATACAGTTGACAAAGATGACTTCATCAGTTTATAGCCAGAGATCATATTGTTTCACATGCTTCAGCGCACCTGTCTTAATATATGAGTAACACAATAACTAATATTGAGTTCTGCAAGCACCCACGCGGCATGCATATAAAATGTGTAGGCATAACTGTTCATGCTTTGGTACCATTGTTAATAACACTGTTGTGAATGCATTTATTTTACTTCAGAATTCATATTAGATATTTTAAAAGAAAAGGAATTCAAAATAAACAAATACTAAAAATGCATGAATACCGTGATACCCTGCCTGTTATGGTCTGTGATGTCTATATGATCTCTTTGTCTCCTTGATGTGGTGGTGTGGTATTCTATTCTTGTTCATGTTCTAATTGTTCCAGCTGCTGGTGATTAAATCTTCGGGGACTACTATCAACAACTTAGTTCCTGGTGGTATGGTGTATATGTGTCAATCAGGGGCTTGCCTGATGATGCACATGATGTGTCAGCATATACGTCCTGTCGGAGCTCATCCTCAAATATGTGTACACTAATGGTTTTACAATTTAGTTGCAAATTAAAACTGGGCTCTCAAAAACAAATGATATCCCACCATTGCTATTCAACACCAGACAGTCGAAATATAATAATAAGAAAAGCAAACATTGACAAAACGCATAGGTTTTGGTTTTTGTCAGGAGAAATGTTTGGCAATAGTTGGGAAACTCTGTGTTGCACCCCAGCAGTCCTAGAAAGAAAATTCCTTATCAGGCAACATCTTGGGTGACAATAATATGGAATAAAATAAAGTCCCACAGGTAGATCTCCCAGTGGTGGGCCTGAGAATGTGAATCTAAAAAATTATGTCATTTAATTGCCTCAGTAATATTCTAGTTTGCTACTCTTCATTCATTATTAAACTACTCCATTAGACCAAGTTGTTTGAAAGTTGAGTAAGATTTAATCAGCTATTTCCCTATTGTACCCAGCAGTGCAGAAATAGGGGAATTATACAACCCACCATCATGAATAGATGTATTGCACTTGAGATCTCCCAGCTATGACAAGTTCATGTTGCTCAATATAGGATACTTCTCAACTATAGCATCAGAGTACCGCCTAATTCCACAGAGAAGGACAACTATTCATGTTATCAGTCAGGAGATGTAGAGATTAACTTGACTTAATAAGGAGTTTCCCCAACACCATTAGGTGTAAAGAGTCATAGTCTCTCTTGACTCTCTTGATGACTTTAAAACCAGCAAATGGCTCCCCATGCAAAAGAACATAATGACGCCAGAGTTTGACCCTCCAGCTTTGAGCACTATAGTTAACTGTTATATCCAACAGAAAGCAAGCCTTTGCAGCCTTCATACCATTTCTGATTGCCACATTAAACAACTGTTGGGTAACTTTCGGCGAACCTTCGGCGAATAGATAGAACTTAGCAATATTGGCTCAGGACTGTTTAAAGCAACATTGTCATCCGCAGTCTAACTCTGAGGAGGACAAGGGAACATTGAAAACACACACTACAATACAACAAAACTGTTATCTGCTCCACATGGACTGTTATAAAAATCTTGTTTTAATTTTCTTTTATAACACCTTATTTATACTTGGTTAAACATAGTAAAAACATATTCTTCCAACAATAAGTTTGTACACATGGGTTATTAATTTGTCATTTGTTGTCTTCCATTGTTATCTTTCTGGCAAATTTCTTTCCTAGCTTTCACCTTGATATTTAACAATGACCATGCCACTTTGAGGTTGTGTCCTTCTAACTCATTTCCAGTATTTATCTCAGCTCTTTGATGGAGTGGGGGGGTTCTTGAATCTTAATAGATGGGTATAATCATCATACAAATTCCATCACTGGTCGAACAGTGAAATCATTAGGCTCCACAGGAAAGGACAAGGATAATTTAAATACATTAAAAAAAAGGATTTATTAACAAAATTGTGATTAGAGCAATGACATTAATCCATTAAGAATTCTTATTCATACACCATCAGTTACCAATTTAAATGGTCCAAGAGTCCATATTTTAGAATAAGGAAAAACAAAACATTAGCAAGAATTACAACAATACAAAGGAGCCAGAATGTGTTTTGCATAATGGAAACCCCTAATCCAAATCAGCTGATATGGTTTGGATAAAGGGCATTTAGTTTAGGTAAATAATGTGTCAGCTACAGAAAATAAAAAAAGGTCTCTGAATGAGAAAATAAGAATGATCAGTGGCATAACAAAAGACCCTACAGACCTTCATGGTGCGGAGGGGCCCTCAAGCTCATGCGGCCCCCTCGGACATTGGCAAGACCCAACTCTGACAGCTTCGGACTGGGTCTAGAGTAAGTATGGGCGCAAAATCCATTACGCTTGTGGAATTTGTGGATTTCCGGCAATTTCGCGATCCATGAATCTCGCGAAATTGACGAAAAATCTAAAAATCCGCTTGCGGGTGGATTATTATTTTTTTTTTTGCACATGCCCGAGTTGAAGCTTAAATTCAGTAACATTCAGCCCAAAAAATTAGTGAGCATAGTTGAGGCTAGGCAGGTGGGTTTCCTCCCCATATCTACTGCCTGCAATTAGATGTAATCCTTGATGGAGGTCTTTGCATCCACGAGTTTCTCGAGCACAATCCCCGTGTACTTGCAGTGACCAGGAGGCTGCTTTCTTCTCATCTGCTGCTCTGATCGGTCTCTGACCCTTTATAAACAAGAGGCATGTGAACTCGCATGGAAGCCCCGCCCATTTGGTCCCGCCCCACACACACTAGGGTATGCAACGTATTCGCACCCTTTCCCCACTATGATGGACAGCTCACTCCAAGGACCTAGGCGCCTTTCGGCGTGGTGGCAAAGTTACAGACACACGTGGTCACATATATTTGTGCAAATCCGCGAGTTCGCTGATTTTCCCGCGAACTCGCTGATTTTTTTCCCATTTCGCAAATCCACAAAATTCGCCCATACTTAGTCCAGAGCATGGGGGGGGGGGCCTGCGTGGACTTTGCAGGGGGGGCCCCTTCAAGTTTCGTCACACCACTGGGAATGCTCAGCAATAAAGCCTTTGGGCCTCATTTATGAGGCTGTGCGTCACTTTTACCCCTGCACCACATTATACCTGCGCCAGGTTTAATGTATGCAAGGGGGGCGTATTGACTTAAGGAAGGGTCGTAGAAGTGACGCAGTGAATTCTATGAGATTTCACTGCGTCACTTTTAGGACGCTGTTGCGACAAAATCTTTCGCCTGCCTCACAGCAGGCATAAGACTGACGCAGCCCCATGTGAAAGGACGCATTGCAGGAGTTGCGTCACTTTTGTGACACACTCCAGCAATGCGTCACTTTTGCGCTTACAGATACTTCAGAAATACTGACGTATCTAACTCCTTGCGACATGATGCGTCATACATGAAATATGACGCATCAGGAATGTCGCAAGGAGTGCGCACTAAGAAGTGACGCATCGCTGCTTTCACGCAGCAATGCGTCATTTCTCATAAATGAGGCCCTTTGCACTCAAGCTGTGGAGACCAGCAGAGGTGAGATGGGTCTTCTCAGCATGAAGTCAGCTAGCATCTCTCCTTAGCGCTTAAGAGCGTGAATGAGAGAGTAAGTGTAAGTGTGCTAGTCTAAGAAATACACTCTAATATATTTTGACAAAACCACAATTTGCAACATTTCAGCTCGTTTCCACTCTCTGGAACAAATCAGTTCCCTCTAGACACTGGGAGCAGGTATACTCCCCACTGTCTCATATGTAAACAATGATCCATGCATGGCTATGGTCTTGAATGGTATACAGCAGGAATATCAACAGGATAATATCGACTAGCAAAAATATCGAGGTAAGAATATCGATTTAGTAAAATATCGTTAAAAAAATATTGTTGTTGTAAATATCGATATTGTAGAATAACATAAATATCGACAAATAAAAATATCGTTGTATAGAATATAGTTGAGAGAAATATCGTTGTATATAATATCGAAATTATAATTAGATGTGTTATATAAATGTTGAAAAAAGTATGTTTTATGTTATAATTTTATTAATTTTATGTCTATTGTCATTATTATTGAAATTTTTTTTTATATAAATTGTAAAATATAAGTACATTTTTTAGGAGCGGGTTATTGGTTTTATAGGGGATAAGGGTGGGTAGTAATTTAAAGAAGTTGGGTAAACATTTATTTAGAATTGTAAAAAGAATTTTTTTTGAAAAAGAATATTTTAATTAGAAAATCGAAATGTTAAAAAATTTAGATATTTAAAATTAATTTTGTTAATGAAGTGTGTAAAAGAATTAGTAGCGGGTTGTTGGCTATATAGGGGATAAGGGTGGGTAGTAATTTAAATTTGGTTAATTTAATTTTTTATAAATTAAAAAAAAAAATAATAATTCGAATTTAGAAAATAGAATTTTAAAAATTGAAAATAATGTATTATATTTTAACATCAAATTAAGTGTGTGATTGTTTATTTAGAGTGTTTATTTTAATACAAATTTCGCAATTTAAAATTAGAAATTTGAAATTTGAAATTTGAAATTTGAAAATTGAAAGTAAATTTGTATTTGTAATTTACATTAGGTTAAGTGTGTTATACTTTATTAGTGTGTTGTATGTTTTATAGATGCTAAGGTTGGGTAGTAAATAATAATGTGTGTTAATAGTTTCAAAAATGTGAAATTGTTATTAAATAAAAAAAACTTTTAAAAGTGAACTTTAAATTTAAAATAAAATGTCTAAAATTTATTTAAAATTAAAAATTAGTGTGTGAATGTTTTATTAGTGGGCAATTCGCATTATAATGGATAAGAGTAGGTAGTAATATTTAAAAATGTATGTAAATGTATCATAATAACTAAATTAACAGCAAAAATATTTTAAAAAATTTACAAATTTAAACATTTCAAGTTCTAATTTTTAATATTAAAATAATACAAATTTACAAACAAAATATAACGTTTAAGTATTTATTCGAAGAGTGTATAGGCTGAAGGGTGAGTAGGATTTATAAATTATTGTGCTTTACTGTCCAGTACTTTCCTTGAGTAATGTAGGATTGGAGTTAGAATAGTAAATTAGTTTGGTTTACTGTCCAGCACTTTCCCTGAGTTATGTTGGATTTGGAGTTAGAATAGTAAATGATTATGTTTTACTGTCCAGCACTTTCCCAGAGTTATGTTGGATTTGGAGTTAGAATAGTAAATTATTATTGTTCACTGTCCAGCACTTTCCCTGAGTTATGTTGGATTGGAGTTAGAATAGTAAATTATTATGGTTTACTGTCCAGCATTTTACCTGAGTTATGTTGGATTGGAGTTAGAATAGTTAATTATTATGGTTTACTGTCCAGCACTTTCCCTGAGTTATATTGGATTTGGAGTTAGAATAGTAAATCATTATGGTTTACTGTCCAATACTTTCCCTGAGTTATGTTGGATTGGATTTAGAATAGTAAATTATTATGGTTTACTGTCCAGCACTTTCCCTGAGTTATGTTGGATTGGAGTTAGAATAATAAATTATTATGGTTTACTGTCCAGCACTTTCCCTGAGTTATGTTGGATTGGAGTTAGAATAGTACATTATTATGGTTTACTGTCCAGCACTTTCCCTGAGTTATGTTGGATTGGAGTTAGAATAGTAAATTATTATGGTTTACTGTCCAGCACTTTTCCTGAGTTATGTTGGATTTGGAGTTAGAATGTTGAATTAATATGGTTCACTGTCCAGCACTTTCCCTGAGTTATGTTGGATTGGAGTTAGAATAGTACATTTTTATGGTTTACTGTCCAGCACTTTCCCTGAGTTATGTTGGACTGGAGTTAGAATAGTACATTATTATGGTTTACTGTCCAGGACTTTCCCTGAGTTATGTTGGATTTGGAGTTAGAATAGTAAATTATTATGGTTTACTGTCCAGCACTTTCCCTGAGTTATGTTGGATTGGAGTTAGAATAGTAAATTATTATGGTTTACTGTCCAGCACTTTCCCTGAGTTATATTGGATTTGGAGTTAGAATAGTAAATCATTATGGTTTACTGTCCAACACTTTCCCTGAGTTATGTTGGATTGGATTTAGAATAGTAAATTATTATGGTTTACTGTCCAGCACTTTCCCTGAGTTATGTTGGATTGGAATTAGAATAGTAAATTATTATGGTTTACTGTCCAGCACTTTCCCTGAGTTATGTTGGATTGGAGTTAGAATAGTACATTATTATGGTTTACTGTCCAGCACTTTCCCTGAGTTATGTTGGATTGGAGTTAGAATAGTAAATTATTATGGTTTACTGTCCAGCACTTTTCCTGAGTTATGTTGGATTTGGAGTTAGAATAGTGAATTAATATGGTTCACTGTCCAGCACTTTCCCTGAGTTATGTTGGATTGGAGTTAGAATAGTAAATTTTTATCGTTTACTGTCCAGCACTTTCCCTGAGTTATGTTGGACTGGAGTTAGAATAGTACATTATTATGGTTTACTGTCCAGCACTTTCCCTGAGTTATGTTGGATTTGGAGTTAGAATAGTAAATTATTATGGTTTACTGTCCAGCACTTTCCCTGAGTTATGTTGGATTGGAGTTAGAATATTAAATTATTATGGTTTACTGTCCAGCATTTTCCCTGAGTTATGTTAGATTGGAGTTAGAATATTACATTATTATGGTTTACTGTCCAGCACTTTCCCTGACTTATGTTGGATTGGAGTTAGAATAGTAAATTATTATGGTTTACTGTCCAGCACTTTCCCTGAGATATGTTGGATTTGGAGTTAGAATAGTACATTATTATGTTTTACTGTCCAGCACTTTACCTGAGTTATGTTAGATTTGGAGTTAGAATAGTAAATTATTATGTTTTACTGTCCATCACTTTCCATGAGTTATGTTGGATTGGAGTTAGAATAGTAAATTATTATGGTTTACTGTCCAGCACTTTTCCTGAGTTATGTTGGATTTGAAGTTAGAATAGTGAATTATTATGGTTCACTGTCCAGCACTTTCCCTGAGTTATGTTGGATTGGAGTTAGAATAGTACATTTTTATGGTTTACTGTCCAGCACTTTGCCTGAGTTATGATGGACTGGAGTTAGAATAGTAAATTATTATGGTTTACTGTCCAGCACTTTCCCTGAGTTATGTTGGATTTGGAGTTAGAATAGTAAATTATTATGGTTTACTGTCCAGCACTTTCCCTGAGTTATGTTGGATTGGAGTTAGAATATTAAATTATTATGGTTTACTGTCCAGCATTTTCCCTGAATTATGTTAGATTGGAGTTAAAATATTAAATTATTATGGTTTACTGTCCAGCACTTTCCCTGACTTATGTTGGATTGGAGTTAGAATAGTAAATTATTATGGTTTACTGTCCAGCACTTTCCCTGAGTTATGTTGGATTTGGAGTTAGAATAGTACATTATTATGTTTTACTGTCCAGCACTTTCCCTGAGTTATGTTAGATTTGGAGTTAGAATAGTAAATTATTATGGTTTACTCCATCACTTTCCATGAGTTATGTTGGATTGGAGTTAGAATAGTAATTTATTATGGTTTACAGTCCAGCACTTTCCCTGACTTATGTTGGATTTGGAGTTAGAATATTAAAATATTGTGGTTTACTGTCAAACATTTTCAATGAGTTATGTTGGATTTGGAGTTACATTATTAAAAATTGTTAATTTAAAAAAAATACAAAATATATAACTAAAAAAAATATTTATATTTGTAATTATTATTACATATATATTTCTAATATTAATTTTATAAAGAAACAAATATATATATTTTTGATACATTTTAATATTTACATCACAAGTTACAACATTTATTAAGTACAATAGTAATATAGTCTTGTGAAAAACTTTTTTTATTACTTTCTTTTGTAGATGGAAAGAAATAAATATTTTTATTACACAATTTTTTATTATATCTTCACATTTTACATTGCGGTATTTGTAACATATACATTGTAATATTATATATAATTAGCATATTACTTTTTAAATATTTTATTTTAAAATTAATATGCTAATTAATTTACATATAATTGCCATTTTCAAAAGTATATACATAAAATAATTCACATTTTTATATAAATTAAAGAAAATTGATACAATAATAAACATATTTTTAATATACAATAATTTATAATATATAATTATATAAAACAAATATTGTATATTTTACATTATTCATATGTTTATTCTGAACATTTAGAAAATTATTACAATTTATGGAAAATAATTTGCAAATTATAACATTTTTTTCTTTATTATAATAGGATTAAGTCCTATTTTTGTTTTTATTATGCTGCCATTTTGTTTTGTGTACTTCACTTTTTAGTCTATCTACATCGTTGTTTGGGTCATTTCAGAAAACGGAACCTCTCGGTTGGGAGCTGCTTCGTGTTGGTGAATGTAAGTTTAACTTTCATTACTTTTAAGTAAATTTTAAGAAATTTTTGAGCTAGTTTAAATGTGTACGTGTTGCTATGTGTTTTATTTTACTGTTTATGTGAAAAGTACGTGTTATTTTAGGACGTTAGTGTAAGCGTACTTTGTTTGATATTTAATATGGAAGTCATGTTAATCTATTGTATTAAAGTATTACTTTATGTACCTTACTGTATTTTATATGTTATTTTTAGGCTTTGTGGGTTTCGTATTTATTGGGGGTGGGTTTTGTTAGTACTTTATTTACAGGTGTTTGTTTTGGTGACCAGATGGATTTGATTTCTTTTTTTTTTACATACAGGGAAATGTTTAAATACATTTCCTGATTTTTCGGGATTTTGGAGCGTTTTTTATCGTGATTTATTTTCGGGTTTTTTATGGTTCCGTTATCTAGAGGATTGCTACGTTGGACCCTTATTATACAGTTGTATTTTTAGCATTTTGTGGGGATTTTTTTTACGATGTGGATTGCTTTTGGTTGTATTCGTGTTGAAACCATCTACTTGCAACACATTCTACAGCTGCAGAACCGTAAGTTATTATTATTTTTTATTTTGGGGTGGATTTAGCAAATTTGTTAATTTTTTTAAAATTTAGTTCCATTATGTCTTGTAATAATAAATAACATTTATTTTTACATGACATAATTTAACTAATTTAAAAAAAAAATGGTCTGTTTTATTTATTGTTTGATGCGTTCTTATTTGTATTTTATTAAAGGATAGATTTTGAAATTAGGTCTAGGTATTCTAGACCTTGGATACTTGGGTACAGTCTGGTTTTTTGTTGTTGGTATTCGTACATATTTAATGTTTGTTTACTTAGTTTTGGCCCGATTTTTGATAGAGATTGCTCTATTCTTAGTTCTTGGTAGCTTTGCTCATTTTTGATGCTTTGGATTAGTTTATGGAGTGTTGATTGTGTTCTTCAAATTGTGGCTTGGAAGGCATTATGCCATCCTTCTACTGCGCTGTTAGTTTTGGCTTTCTGTGCTATAGTACTAGCATACACATTCCACCATGGAATTTGGAATTTAGGTTGTCTGCGGTGACCAGAACGATGTAATCTTCCCACCCAGGTGTCTTCAAAATAGTCTAAGAAGGGAGTTAATTTTTTCTCATTACTGCGGTAGAAAGGGCTGTCGAGTAATAAATTGTAATAATTAGGAACTTCTGTTGTTGTCACATATGCCAGTGCAATTAACTTTTTAATCTGGTAAGCAAAGTTACTGTTTGTTGAATATTCAATGCTTAAAGTAGATTTTTGTAAGTGTCTCTATATACTTTGGTTGTAGTGATAATAACACCCTTGTATTGAAGTGTGTGGATATATTTTAAGTATAGCTTGAATCATAGCTATTTCAAAGTCGATTATGATTCTTTGTGGATAGTAATTATCAGTAAAATCTTTGATAGTTGTTAAAATGTCTACGTAGGTTGCATTTGTTTTATTTGGCAGCAGTGTATAAATTAAAGGGATATTAGTTTCCTGGTATTCACCAGGGATGGTGTAAAGTTGATAGAAAGGTTTGGGACAAACTTTAAAAGTTCCGTCCATCATCCATGTTTCACATGGTTTTAGTTTTTGCAAATTGCTATTTGTTGCAAAAAGTAAAACTCTTTTATCATGACTTTGGTTATCATACATTAAGAATTTATCTTCATTGTGGGTAATAGTATATTCTGGATATATTTTAATCTCTTGAAAAGTTTCAGGTGCTGGTGGAGTTGGATCAGAAGCTCATTTTGTTTTAGCTATTAATCTTTTCAAGTTGGGGATTGAAGGTAACTGTCCTGTTACATGTTCTGGCACTTTGCTTAAAACATTTTTCAAAATAGTGATGCTTGTTTCTTGGGAGCCTGTACTAGCTTCTCTCAATGTCTCTAGTGCTTCTCTTACTTTGACTTCTGTTACATTGGGTGGGTGGTTATGCTCACGTACATTTACAAGATTGTTATCAACAGTAGTTGCTCTACCATAGCATGCAGTTGAATAATATTTACTACATTTCCAATGGGTTTTATTCTCTTTGACTCTTTCTTGGGTGTAGGTATAACCCATGTAGCTCAGCATTATTTTCCCCTTTTGAGAAGTTATAAAAGTAGCTCCTTCTGCCATGTTTAATGTAATGTAATGTAAGTATGCACTTTTATAGCGCGACTGTCACTCCAAGGAGCATCCTGGCGCTTGTAGCCCGTAGCCTAGATGGAAGGCCGGAAAAGTCAACTCCCACATCTATCTCATCTAAACAGAACGCTGTGTCTAAACCAGAGTCATACAGACCGAGTCTGGGAGGTTGAAGATCCAAGTTTTCAGAGCCTTACGGAAATTCTTCTCAGCAGAGATCAGGCGCAGGTTGGGAGGGAGTTTATTCCAAGCTTTTGCGCCCAGTGTTGCGAGAGATTTCCCTCCTCTAGTTGAGAGTCTGAATTTAGGGGTCTGTAGTAAATTCATGTTGGCTGATCTTAGGGAGCGTGTTGGTGCATACTGTTTGAACCAGGGAAGGAAGTATTTGGGTCCTTTTTGGTGATATGCCCTAAAGGTAATCACTAAGATTTTGAAGAGTATGCGTTTGTGAATAGGTAGCCAGTGTAGGGCCTTGAGGGCGGCTGAGGCAGATGACCTCCTCGGCCATTTTAGGACCAGACGGGCAGCAGCATTTTGGACAACCTGTAACCTATGCAGGACAGATCGATTTAATCCTGCATATAAGCTGTTGCAGTAGTCCAAGCGGGATGTTACTAGTGCTACTGTCACCGTCTTCCTGGCTGTCAGAGGAAGAAAATCAAAAAACTTTCTAAGCCCTCTGATGATGTTGAAACAAGACCCTGCCACTGCCCCTGCTTGCTGTTTGAAAGATAGGGCACTGTCGAATCTGATCCCTAGGTTCCGGGCCGCGGTGATGGTATCCGGAGGGGACTCCACCCCCAGTGGCCACCATAGGCTGGGGGAAAAGGGGTTTTGGGGGCCGAAGGGTATAATTTCGGTCTTCCCGGCATTACATTTTAGATGGTTGTCACGCATCCAAATGAAAGTTGCGGTGAGGCAGGCTTTTAGATTTTCCTCTGCCTTTCCATTTTCCCTGTCTAGCACTAGAATGAGCTGAGTATCGTCAGCGTATGATATGGTACTGATGTTAAAAGACGAAATCAGCTCAATCAAGGGGATCATGTATATGTTAAACAGTACCGGGCTTAGGCTGGAGCCCTGCGGTACCCCTGTTTGTGTGATTTTTTCCTCAGAACGGTATTCTCCCAACACCGTGACCTGCCTACGGTGGTCGAGGAAATTCCTCAGCCAGTCCAACACGGTGCCCCCAATCCTTGCTGCCCTCAGTCGCCTGATTAGATTGAGTGGGACACCGTATCGAAGGCCGCCGATAGATCAAGTAGGATAAGGACGGCCTTCTTCCCCTGATCCATGGCGGTCTTCAGTGTCTCCACGGTGTACAGAAGGGCGGATTCCGTTGAGTGTGAGGCCCGAAACCCAGATTGATTAGGGTGCAGGATATCCTCGTCCTCTAGGAATTTGGTCAGCTGTTTATTCGCCACCCTTTCGGTCATTTTAAAAAGCATCGGGAGCAGGGAAATTGGACGGAGGTTGGAGAGTGTTGATGGGTCTGGCAGAGATTTTTTTTGCAGGGGTTTCACTGCCGCTAATTTCCATTCCGAGGGAATCTCAGCAGAGGATAAGGATGAGTTTATGATATTATTTATGATGGGATTAACTGTATCTACTAGGGCATGTAACATCATAGGGGGGCAGGGGTCAAAGGGAGAACCAGATTTAGTGGACAGGATCAATTGACGTGAGTCTTCTAAACTAATAGGCAGAAAATCACAGAATTGTGCTACTCCAGGGGCAATTTCAAGGTCCTCTGCTGCTATGATAGCGGGCTGTTCAGAGAAGCCATTGGTAAGGTTTTGTATTTTCTGCTCAAAGAAATCCGCAATCGAGTTGCATAGGGTAAGGGAGGGCGGAATCTCTGATAGGAGGAACCTTGGTTTCATAAAATCATTGACCACTTTAAAGATCTCTTTCTGTTTGTTATTCGAAGAATCAATTGCTTTTGAGTAATATTCTTTTTTAGCAGTTTTAATCTGAGCATGGTACTGCCTCCTAGATTCTTTATAGTGGCTGAGGTCTTCTTCCTTATACAAGCGGCGCCAAGTTCTCTCCAATTTTCTAACTTCTACATGTTTCTCCTTCAATGAGAGTGAGAACCAGGGTTCCGATTTTTTTGTATGGAGTGGTTTGCTGGGGTTTGTGGCCTTAGGGGGACCACGAATTTCCTCTAGCCAGTGATTAAAATTTTTATTATCTGCCTCCGTGATGCCGGTCCAGATGGGTTTAAGTGCCACAGCTCTGAGCTGCAAATCCGGGTCCTTACTTATTTTCTTCCAGTCATGTTTCATGCTGGTGTTTACTTTAGGGAGACCCTTTTTGATCCCCTTTCCTTCCACTGAAAAGTCAAATGGAATGAACATGTGGTCGGTCCAGGTTAGGGGACGGGGCGGTTTTACCTTTAGAGATGTTAGGTTTGAGCATACGCAGTCCAATACGTGTCCTGCCCTATGCGTAGGGTCCCGTGTCAGTAGGGTCAACCCTAATACATCTATAAGATCTTTAAAACAAGATGCGTTAGTGTCGGAGTCAGAATCAAGGTGTAGATTTAAATCGCCTAAGACAGTAAAATTAGCAAATTTGAGGGCGAGGTTGCTGATCACCTCAGCTAAACTATCTGGGAAGTTTTTCTGTTGACCAGGAGGTCGGTATATCAGTACTCCAGACAGAGTGAAAGTTGTGGTGTTGAGTAAATGAAGATTAAAACCTAGACTTTCCGCCTCCTTGATATCTGGAAGATCAAATGTAGTACATTTGATCGAGTCGCGATGGATGATGGCAAGCCCCCCCGCGTTGTATCTGCCTATCCAATCGCTGGATGCGGTACCCTTGCGGTAGCGCTAGGACAACATCAGGGGTCGACCAGGCTTTAAGCCACGTCTCTGTGACGAACAGGCAATCTAGGTCATTCTCAGCAATTAGGTCGTGTACATTGGCTCCATTTTTACCCATTGACCTAGCGTTAATGAGTCCACCCTGAAAGATTTTTGAGCCGTTAGGTGTAATGGCATGTATCAGCGGGCTTAGTTCGACTTTACAGTGTTTGCAGCATATAGGTCCCCTCCAGGTGTCTGCTTGCAGAGTATTTTGACAGCAACTATCCTGGACCTGCAGTGAGTATAGCGTGTCCCTAGGAAAGTGTAATTCCTGATAGGAATGGCTAAGGGCAATGTCCCTCGTCCCGGCCGCGGCACGGACGGGCACAGACGGGCTTACCTCTGGCGCACCTCCGGCGCGCCATCGGTGCGCCCGCTGCGCGCGTCCGCTGCACGTCAGCCCCATGTGAGCTTTAAGTAGGAGGCTCCTGACGGTCCTAGTGAAACCACTAGACCGTCACCTCTCTAAGATGGCCCCCGGAAGTGAGGGTGCTAGACTCCCTCTGTCCCGCGCTGGTCCACTCCCTCCACAACAAACAGCACAAGCTGCGGTGGAACGGGGAGATGAGCGGTGTCTTTCCCACACAAAGGTACAATTGTACTACAGTGTCAACAATTTAAAATTATACTGTGCAAATATCAGTCATTTAACATCAGTACATACGACGATTTTAAAATTAGGTTTCTGCAATTGACAGCGTGCTAGTGTGAAGATTAATCAGCAGCGCGTCTGCCTATCCGAGTATTTGTGCAAGTGAGTGCTTCAGCGCGCCAAAAAAAGCTCGCCTTAAGTAGGAGGCTCCTGACGGTCCTAGTGAAACCACTAGACCGTCACCTCTCTAAGATGGCCCCCGGAAGTGAGGGTGCTAGACTCTCTCTGTCCCGCGCTGGTCCACTCCCTCCACAACAAACAGCACAAGCTGCGGTGGAACGGGGAGATGAGCGGTGTCTTTCCCACACAAAGGTACAATTGTACTACAGTGTCAACAATTTAAAATTATACTGTGCAAATATCAATCATTTAACATCAGTACATACGACGATTTTAAAATTAGGTTTCTGCAATTGACAGCGTGCTAGTGTGAAGATTAATCAGCAGCGCGTCTGCCTATCCGAGTATTTGTGCAAGTGAGTGCTTCAGCGCGCCAAAAAAAGCTCGCCTTAAGTAGGAGGCTCCTGACGGTCCTAGTGAAACCACTAGACCGTCACCTCTCTAAGATGGCCCCCGGAAGTGAGGGTGCTTGACTCCCTCTGTCCCGCGCTGGTCCACTCCCTCCACAACAAACAGCACAAGCTGCGGTGGAACGGGGAGATGAGCGGTGTCTTTCCCACACAAAGGTACAATTGTACTACAGTGTCAACAATTTAAAATTATACTGTGCAAATATCAGTCATTTAACATCAGTACATACGACGATTTTAAAATTAGGTTTCTGCAATTGACAGCGTGCTAGTGTGAAGATTAATCAGCAGCGCGTCTGCCTATCCGAGTATTTGTGCAAGTGAGTGTAAGGTAAGGTAGATCTGTGAAGACATATATATGTGTTTTTAGTAAAAGTGATAAACATTTATTTAAATGTCTAGGCTAAAATGAGAAATTTAAAAATGTACTTACAATGTTGTTTTTCTGCTAATCAGATGTTATCTGTTCTTATATTCAAAGTTTCACTGTTTAATGTCCTGTAGTTGTGGTAGAGAATAGTAGTAATTAATGATATCGTTTTATACTTGTTTGTTTCTACTTTCTGATTATTAATAGACACAGTGGGTATACTTACTTAATTTAGTAGAAGATGTTGTTTGTGTAGTCGTAGATTGGTAGATGAAGATTGTATATTCTGGAAAAAAAGGTAATATTAGTTATTTATTATAATTGGATATATTTGTAGCTCATAACATAACAAGTCTTTTGGAACTTCTATTTGCTATATTCTTAGTTATTTTAAAATTTTCTAAGTAGAAATTTATAAGGCTGTTCATATTTTCTTTTATTTATTTATTGTGGCTGTTTTTGATAGGATGTTTTAGTTATATTTTACAAAAAAGAGAGAGCATTTCTTTAGTTCAGGGAGTTTAGCTACTTTTCGTGAGGTTTTTATGCTACATAAAATAAGAGTTCACTTACTTGAGTTGTAGTAGACTGTGTTGTAGTCGTTGTTGTAGGGGTGTATTCTCTTCTCTTCAGCAAAGTAACCGTTTTTCTCCAAGTTTGGGCCAAAAATGGTAATTTTAGTTAAGTATGTAATTGTTTTTATAGTAGTGAGTTAAGTAATTGTTCATTTTGATTGGTTCAATTACATGTATTTTAAATTCATTGGATGAGAACCTTAGTTTGAATTTGAAAACCGTTATTTTTTAATGAGCCTGTAATAATAATTATTTTGTTCTACTTTATATTAGAAAATGTTTTCTATGTGTTTGATTATAATAGTTAATAATGTTAAAAAGGTTAAAATATGTTAAATCTTAATAAAACTAATCGAAAATGAGTGTATTATACTTTTTGGTAACGTTTATATTACTAATGTTTATTTAAATATTATATATAAGTATTTAAATCATATAGTATATAGATATATTTTAGAAACGCTTTTTTATAATTTAAATAATTATGAAAAAGTAAATTAGTTGAAGGTATTGTGTATTTAAGGTTATAGAGAAGAAGGCGATATTTTTAGTATATTTAAATAGGTACTAAGTAACTCGATATTTGTGTTATCGATATTAGTGTAGATGGTAATGTTATTTCAAGGGTTGTCGATAATGTAGTAGTCGATATTTATGTACTCGATATTATTGTAAACGAAATTAATGTAGTCGATAAAAAAGTATCGATATTTGTGTAGATCCTAGTTTAAGTATATGATGACGATATTTTTGTTGACAATGTTTTTGTGACGATATTTTTGTTGGTCGGTGTTTTTGTAATCGATATTTCATCATGGAACCGTCTTGAATCTTTACACTGGACAGGCTATCGGCTACAGTCAGCTCTTACCAAGAGACGCTCTCCCACACTGGTAACTTCTTTAATGAGAACCTCTCCATCAGTCGTCTACTCCATAAGAAATATCTATTCACGAGCTAACAAAAAACATCCGGAAAAAACACAGTAATTGCAAGGGGAAAAAACATAGGGGCTGATTACGATGTCAGTCAGTAAGGCTCCGAATGGCATTCAGTTTGAGTGAACTCGTGTCGGAGGCCAACTTTCCGACAGACTCAGAAACATTTCCGACAATCGGGTACGATACAAGGTAACCGTCTGGTCCATCAGACTCAGTTCCGCCTGGCATTCGGACAGCCCGAGTCGGTAAGAGGAATCATAGAGCTCTACAGGCCGTGTTTCCTACCAATCGATTACCATGTCGGATTCAACAGCTGTTCTGACTCGGTCTGTCCGACATGGATCAGTTGTCGGAAACTGACTTTTGGGGCCCATAGCCGGCCCCATCACCCGAAGACCACTATCTGGGGTCTGTGGAGGTACCCATGGGTCCCCTCTTTCCAACCATGCACAGTGTGGCAGGCACCATGGGGTGCCTGCCACAGTGTGCACGGTTTTCCGCACCCACCTCTTTATTCAATGGGAGTCTGTGTTGTCATTTGGAATACAGGCTCCCATTGTAGTCAATGGGAGTTCGACCAACCGGTGTTCGGTATCATCATAATCAGTCGGTCGGACTCCCTGAACCCGAGTCAGTTGGAAATCACTCCGACAAGGAGTCGGTCGTAATGCTTTCCGACCAACATCGTAACGAGGCCCATAATGTACAAAATGAATGAATATAAAATGTGTAGGCCGTTCTGTCTTTCAAGTGTAAAATCGACATTTCAAAATGGCAATAGAAAAGGTAGCTAAGGGTAACTATTTAACAGGTTAAATGGGCTGCTGCTCATAATGAATAAATATAGTCCCCTACTACAAATTATATGATTACTATGCACACGTTATTTTGCAATGTAAATCACATTTTAATTACAGATGCGTTAATTAAATGAATATTTTTCGGTCTCCCATATTTCTCTACTTCTCTCTTTTACCTTTTTCTATGGGGCATTCAAACACTGTTCCTCTCTCTCCTCCCAGGTTACTTCTTCCCGGTGCTTGTCCTTCATACAGCATTGTCTGCCAGGTTTTCTACCATTTTGTTTATCATCTCTGGTCAGTCAATTAAGTCCTCTATTGCCCTCTCATCATCCTGACCAACCTCAAATGCATTTCTTCAATCAGATTCCACTCTGTCGTTCCTTTTCCCCAGGCTGTCTTAGTCATTCTCTTAACTGAAAAGCCAATGTATTGCTATGCAGTGTTTTGCCAACAGTGGATCCAGCGCTGCAAATTTTTGATGCACTTTCTACTTTTGCATTTGGGTGTGACACTGTTGGACCTGGCTCTTTCTGCAGAGTCATCCCAGATTATTGCCTTCTTCAGCCTTTCTTTGCTGAACCAGTTTTTGTTGGCTTTTAGGGCTCTGTGCAATTTTTCCTTGCTAACCAGTGGTAAATTGCTTTTGCTCTCCCTTGAAAACATGGTAAATGAGCCTACACACGATTGGTAAATTTAATTTACTTGTACTTCCCTAGTACATAGCACTATATGCTACCCAGGGCCTGCAAATTAAATGCTACTAGTGGGCTGCAGCACTCATTGCGCCACCCATTCAAGTAGCTTTTGTCATGTGTCAGGCCTGCCACTGCAGCCTGTAGTGTAGTTTTAAACTGTCATTTCCACCTCATAATATAAACCTTTTGCCAGGCCTAAACCTTACAGTATCAAAGGGCAGCATGGATGGTATTTAAAGTAGTATAACGTGGCCTTAATAAGAGAGTACACAATTGTTGTATTGTGTATTTTTGTACTTTTGTTTTGCTGTGTTTTTCTCTGCCATTGTTTGTTCAGTTTACATATTGTTTGTGTAACTGTATGAGCGCCATTATTACTATGTCTATTTTTTGTTGAATCTACATTAAATATTAATTTTTTATATAATTGTGGTACATGGATAATATGAAATTTAGTTAGCACTGCATTTTCCTCTTTCTTATTATATTTTTTATATATTCAACTTTATCTGTTATTCTGGCTCACGAACCACTGTTGAGTAGAGGGTATTTAAAGTAGGACATGTGGGTTTACGTTGTACCTATCCTAGAAGGGGAAAACTCCTAAAGTAATTTTTCACTAATGTAAAGTTTTCTCCCCTATAGACTAACACGGAGTCACCTTATTATATTCAATAAATGCTATTTTCAGATTGAGAGCAGATAGAAAAATTATGTTTACACTCAAATGAATTGTAATTTAAAATCCTCTTTAATGGTAAAGTGAGACTTTAAGTTATAATTCTAAAAATGTTACTTTCATCAATTTGGCATTTTTCTGCCCAAATCAGCTGTGCCTTTCTGCCAGTGACCTGTGTCACATGACTGTGAGTGGCTCTGCTGGTTTGGGTTTTATTGCTTCCAGACAGTGAGACAAAATGAACCTAGGTGTGGGGGGAGAGGTTCATCCTGGCAGGATGGCTGGGGAGGAGCTGTCAGCTGCTAAGATTACACTTCAAGGGGCCCTACATGCAGCATACACAAAGGAACCTGCGACCAAGAATGCACCGCCCTAGATAGCTTAGAGCCAACCCTGGGGAAGGGAAGAACTGACCAGAACCAGTTTTGTGGGTGGGTCAGGGAATACCCACACAAACGCTGGAACCAGGTATAAAAGTGGGACCTTCAGAACCTCTCATCAGAACACTCCTGGACCTGTGGAAGATTCATAAGATGGAGTGCTTGGATGTCTGAAGAAGGAAAATTCGACCTGCTTGCCTTGAACTTTGGCTCTCCAGAAATTAATCCAAGGGTCGATTAGCTTCCAGAGCCCTCCCTGCAACTGTCCAGTTGACTAGTACCAACATGACTGACCTCGACCTGCCTGAGCCCTGCTGCTGACCTTCTGCTGGAGTGAGTCCTGATCCACAAGAGGTGCCCCCTAGGGCCTAGAACCTTGGCTGGAATCAGTGTGAACTCCTCCTCATAAAAGGCGAGAAGTTTTAGGCTCCTCACAACCACAAAGAGCTTACACTTATCCCTTCAGTCGATTAGGCGCTGTTTGGGGAATTAGGAAGGACGCCCTGCTCATCACTCGAGCCGCCATCTTGGGGGGAATTTCTGTTGGCGGGCTAGTTGTCTTGGTCCCACCTGACCTCACAAGCATAAAAGCACTGGTAGTACGCACGCGCGCATACCTAGGGGATTCATGAGGCGGAAAGCCGGGAATCGTAGCTCAGTTGTTTTTAATTGTAGTCATTTTTTAAAAACCTATCGCACCTTTGTTACTTTGTTTTACATGATCTTATGCTTATCCCATCAGCCAATTAGGCGCTGTTTGGGGAATTAGGAAGGACGCCCTGCTCATCACTCGAGCCGCCATCTTGGGGGGAATTTCTGTTGGCGGGCTAGTTGTCTTGGCCCCACCTGCCCTCACAAGCATAAAAGCGCTGTTAGTACGCACGCGCGCATACCTAGGGGATTCCTGAGGCGGAAATCCGGGAATGCTAGCTCAGTTGTTTTTAATCGTAGTCTTTTTTTAAAAACCTATCGCACCTTTGTTATTTTGTTTTGCATGATCTTACGTTTATCCCTTCAGCCGATTAGGCGCTGTTTGAGGAATTAGGAAGGACGACATGCTCATCACTCGAGCCGCCATCTTGGGGGGAATTTCTGTTGGCGGGCTAGTTGTCTTTGCCCCACCTACCCTCACTTGTAAAAAATTACTTCATTGGCTCAGACGTGCCAAAGGCAAGCCCGTCTGTGCTCGTCCGCATCAGACCGAGCCGGGAGGCGAGAATCTCTGTCCAATCTGCAGTCGAGGACCCATCCGTGGCTCCTTGCACTTACACGGGAGCTACACTGCACAAGATAAGGACTACTGCTTTTAGCAAACAAGGGCCTGTGAGTAGTTTCCACACCTCGTTCCCTGCTATGCTAGAAGCCCCTGTAGCCTGCAAGACATGTAGGTTTCAGTGCACTCCGGGCGGGGTTTTCGCAAATGAGCTTGCAAAAGACCTAATCCAAGCCCAAAATAGTACACACCCTTCCATTAATCTAGCAATACCCGATGACAATAAATTCATCCATCTTGATAGAGTGGGGAAGACAGGAGGAGGCATAGGGATCGCCTTTAAAAACCATCTAAAAGTACAATGGCTCTTTACTATCTGTAACGACAAGGTGGAACTGGGAATTTTTAAAGTCACCATGTCTCCATTGATGACCTGGGATGGGGCATTACTCTATCAGCCACCTGGACCTAAAACAAACTTTGTGAATTATCTTACGGAATTTATCGCAGGCTGTGGCTTCCAGTAATTTTATTTTACTGGGAGATTTCAACTTTCATGGAGAAGGCGCGATGAACCCTGAGGTAATGAGGCTCACTTCTAGTATGAGCAACATCGGTTTATCACAAAGGGTGCTTGGGCCCACCCACTGTGCAGGTCACACGCTAGATCTTATTTTTACAAACTCGGAGCAGTTAAGGATTCATCCCCCACTCACCGTCACATGGACAGATCATTGTATGATCCTTTTCACTCTCCTGCCCCAAATTGGCTCAACTCATATGAGTCACTCAAATCCAATTTAGAGTGATAGGCATGGGCCTTGGGAGAAACTCACTTTGGAAGCCTTTAACAAGACATTCCCCATTACAATCAGGACCTTGGGCAATATTTCCAGGATCCATTGGATATGTTGGATAGTTCTAACTCTGCCTTAGTAAAGACTTTTGATGTACAGTAGTTATTCCTGAGTGTAAGACAAACCCTGTCACTCGGCGGCCTTCTGCCCCCTGGTATTCATGCGCCTTGAAAACTAAAAAGTCATTGTGTAAAGCTTTAGAGAGACGATGGAGAAGTACTAAAAACCCTGTTGATGAACAGAGTTATAGATTAGCTTTATCCCACTACCGCCAAACAATTAAAACTGCCAGATGTATGTATATTCGTGATCAAATAGAACAATCTAGCAACTCCTCTAAAGCACTGTTTAACATCGTCAAGGACTTCGCATCCCCTCCTACATGCAAACAGTCTTCACTAGAATCCCAGGTACTTTGTGACTCAATAGCATACTTTTTCCAAGAAAAAATGTCTTTGATTTTTATGCTAATTTCCCTCTGACAAGCATTAATAACATCGCATCTATCAAGGATCTGGACGCACTTATGACATCCTCGATTTGTCATCTTAATCAGTTTGAGACTATCTCGCTGGAGGAAACAAGCAATTTATTGTCTGTAGCCAAATCTAGCTCACCGGGTGACTTATGTTCCCCTAACATTATGGCCTTCTTTCCCCCGTGTGTGCTCCGGAAATACAACACATTTTTAATTCCTCTATTTTAACTAGTTTAATCCCTGCCACCTGGAAGGAAGCTTATGTCCGGCCTATCCTTAAGAAACCGTCGGCAGACCCTCAGGTGCTCAGCAATTACAGACCGATATCTCTGCTGCCTTTGCTCGGTAAAATATTGGAAACTGTAATAAATAAACAACTCAGCCATTATTTAGAATTTAATGATATTCTCGATCCTTTACAGTCGGGCTTTCGCCCGGGTTTTAGTACAGAGACGACCATTTTGGCTGTCACTGACTCAATAAGACTAACTCTTTATGCTGGAGGATCCTTGATACTGATCCGCTCGGACCTCTCCGCAGCATTCAATACTATCTCTCATCGTCTGCTTGTGGAGAGGCTAGATGAGTGTGGTATCAGGAGTCTAGCCCTGCTGTGGCTCAAGAATTTTTTAACAGATAGATGGCAAACTATAACTTTGGGTCCATTTACATCTCGAAAATTCTTGCTGGACAAGGGAGTACCACAGGGCTCATGCCTAAGTCCCACACTTTTTAATGTGTATTTGGCTCCCCTGGCCAAGATTGTTCAACCATTCGGCTTCGAGATAGTATATTATGCCGATGATACCCAGTTGTTATTTCCAATTGGCACCAATCCCATCGACGAGAAACTGCATTTCTCGGCAGGAATGCTAGCCGTCTCAAAATGGATGACTGAATGCTGTCTCCAACTTAACCCTGGGAAAACCGAGTTTATGCTCCTTGGCAGAGCCCCTAACAAAATATTTGTATGTGTTTCACATGCGCCATTTACGGGCACTGGTTCACGAGCACTAATTGTTCATTTATTATATTCACTGCACCCATTTTATTTTAGTAATGTCGATGCTGCTTTTCATTACTTTGTGCTTTCAGACATTTATATAAACTTAGTAATATTTTTGGTTCTTCCTTTGGTTCTCTTATTAATTAAGTGTGGAAATGTCTTTGTACTAATAAATACCTTTTGAGACACTATTGCAGATAGTATAGATTACCACAGCTTCAATTGGGTCATCGTTCAGGAACCCATCGATACGGCTTGCAATGCGAAGTCCAGAGTTGGGGATGCAGCAAGGAGGTAGTGATGCATCAGATCCAAGGAGCTGCAAGGCCGCAATGCTGAGTCTGGTTTACATCATCGAGGCTGCTGTCGATGAGAGATGCAACGACCTAAGCTGCGGATGCACACTGATGTTGGGGCAAGGCGTTGATTCTGAGGACTGCGGGTCTTTGCGATGGGTAGAATGCATGCAGCTGTGGCGATGTGTCGGTTCTGCTGTGGAATGATCTGCTCAGCCCAGGTAGTGTGTCGGTACTGCTCAGGGATATGCGGCTCTACAGAGAAGATGCGCCGGGTCCAGAAAAGGGGTAGCACCACTTAGCAGGGTAGACTCACATACAGCATAGTCCAAGTGCAGATGCAAGGTAGTTGGAAGCCTGTTATGTACCTGTGGCTTCAGATCAGGAGGCCAGCCAACTAGCACTGGAATCACTGTGTGTTCTGGGTTCAAGAGATGCAGGTCTAGTCCTTCTCACCCAGACATGAAGGCAGCAGGTTAGCACAGGAAAGCAGGATTCCAGCACACCCCAGTCCTGCAGAGTGACAGTCTTTCAGCAGCACACCAGTTCTTCTTCCGGGCACAGAATCCATAGGTCCAGAAAGGCTGTGAAGTGTGGTGTCTAAACTCCTTCTTTTATACATAGTTGTGCCTTTGAAATGGGTAGGAGCTTCTAGAGGCAAGCCTTTTAAAGTGCACAGATGCCCTCTTTTCCCTGCCCTGGCTTTAGACTAACTGCAAGGGGTATGAGGGACACAGCCCATTTGGGTGAAAATGAGGCTTTACACAGCTCCTAACCCTGTGAAGCTCAGTCAGCCACACCTAAGCTCCCATTTTGTGTGGCTGTTTAGGAGGAATACACAAAGCCCAACTGTCAACTATATCCGTTCATGTGACCAGTCACAGGCTACAGTCACCAAATGGCTAAGGCAAGGAAATGCCATCTTTCTCAAAGTGGCATTTTAGGATTTGTAATTTTAAAATCCAACTTTAGGTTTGGACCTGGCAAAAGGTTGATTTTGCCAGGTCAACATGGCAGGTTAAAACAGGCTGTGCAATTCCAGTCCAGAGGCATGTTAAAAGGGCTACTTAAGTGGGTAACACAATCAGTGCTGCAGACCCACTGGTAGCATTTTAATTTACAGGCCCTGGGCATATGTAGTGCACTTTACTAGGGACTTATAAGTAAATTAAATATGCCAATACCACCATGTTTAGAGTAGAGAGCACAAGCACTTTAGCACTGGTTAGCAGGTGTAAAGTGCACAGAGTCCTAAAGCCAACAAATATGAATTATGCAATAATAGGATAATGGAGGCAAAATATTTGTTGATGACACTGCAGAACGGGCCATTTTACCCAGCCTCGCATTCTATCACTCTGGTATGTGTTGACCCCCAGTTACTTTCTAGGTTGACTTCCAATGATACCCTAGCATCTGCATGGACATTCACATATCGCAGAGTTTCTTGGTATAGCTACCAAATCAGAACCTGTCCCAGCTGCCTGCTCCTTCACATTCTATCATAAGTGGAGAATGATCAAAGAGAAATCTATTTAAGTACTGTGCACTCTGTACCCTGACACTCAAATCTCTAGTCAGTAAGATGTGGCCTGAGTATTGCCTGTGAGCATGGTTTTTCAGATATGAATAAATCCGACTCTTTCCATTATGTCCAATAATGTACCCATAATTGCCGGCTTTGTATGGTACTTGGGAGGATATCTATAAATATCCACACCTAAAACACAATTGAAGTCCTTCATCTAGATCAAGGTAGAACAACATAGGGAAGTAGCAGGTATAATAACATCTTTTAGTAAGTTCTATCATCTGTACTAGGACATATGAGTGTAGGAGACATATTTCAACCCTGTCAGGCACATATCATCCCTCTATGTCTGCCTGTAAATGCCTGTTCCAATCATATTGATACTCCTTTTGGCACACAAGAATTATGTGGAGAAGACTATCTTACCCCTCCATTTCTTATTCACTTCCTCTTCTTTTAGATGCGTTTCTTAGAGGAGGGCAATTCCTTTATCGTATACCCCAAGATAGGTGTGTGCTCTATAATTTTTCACAAATCCATTTAGTCATTTAAGTCAGATACACACCATAAATTAACATGTGCTGACCCTCGGGTAGCTTGGCACGTAGCAGGCAGGCTTAACTTAAGAGGCAATGTATAACGTATTTATGCAACACTTTAAACAGCAACACAGTGAAAACACCACAAAAAGACTCCACACCAGTTTATAAAAATAAATAATGATTTTATAAATAAACAAGACTAAAAATGACAAATATTAAAGATAATAATGTTTTCCTCTGCTGTTTAAATTTTCTTGCATTTTTATTTATTGTTAATAAAATAAATTGTGCTGTCTAATATAGGCTTTACAATAATTCTAAAACCCCTCATTCTATGCCTAAAATCCCCCACTAATAAATTCTGATCATCGGATCAGACTACTCTCAGTCTGAGTAACTTTTATATTCTTATGCCGTAACCGATGACACCATGAGAGTATTACAGCGCCTTATGTCCCATTTTACTTAATCGACTCCCGACTAAACACTGGCCGATCTTCATTTGGCCAGGACAGCAGGGACTGCAGGAGATAATAATTGCAAATGAGTGCCTCCTTTTTCTCTGATCAGGACTATACAGAAGGTGTTTATAGCTGTACCCACTGTTTAGCATATGACAGAAACCTTTTACTGGCACGATGCGCTCCCGCATGTCTCCTTTGCATACTCCTCTAACTGAAATTATTGTCCAGCGATTTAACTAATTGGTAACACGAGCACGCCGTAAATTTCAGGCAAGTGCGTTCGCTGAGAATAGATACCAAATGACTACGTTAAACGACATAATAATTTGTTTTGTACATATTTTTTGGTTTCCTAAAGAGGGCACAAGGATTAAAACTAAATTTAACTTTATCAAAGCCATACATAGTATTTTGCACTTCATTCAGCATACACCGCTTCTTTACTAGTTACTGTTGCCCGGCTCACACAGTATACAGCTGTTCTTGATCCAAAACTTAAGAGACGTGCTCTCCGCATCTTCTTAACAGTCATTTCAGAATACCCTGTCTCACTCACATTAGCCTACCTTGTACCTTAATAGTATGAGACCCCGAAAGGTAATACTTCTAATAAATATCCTACCTCTTTTTATTTAATTAGGTCATATGACTTTAACAAGACCATAGGTAAGTTTGCACTCTCGATTTTCTGTGGTCTACACATCTCTGAATAGAAGTGCCTCATGGGGATTTGACAACTTTCTTTTGTTGTATGATGACTTATGGAACATGTATTTCTCTCTCCGCTCAAAAAGGATGTAGGACAAATGTAAGATCCTTGCAATGTAAATTTTCCAACATGAATCATGTAAATTAAATCACCAATGTGGGACAACATGATTAGTAATGCCATATGACTTATGTATGTCTTATTTGTACGTTTACAATTAACTCTGTTTCGAAAAATATGTTAACCAAAATATTTTGCTGAAAGTGTCTTGACACTGTGCAGTCTTTGTTTTTTATGTGATCAATTATATGTCACCCTCTCTTCTCCACTCTTACCTTTATGACTTCCCTTTTCACTCATTTGCTGATTGCACATACTTCTTGATGTGCTATCTTCTCTAACCCTTTCTTTGGGTCTGTTATATACCTATAATAATGGTATGGCCAATCATTTTGTCACTAATCACTATTCATCATCGTCATAAAAAACTTTATTTCGGCTGTTACAGCCATAAAAGCACATACATAATAACATCCTCTACAATTCATATGTTAATTAAAAACAAAAAAAAGGGAAGGAAATACAATATCATGGGAACCACTAAATAGTACACTGGTGCCAACGTACAGAGGATCAAAAGGGTCAAGACCACCTGAGGTCAGTGTTCATCAGTGTGGAAGCAGGCGAATAAAAATATGATAATAGCTAGTTCATTTTCATCACTATTAACAAATATAATCAATTATAAAAGAGCATTAAAAATATAATTTAAACTAAAAATGCTAAAAAAATTGACTGCCTATATTGTTGCATAATTTAGGATCACAGTGATAATCATATAAGAGTGAGTGTTATTAGTGCTCACATCAGTCTTTCAACAAATACCTTCATTTACACCACATAGCAAATAGAAATTTAGAGATTGCAACAACAAGGACCGGGTGAGTGTCTGATTTTAAAACCCTGTAGAATTCTCTATGGTTTCTTTCGAAACACGGCGACCGGGAATACACAGAGGAGGGATACCACATCTTTGTTCGCAATCCACAGATGGATCGAATTCTAACTACTGTATAGAACTTTAAGTTGGATCCCCTCCCGGTACGGCTTGGTACACACACGTATCCAGTATACTTTTGTGTTCATCCACCACACTTGGTTTTGGAGAACAAACATACAGATGAAAAGCTTTTGCTCTAGACTCAGAGCGGAAATTTATGATTTATATTCCAACGTTCGCTACCATCAAATACGGACCTCTCTACCTGAAGTAAAAGTGTCTAATTTTCCGACCTACTGACCAGTGGGTCGTACCACTAGCCCTGAAGAGTCGTGTTGACTCAACTTAAACACGACGAAACACGTGTCGGCTGAATGTTGACCACCGCTACAATTGTGAACTAATTAAACAACCTACCTAAAGGAAAAAGATACAAAGATCTGCAATTGCTTATTTATCAAGACATTGTCATAATATATTTTAAACATTGGTTGTTACACTGTGATTGTGGTTGCGAGAGCTTTGCTAATTTAAGTTTGGGAAAGTCCTGTGATTTTCTATTTGAACGATTAAGGGCTTCTCCGTTCGCTCTTTACGCACCGCACCCTTACTTTTTGTCCAATTACCTCTCAACGTTCAATCTAGGCAGAGCGCCCTAACCTTCAGAAATCTCTAAAAAACCCTCTACAGCTATCCATATATGAAATGATGCAACGAAATGAACGTCCATGTATACACTTCTTGTAATGCAAGATATGCCTGGGGCATTCTGTGCTTCTCCTCTATGTTTCAAAAACCGTCTCCTACTACACGGTTTCAGGCTTATTCTTCGATCACACTATAGTACTTCGCCATTCTACTAGGAAACTCCCTACTGAGTAGTGTAAATCCCATATTAATTGTCCATGGGACTTAACTAGAGGCACAATACGATTCAGAAAACAGGAATTAAAGAGATGCACAATGTGGCATCCAAAATTAGGATTCCCATCTTGAACTAGTTGCTTTATTGAGAATTCTATGATGTAAATTGATATCAAATTTCAAAAAATCATTTTTACGGCAAGGAATAAGCATTTCTTTCCACTGTGTTTAAATGTATTTAAATCTGAGATTTTGTGTTTCTTGTTGAAATTTTACCAAAGCATCCACTAGGGCTATCACAAGATGACAGTGACATTCTCACCAACATAGATCCTGAACACAGATCTAGCAGGCGGAAGTGGCTAACCGTGCAATGTCTACACAACATGATTTTTTAATAATTCTTGAATCACCTTTCCCTAATAAAATATCTTTGTGTGATGAGCCAAGGATTTTCCAACTCACTATTTTATGAGCACTATTTTCTGGACACTGCTACACATCCAGTGGTTATGTCCGGGTGGAGGTTGCATACAACAAGAAAAACCCTATGATGATGCACCCACGCTACGTAAATTGGTGGAGAACCAAGATATATGAGGGTTTTTAAAGAGGGTCGCCAAGAGCCGTAAAAAAATCCTGGTGCTGTAGTTTCAAGCGATCCATTCCCCTACTGATCTTTGATTATATAGCCTGGAAGCTGAATGGTTCCATACTTCTACCTCCCTCACCTTGATTGATGAACTATTAAGCAGCGAACAGCTGTGGGAGTTATACAATAACATTTTTGTGTAATAATACCTAAAACCACAAAATTGTGAAAAGAGTCTTACCAAGGATACAACGATATCAAGAATGACGCAGAATACTGGCTTGAGCTATACTGAGGATGGTATAAGTGAAATCTTGTCTGTTCCACCATTATTACAACTTTTTGATTTAAGACAAACATTGGCACAAATGAATGACTGGGATGATTTAACGGAAAGAAAAAGAGAAGAAGTGGGAACAGCAATTCATGGCCTAATAATGCGAGAATACCTGAGAGCAAATGCTGCTCCGAGAGGATTGTGGGTACAAAATGCGCCTCGTATCTTTCTACATGACCTGGTCTTTAGGAAAGATTGGTCATCAATCTCGTGGAGATGCACATGTGACTATCTGGTTTTAATAATAAAGACCGCTACCAGACTATCAGAAGCCCTGAGGTGAAAATTCAAATAAGTGAAGCAAAATTGAAGACAGTAGTCCATATCACAGTATATAAAAAAAGACTGAAAGAAATAAATAAAGAACTGGATGAAACAAAAGAATTTATTACCCAAAGTAAAATTCAGAAACTAGGAAAGGACCTGAAGCGCTTCACACAGGAGAAGATGCATTCACGTACCAGAGAGGATAACATTTTGCCAGAACAAACAACTGACAATGAATCTACAGGAGCCAACTCTTCTGATAACTCAGAATGGAGTGGAGATGACTACACCCCACAAAGAGGTTGAAACCAATTTAGAAACCAACCACGAAGGAGAGCAAATAGATGGCAAAGACCGAATTATAATAACCAACAAATGCCATACTTCCAACCATATATGCCAAATTACGGAGGTTGGTTAAATCCAAACAACCATGGAATACCATCACCGCCACAAGTGATGGGGCTTCAAATGATGGGACATGAGAACACACAACAGCCGCCTTTTCTAGGAAGAGGTCAAAATCTACCAAGAGGGAGACGGAGAGGAGTAACCCGTCCAGATAGAGACAAGTGACACTTATACACAAACTGGTGTACTAGAGGAAAATGACGCAATGAAATGACCCCGTAATCGAAGCAAATCATCCTGCCTCTGCAGCTACACCAAAAGACATGCCCTGCGCACCACAACTGTAAAATACGACAGCTTTGATGATAAATTATTACAAATGCTCTAATAGAGCATCCCCAAACTGTCACTATAGCATAACTAGTTTTTGTCAAAGGCAAGGTCCACAGATAAAAGAAAACATGGCCAGAAGCGAATGTTCCACAAAATTACTTCTAAATCACCCCAACTGCTTACCAAAATGTCACCATTGAATCACCTTGAATAAAATAGTTAACACACCTACTGGTTCTATCTAATAATATTACATAAGTTGGAATTAAAAATATAAACTTTCAAATATATGTGTCTCAGACTGTACACTGAATGTATTAACGAACGTATAGCTTTGCAAAAATTGAAATTATTGATGTTTTTCTTGAATACACCACCGCCCATTCACTTTTTTCTTATAGGAGGAATATACATGTCTTGGCAGACAGCTCATGCACTTCAGTTTTAACAAAATGTCTTTCTAATTTGGTGCATTGACCCTGCTGGCCATTACGCTCGTCTACCAGGATGCACCTCCTTGCTTTTTCCCTAGCGCCTTCAGAGCAGCGTACTAATATTAGTGCTTCTCTTTACTTGTAACAGGGTGACTGAGTACTATCAGAGCTGTCCATGTCCCCTTATACTTTCCCAGTCAAATAGGCCTGCACATAGGGGGATAAGCAGTACATCAATGCATCAGGAGAGAAGATGGAGTAGTCAAACCTCCCCCTGCACTTATGCCCCATTACAACTCCTAATCCACCAGGCCTTCCTTCCTCCTCACTCCGGTGAGAGGCTTAGGTAGTCGTGGTGGCAAGTTTGGACCATCAGTGTGCTATGCTTGAAACGGCAACTCAATTCCCAGCAAATGAACTGGGAGGGAGTAAGTGATGTGAGGGTGGAAGGTCATGGGTCACAGTGTTCGAGAAGGAAGTAAGCATGAGTAAGAGTTGTCAATGCATTGTAAGGGAGGATGGCTGGTTATAATAAAAGCAAGACATAATTCAATAAATTTTACTTAATAATGTAGTCCAAAAAATGTCAAACCAATTTTATAATAAACAACTGATATGATCACTAGATACCCGCCTACCTTAAACTGGAAGATCACACAGTATAAGTGAAACAAGGCAAGGCATGAGAATATTTACGTACTACAACTTATTTCATCGCTTCCATCTGGGCAATCCACAGTTCCATCACATTTAGCGTTTTGTTTTTTGATGCATATGCCATTTTTGCACTTAAATGTGACACTGTTGCATGGAACACCTGAAAGAAAGAAGCTTGTGTCACATGAAGTCACTACAATATGAACTTTAATTTCTGGTCACCCACACCTTCTTATATCCCACTATTTACTCTCCAGAGACAACACTCTCTAGCCTTTATTAATGTAGTGTCTTAAAAATGTGACGCACTTGAGGTTTTAATTTGGGCTTTTCCATGCTATATCTGTGCATAGCACACAAGTTGTAGAGCCTCCATTAAATTACTTGGGAGTGAATCCAGGGTTATGAAACTAAAGCTAACACAAAGCCACGTTAAGTCACCCTTTCATTTAAAATATTTGCTTCTTAAGAAGAATCCATCTTCCCTTTGCCTGTCACAGATGTGTTTTGTATTTTGATTTCACCAGCAAAATCTTGAGTTTGTAGCGTAATAAGGGTCCCTTGGACGTGTGCTATAGTGGATTAGGAAGAAGAAGTCTCTTACTGGTCTAAAGGCTCCCCATTGGGACTCCAGTCAGGCATAATTCACGATTGGATTGAGAAATTGGGGACTACTTTTCCGAAGATGATGGATCTATGATTTTTAAAATTGTCTGTTTTGGTCGTAAAGAGGTCATTGTCCTATATAACACAACAAAACATGCGTTGGTTAGATTATAACCAGTTGAAGTGTTAACCACTGAATGAAGTGTCAGTAAAGAAGACTTGCTCACACAGTCACTCAGAGACAATTTCTTTGTGTGCAAGCCCTCACAAATTTTCTTTGACAGATCCCAGAAGATGAAACCTGCCAAAATTTAGCAGAGGACGAGACGTGGAAGAAAACAAAAACATGTGGAATTCGGTGTGTTACATACTGATTCTTCACGTTATGCCTCTTTTCCAAGTTGAAAACTCACACTACAGGATACTTACCACACCTGGTAAATACATCACCCCATGGTAATGGTAGTTACTGAATGTGGTAAGCAACCCACCCTTTTCCACAAAACTGGTACTCAAGGCAACAGAGCTTGCTTCTGGCTTTGATATATTAATGTACAGTACACTGCTGGAGAGATGAGGGCCTTCATTTAAGGCCCAAACTATTTAAAAGTGTGCCAATTCACCCCCACCATAGAGAGTGCACATGTGATGGGGCAAGAGTAAACTGTGATCGCCCCATCACACTAGCACAGTTTTTCCACTGACGAGCGTCTTGCAGTAGACAGTGTTACAATCAAGGATGTAGTCTCGTAGGTTACAAAAGATGTAGGTTTATTAGGTTTAGATCAGGTTACAGGTAAATCATGTAAAGCCCCACCATGAGCAGCGTCCTGCTGCTTAGCTCTTCTCAATCTAAGTGTCCACTCAATCAAGCAAAAAAACCCTCTCCACATTCTAACCATCCAGTGACCTCAGCCATTGTCTGAGCAGCAAGGAGCAGAGCACTAGGGAAGAATGCATTGCAGAATACAAGGCATGGTAAAAATGCACACACTGGGAAACGCAGGAAGTGTTGATGGCGGTCTGTCACCAAACCCTCTCATGTGAGAGCTACGACTGCTAGTAGGCGGTAATTATACCCACAGTCATACTTTTGTGTCCATTTGCATGGTCCTTGAACAGAGGTTTGGTCTGCACCATGAATATATAAACAAGCATTGGAAATGCAATAGGGCTCGCATTAGGAAAGTTTGAGCTATTGGTCTTATAAATGAATTTTTTTTATTTATGTGTTTTTTTTTTAAATAGCTAAATTAATAGCTTTGTCATTTACAATGCCAATAGTTATAACTTTCGCAAATGTGACACCTATAGCATTTGTAATGCAACACGTTTTGTATTTACGTGACTTAGATGTATTGATATTACAAATAACAATGGCTTTTAATTTTAAAAAATAATACTTAAATAATTTATTTAATTTGTAATGGCAATAGCTTAAACTTTTGTAAATACCTTTTGTGAAGATTATGTTCAGTGTTTTTTATTGTGACGAAAATTCAAGAACAGAAGTGAAATATTAACATCTTTTTGTGATTTGTAATAAAGCGTGAAAGCTTGAAAACAGCTTGAAACATTGAAAGAACATATTTGAACCAGTGATGCTGTGGTTGCGCTGAGTAATGCTGTGGTTGTGCTGAGTGATGCTGTGGTTGCGCTGAGTGGTGTGTGCATCGGTGGAGCTGTTTGGGGGGTGCATCGGTGGAGCTTAGTTGGAGCATCGGCGGAGCTGTGTGGTTGGTGCATCGGCGGAGCTGTGGTGGGTGCATCGGCTGAGCTGTGTGGTGGGTGCATCGGCGAAGCTGTGTGGTGGGTGCAGCGGCGGAGCTGTGTGGTGGGTGCATCGGCGGAGCTGTGTGGTGGGTGCATCGGCGGAGCTGTGTGGTGGGTGCATCGGCGGAGCTGTGTGGTGGGTGCATCGGTGGAGCTGTGTGGTGGGTGCATCAGTGGAGCTGTGTGGTGGGTGCATAGGTGGAGCTGTGTGGTGGGTGCATCGGTGGAGCTGTGTGGTAGGTGCCTCGGTGGAGCTGTGTGGTGGGTGCCTCGGCGGAGCTGTGTGGTGGGTGCATCGGCGGAGCTGTGTGGTTGGTGCATCGGCGGAGCTGTGTGGTGGGTGCCTCGGCAGAGCTGTATGGTGGGTGCATGGGTGGAGCTGGGTGGTGGGTGCATCGGTGGAGCTGTGTGGTGGGTGCATCTGTGGAGCTGTGTGGTGGGTGCATCTGTGGAGCTGTGTGGTGGGTGCATCTGTGGAGCTGTGGAGCTGTGTGGTGGGGGCATCTGTGGAGCTCTGTGGTGGGTGCATCGGTGGAGCTGTGTCGGTGGAGCTGTATGGTGGTTGCATCAGTGGAGCTGTGTGGTGGGTGCATCGGTGGAGCTGTGTGGTGGGTGCATCGGCGGAGCTGTGTGGTGGGTGCATCGGCCGAGCTGTGTGGTGGGTGCATCGGCGGAGCTGTGTGGTGGGTGCATCGGCGGAGCTGTGTGGTGGGTGCATCGGCGGAGCTGTGTGGTGGGTGCATCGGCAGAGCTGTGTGCATCGGCGGAGCTGTGTGGTGGGTGCATCGGCGGAGCTGTGTGGTGGGTGCATCGGCGGAGCTGTGTGGTGGGTGCATCGGCGGAGCTGTGTGCATCGGCGGAGCTGTGTGGTGGGTGCATCGGCGGAGCTGTGTGGTGGGTGCATCGGCGGAGCTGTGTGCATCGGCGGAGCTGTGTGGTGGGTGCATCGGCGGAGCTGTGTGGTGGGTGCTTCGGCGGAGCTGTGTGGTGGGTGCATCTGTGGAGCTGTGTGGTGGGTGCATCGGCGGAGCTGTGTGGTGGGTGCATCGGCCGAGCTGTGTGGTGGGTGCATCGGCGGAGCTTTGTGGTGGGTGCATCGGCGGAGCTGTGTGGTGGGTGCATCGGCGGAGCTGTGTGGTGGGTGCATCGGCGGAGCTGTGTGGTGGGTGCCTCGGTGGAGCTGTATGGTGGGTGCATCGGTGGAGCTGTGTCGGTGGAGCTGTGTGGCGGCTCATCGGTGGAGCTGTGTGGTGGGTGCATCGGCGGAGCTGTGTGGTGGGTGCATCGGCGGAGCTGTGTGGTGGGTGCATCGGCAGAGCTGTGTGGTGGGTGCATCGGCGGAGCTGTGTGCATCGGCGGAGCTGTGTGGTGGGTGCATCGGTGGAGCTGTGTGGTGGGTGCATCGGCGGAGCTGTTTGGTGGGTGCATCGGCGGAGCTGTGTGGTGGGTGCATCGGCGGAGCTGTGTGCATCGGCGGAGCTGTGTGGTGGGTGCATCGGCGGAGCTGTGTGCATTGGCGGAGCTGTGTGGTGGGTGCATCGGCGGAGCTGTGTGGTGGGTGCTTCGGCAGAGCTGTGTGGTGGGTGCATCTGTGGAGCTGTGTCGTGGGTGCATCGGTGGAGCTTTGTGGTGGGTGCATCGGCGGAGCTGTGTGGTGGGTGCCTCGGTGGAGCTGTATGGTGGGTGCATCGGTGGAGCTGTGTCGGTGGAGCTGTGTGGCGGCTGCATCGGTGGAGCTGTGTGGTGGGTGCATCGGTGGAGCTGTGTGGTGGGTGCATCGGTGGAGCTGTGTGGTGGGTGCATCGGTGGAGCTGCGTGGTGGGTGCATCGGTGGAGCTGTGTGGTGGGTGCATCGGTGGAGCTGTGTGGTGGGTGCATAGGTGGAGCTGTGTGGTGGGTGCATCAGTGGAGCTGTGTCTTGGGTGCATCAGTGGAGCTGTGTCTTGGGTGCATCAGTGGAGCTGTGTGGTGGGTGCATCGGTGGAGCTGTGTGGTGGGTGCATCGGTGGAGCTGTGTGGTGGTTGCCTCGGTGGAGCTGTGTGGTGGGTGCCTCAGTGGAGCTGTGTGCATCGGTGGAGCTGTGTGGTGGGTGCCTTGGTGGAGCTGTATGGTGGGTGCCTCAGTGGAGCTGTGTGGTGGGTGCCTCGGTGGAGCTGTGTGGTGGGTGCATCGCTGGAGCTGTGTGGTGGGTGCATCGGTGGAGCTGTGTCGGTGGAGCTGTGTGGTGGGTGCATCGGTGGAGCTGTGTGGTGGGTGCATCGGTGGAGCTGTGTGGTGGGTGCATTGGTGGAGCTGTGTGGTGGCTGCATCGGTGGAGCTGTGTGGTGGCTGCATCGGTGGAGCTGTGTGGTGGGTGCCTCGGTGGAGCTGTGGGGTGGATGCCTCGGTGGAGCTGTGTGGTGGGTGCCTCGGTGGAGCTGTGTGGTGGGTGCATCGGTGGAGCTGTGTAGGTGGAGCTGTGTGGTGGGTGCCTTGGTGGAGCTGTATGGTGGGTGCCTCGGTGGAGCTGTGTGGTGGGTGCATCGGTGGAGCTGTGTGGTGGGTGCATCGGTGGAGCTGTGTGGTGGGTGCATCGGTGGAGCTGTGTGGTGGGTGGAACTGTGATGCAAAATGGAAGAGGCTGTTGGGGTAAGCCTTTCTGGTTAGGCAGGCGGAGTGAGTAAGAGACAGGCAGCAGTAAAGAAGACTGCCCAAGACGTTTCTCTCTTTTGGCAACACTTTGGTGGCCGAGGCACCGCTCCACTCCGGATTTAATACCCATCTCTCATTCTGAAGTTAGTTGATAAACCTTGTTTATGCACCTGTACACTTGGCTAAAGACGAGCACCATCCAAAATGCACAGGTAGATATCCACATTTATCACTTAATTCCAAGCAGAGGCAGTCTACAGGATAAATATGGTGAATGTACGGCCTGACTCTTATCTCTTCCCCAACCTCTTGAATTTATGAGCAGGAGCCAGCAAGAGGTCTGCAGTCCGAGACTCAGTGCTTGCCTCGAAATCCTCGAAATATGAATAATAAGGCAGAAAATGTATAGCAGACGTTCCACCAACCTTGATTTCCTAAACAACAATACTATTGAGCCATGTACTATGATATCATCTCATCAAAACAATACACGGCTCAAGGCATGGGAGGACCTCAGGCGCTCATTACAAGTGCCCTGCTGTCGGAAGCCATAATTATCGAGCCCAATAAAATCTTGTGCCAATATGTTTAGCATTTATTTGGTATAATAATGGTCATCTACTCTAGGTCTTTCCCCGAGGCGTAACAAGTAGATTTTGAGACTCGGAGCACCAAAACCAACAGGTCTCTGCATTTTCCTCGCAATTTCATTTGGCAGGTTTGACCTGCCGAAAAGTACCTGGGAAAAATTGTGGGTGTGTGGTTTGCACTAAAACGCATCATTCACGTATGTGCAGTGAAAGGAGTTACCACACATACTGGAATTTAAAGCGCCTCATTAGAGAACTAAATATCAACCGATGGCAGGGAGTTTAAACAAACATACCATCAATCACCCAGCCAACCCCTTTGAAAGAGGGAAACAGATACCACGCTGTCCATAACCTTGCTATCTAATGTATTTTCGTGTCGGAAAAAAGAAACGGATTAAAAGATTCCAGATAAGTTACATAACTTCCTTATTATGTGCAGACATCTTTGTTACACACCATGAGTCTACAATCATGAGAAAGAAACTGGGTCAGGAAGTTTCTCATTCTGAAGTGCAAAATCAAAGTCTCTTGCGCGACCTCCTCCCACATACATAACCTGTATGTCGAGCAACAAACTGCAGCTTCCCGGTACATTCCATTCGTTCCTCTAGTTGGAAAAGCTTTCTCAAAGTTTCTTTTGATCATCGGAACCCAGTCAGCAAAATACAACAAGTTAAACAAGTTATAAAAGGAGACTAAACTGAAAGTACGGCCGGCAGGCCGTGAATAATTAGGGGGTGACAAATGCGCTGGGAGGGCTGCCTTTGATGTGGTAATGCGAGGCAGGCAGGCAGGCGGCTGGTGGCATTGTGCACGCGCTTCGTGCACTGCAAGGAATCGCCAGTGGTGGTTAAACACTGGGTAAGCCCCTATAGAGCTTGCCAGCTGTGCGCATGCGCACAGCAGGCGAGCCCTAAAAAGAGTTAATGAGGAGCAAATAGATTTTTTTTAATAGTTTGTGGGTGAATTCAAAATTTAAGCAAATTATTGCATTAGTTTCTAAGTACACATGTCCAATACAGTATTAAGCATATGTCCAGCGAAACATTATACATACATACAGTCCACTAAGTTTAAAGTCCTATTAACAAATTTTAATGTCACTTTATTATGGACAATTACTTACTTTCTGTACAGTTCAGTTCATCTTTGCCATCTTCACAATCTTTTATTCCATTGCAGTCATAAGAATTATACCGGTTTAAGTGACGGGTTTGGCAATCTTTTTTAATCGTAGCTAAAATAGAAGACAATTATATTAAAACCAATTTTCTAATATAAAAGACATTAATATTTTGAGGACATAATGCCAACAGCTTCGCACACACCCAAATAAACGTATATACGGTTTGTGATCTTGAAGAAAATATTAACTTCATATTAACGAGTACAAGTATGATGCAGCCAGTCGCATTATACAATAAACTGTATAAATTGAGGTTTTATAGTAATCTGTCATTCATAAACCACATGCATGAGAGGCAGTATTTACATGGTGTCTCGCTGCAGAATATACGCCCACCATAGCAGGCAGGGTTAAGGAAAGGCTACATGAGAAACGCGCTGTTTTCAATCCTGAAGCATTTTGCTGTAGGACTTTATACTAAAAACTATTCCAGCAAGAGTTAGTTAAAAAATACATGGAAAATGACTTGCAATTTTCTCTTTGGGTACTAAGGCCCAGCGAGCACAGTGATCCTTAAATTCATATTTTGTTTATTGATAACAAAATGTATACAAATTGAACGAAAGCATAATTAAATTAATTGAACGTACTAGAGAATAATGACCCCAGAATGTTTGTTTAATGTTGAGGAAGATTGCGATCTTTGGGATAAATCTAATGAAATGCATTTTGTTTGGAGTTAAATGATCATGTAGTACTCGTTTAAGGTTAATCGATCCAACATTGCTGCGCTGGGCTAGGAGGAAACAGCAGGACTATATTTACTAACTATGGCCTGCTGCTGCTCTCATCTCCTTCGCTGGCGCACAAACCGGGTGCTTAACACCATGCACACCCTTTTGCACGATAGTGCAATGGTATGTCTGTGATATCTAGCATAGGTTTGTTTTGAACTAGAAAGATACCCTTCCTGTTGGACCTGTCAGCCTTAGGGTGGTCTTCACCCGTACTTTTTACCTTACTCCTCCATATTTTTCTAATCTCATTTTTGTTGGACATGGGACTATGTGCACTTTATCACTGATAACCAGTGCTCAGGTGTGTGTGCTCTCTCCATAAAACATGGTAACATTGGCTTATCCCCAATTGGCATACTTAATTAACTTATAAACCCCTAGTAAAGTGGCACTGTTCATGTCGCCTATAAATTAAATGCGACTAGTGAGCCTGCTGCACTTGTTGGACCACCCACTTAGGTAGCCCTGAAAACCTGTCCCAGGCCTGCCATTGCGGGCTCTGTATGTATTTTCAGACTGCCTTTTCAACCTTGCAAAAGAAACCTATTGGCAGGCTCAAACTTTCCTTTTTAATACATCTGAGTCATCCTTAGGGTTGGCCCCCATCAGCACACAGTGCATGACGCATTGTTTTTAAAAAGTAGGACATGCACTTTTAAGTTTTACATGACCTGGTATTGAAAAACTCTTACATAATGTTTTTCACTATTGCAAGGTTTACCTCTCGCATATGATAACATTAGGGTTGCTCTATTACATTTAGTAAGGCTGTGACTTCCAAGTGGAAAAAGGTAAATAGTTCATGCTAGGTGTCTCTGGAATTGTACTGAAAAATCCTCTTTTACGGTGAATTCAAATTTTTAAATTTAGATTTTACAATTGTAAACATGCCAGTTTTAGGAAAGTTGGAATTTTCCTCCCTTTGGTATTTAGTGCTTGTAGCCTGTCTGTGGAGCCCATGAATGGGTACAGTTGGCAGTTGGTCTTTGTGTATTACTCCTAGACAGCCTCACACAATAAAGAGCTTAGGTGTGCCTGGATGGGTCATCACTGGCAGCATGGGAGGGTGGAGTTAGCTACTGCACCACTTGTACATAAAAAGGCTGTGTCCTGCCTTCACACACAAGGGATTGTAAACCCCCTATAGTTAGTCTGGAGACAGGGCAGGGGAGTCAGGAAACTGATAACTTTGAAGGAAATCCTCTTGAAGTTCTCCCACTTCAAAGAAGGCACCAGGTATAAATATAGCACCTCAGACACTAACTCTTCATTACACTTATAGAACTGTGGAAGAAGGACTATTGTGCTGCTGAAAGGACTGCCACTTTGCTAGACTGCTTCCCTGAATGACTGCTGCCTGCTGTGCAGACCTGCTGCTCTGCTACCCTCTTGCCTGGTTGAGAATGGACTGGACCTGCAACCTGCGCCAAGGACCACCAGAGCGACTCTAATTGCTTGTTTCTTGTAACTAGTACCTTGAATTTGCAACTGTGAGTCCTACCCTGCCAAATGGAGTCATACCAGTCCTGGACCCTTGGAAGTGGGCCTGAGGTTTCTCCACCAGCCCATCTGTGGACCCAGCAGAGCCAATACATTCTCTGCTGCCGGGCACAATCCCCCGCAGAACAAAAGCATCATCTATGCTTTGAGAAGGCTTCCAACACAAGGCCTTTGAATGGACCTTGCAGCCTGCAGCCTCATCAGAACCGCTACTGCGTAATGTAGGCCCTCACATCACAGCTCTCATTGGTGGCACCTTCAACAACAATACAGGACTTTGGTTGGCCAGCCAAAGTCAAGAAAACTACAGTTAGTATCATTGTGCTAAAGAGCTATTTTATTAGTTGCAGTAATCAATGCAAAGATTGTCTCATGAACTACCCTGTACAGAAGGTCATCAACTACTTTGCTATCAAGGCTTTAAATCACCTACAGAACTGACTCTAGACTGGACCGGGGGCCATAGAAATAAGACCATTCCTAACAAGAATCGACAAACGTTTCAACTCACTCTATTGAAAAATGCATCTGATTCAGTCTAGAGTACTTGTCTTTATTGGTTTACAGTCTTTTGCTTCTTCTTTATGTCAACAACATGAAAATCATGAACCCTAAAAAAGGCTGTGATCATGGGCTATTAGTTAGCAACCCCTAGGCTTAAAATCTGGCCAAAGAAAGAAGGAGCTTTACAAGTTCCCTCTCCTAAGTCATGACAGGCTCTCCCATTTGAGATTTATCCCTCGGGTCAATGGCCATCTTTTGCAAAAGTCTTAAATATTTGGGTATTTTAGGTATAAAGAAAGAACACAAAAAGGGCCGAGGTAATTCACAAAAGCCGCACTTGTCAATTTGTTTTAGGGCAAGTAATGATGGTGCAGGAAAACCTGGGAATGCACCCCACTCCACTCTTTATTTGGGAAACCAAAAATTACAACAACATGAGAAATGGAGTTTCCGCACGCAAAGAAATGTTAATACAGTTCAACAGCTTTTAAGCCAAAATCGTTATTCATAATCTGAAGAAATTCTTCAAGTCCATGAACGCTCGTTTTCTTTTGAAAAATTAATTCTTTATTGAAAGTGATGAGTAAATCAAGCAGATACAATCCAATATTCACAATCCATTAGATGACGCGTTTGGTCCCAGATGGACTTCTTCAAGGGTCTAAAATTAGATCAGGATGTACATTCACAATCCAAAATATGTAGGTCAGCAATTGGTTCTTGTGACAAAGGGGAACATTTCTGTGTAGTCACCCCAAGTAAAGGCACAGTGGCTGGTAACAGGCGTTGCAGCGTCTGATTCAAATGATGCTGATCTACGAAGAGATGTCTCAAGTTTTTATATTTATGTTAGGTGTCAGTTGGTGGGGGAAGTCTTTAAGGTTCATGTCTACTAGCAAGACTTTAATCAAAGTTCATATGATGGCGAACAAGAAGATCGCTATCTTTGTGGCATTGAGTTTAGGTACACTCTGGACATCCAGTTATGAATGAGCTTGTGGCAGATATTTATACGATTTTTGTTTGGTGCAAACCTAGCTGAAAGTCAGCGGCGTTCCATATAGCACCAGATCCAAATTTAATCAATGAATAATTGGCGGGATAGCTGAGTTTTGAGACTGAGAATGGGTTGTTACTGCATCATGATGTAGTGTTCTTTGACAGACACACCTTCAGCTGTCTCCTCAAGTGAAGTAGAGTTGGGGAGGTCCTAATGGATATATGGATGTTATTACTGATCCTTGGTGCCTAGATGAAGAATTGCTCTTACCTTTTGTTTTGCTCTTCTGTCTTCTGTCTTTTGGTGTATTAGCTGTGGGTGTGGCAAAACAGTCAGTTTGGTGGAGGTGCTGGTCATGATGGCCTTGTAGATGAAGGAGCTAGCTTTGAAGAGGGTGCAGACTGGCAAGAATAGCCAGTGGCCTTTCATCAGGGTGGGAATGATGTGGGCTTATTACTTGAAACCCTTGAAGAGGCATGCACCAGAATATACAATGTCCTAAAGACCGGCCAGTATGGAGTACATGGAACAGACTATTGCCCAAATACAGACACAAGACTACAAGGGTTTGAACAGTAGTTCTGGAGTCACTCTCTGGGAGGAACAGTTTCACTTTCTATAGTAAAGATAACTGCCACCAGAACATCTTGGTTTTCTAAGAGATGTATTCCTTTAATGTAAGTTAGGTGTCAAGGGCTTTTCCAAGTGACTGGACAATGTGTGAAACCTAGGCTAAGACCCGTTTAAGTTAATGAGCAAAATTAGAGCTAGGTCGGGCAATGTTTTTTTTTTTTTTTTTTTTTTAAACTCTTTATTCGTGACTGTTACAGGATGCCTTACATTTCTGTACATTTTCTTATCATAACATACATCAGTCTTTTCCGTTTTCAAACCCAGAAACTTGTGGGAGCAGTGCATTTCAGTTTCAAATTGCTTATCAGAGCATCCCCAGGATGATTCCCATATGTACTCCGTACCCTCCAGAATCGTGTCCGTCATAAGTAGCATACCCCAACTGTCCCTTCCTCCCCAACCGCCCACCCACCCCCTGTCTCCTGGTCGTTCTCACTCGTACACTCCACATCCCGGGTCAAGGTGGCACTATGTATGTCTGAAGTGGTAAAAGCCGTAGGTCTGGTCTAGCCCCTGTGAGTCACATTGGTGCCCTTTAAGCCTCGTCCCCCTCCCGCCACCTTTGCGAGTTCATCCCACCGGGCCTCCCGAGCAGTCCAGGTCTATCTCCTCCAGGTCTATCATCATTAAGTCCCATTCCTGAGCTATAGGATATTTGCGCAGGCCCTTGCTCTCCTCGTCTCGCAGCGCCGCAGATTCTGCCTTGCCCCATTTCAGCAAGTCGCTGCGCCACGTTTCTATCTGCGGGGCCCTGGGTGACTTCCATCTCATGGTGAGCACCCTGATCGCCAGCACCAGTGCCAGGTCCGTAAATCTCAGCTGTGCCTTGCATGTCTTGGGCCGCTTTCTGTTCCCCAGCAGGCATGGTAACGCTCCCTCAGGGATTCGGAGTGTTGTTATGGAGTGTAGTGTATGTTTGATCGTTCCCCAGTAAGAGTGTAGCTTCGGGCATGTCCATAGCATGTGGAGAATATGTGCCTCATCCTGGTAACATCTCGGGCAGCAGTGTGCGGTGGCAGGGAACATCCGATGCAGCCTCTGGGGTGTAAGGTAAGCTCTGTGGAGAACCATGGCCTGTATGAACTGAAACTTAACATTCCTAGACACCCGTCTATGATGGCCTAAAATAATTTTCCACTCCCCGTCTGTTATGTTTTCCCCTGAGTCTGCAGTCCAGGACTCCCTGAGTGTAGCAATCGGTGAAGGTACATGTTCCCTGATGCCAGTGTATAGCCATTTCACTAGGTGTCCCCCCGCTCCCATGTAGTGTAAGAGATGCACTAATTCATGCTGTTCCGGTTTCGTCCTTTGCGGGGCCCAAGCCCGTCTGACATAGTGCGCCACCGAGGCGTGTAGTAGGTAGAAGCGTGAAGGTGCTCCCGTGGCCTGCACAAATGAATCATGGTCCAGCAAGGTGTCATCGCCGAACAGGTCTCCCACCCTGTCCACTCCAGTCTCCGCCCAGGGTCGCAATCTGCGCCGTGTTAAGGTCCCCTGCGGTGTCGGGAGTCCCAGTAGTGGTATATTGTCTGCATATGGGGGGGTCCCATTCGAGTACGACAGCGCTTTCTTCCAGCAGGTCAAGGCCACGTGCAGGAGGGGGTGGCAGTCCCCAGGAATTCTAGCATTGGGCAAGAGGAGGGAGTGCAGGTCTCCCAGCGCCAGTTTGTCCTCCGTGTAAGCGATCTCATGCAAGTCCCTGCCCCCCACCCATCGGGTCAGCCATTGGAGTTGGCTGGCATAGTAGTAACTGCGCAGGTCCGGCACTCCCAGTCCGCCCTGCCTAGTATTCAGTTGCAGTTTTTTAAGGCTGATCCGCCTCCTCCCCGAGCCCCAGATGAGGGTGACCAATAATGTATTCAGTGAGGTAAATATCTGACGCGGCAGCAGAACCGGTAGGTTCACAAAATAATACAGAATGCGGGGAAGTAGGACCATCTTCGAGACCGCCACTCGTCCCATTACCGATAGGGGCAATGACGTCCAGAAGCCCACGCTACCTCGTATGCCAGTAATGGCCTTACGGATATTACCGTCAATCTGGGCCTCCGGGTCTCGGTAGACCTGTATTCCGAGATACTTGAACGTGGTCGGTGCCACTTGTATGTCGTAGGTCCCGAACTGTATGAGGGGAGGTCGTTGGCCATCTCGAAAAAAGAAGCCCAGGGACTTCCCTGGATTTATAGCCAGCCCAGATATGTCCTCAAATCGCCTGAAGATATCCGCCAGAGACGAGTGGTCTCCTCGCAGGTTTCGGAGGAACACCAGGATGTCGTCGGCATATATTGAAGTCATGTGGTCGGTGCCCCCCACCGGTATGCCGTCCTCCGCAGCTCTATTGCAAAGCGCAATAGCCAGGGGCTCCAGCGTCAACACAAACAGTAGTGGCGACAATGGGCAGCCCTGGCGGGTGCCCCTGTGGACTCCATAACTGTCCGAAGTGTGCCTTCCTGTGCGCGCCCTGGCCGTCGGGCCCGTGTATAATAAACGGATCCATTTGATCAGGGCTTCCGGGAAACCAAAGCGATGTAAGACTTCGAACATGAAATTCCACGTCAAAGAGTCAAACGCCTGACGGAGGTCTAGGGCTATGCAGCCCGCGTGTGGCAGATTGTGGGGTGTAGTTGTCATGAGGGCGTGGAGTCGCCTCGAGTTTTGGGAGGTACTCCTCTCTGGGAGGAAGCCACATTGATCGGTATGGATCAGGCCAGGGAGGTGATGTTGGATCCTCAAGGCAATCGCTTTACTGAGAATCTTATACTCCGTGGAGAGCATAGAAAGGGGCCTGTAGTTACCTACATCCTGGGGGTCCCTACCGGGTTTCGGGATTGAAATCACCAAGGCCTGCATGGTGGTAGCCGGGAGATGGCCAGCCTCGTACGCAGTGAGGTATATTTTCTCCAGGACAGGGGCCAACACATCAGTATATGATTGATAAAACTCCCCTGGTAGGCCATCCATACCCGGGGTTTTGCCCCGGTTAAGTGAGTGGATCGCTACCTTTATTTCCTGCTGTGTTATAGGCCCGGCTAGAGCCGCCTGGACTCCCGGGGCCAGCACTGGGAGCGTCAAGTCATCCAGGAATTCCGTCATTTCGTCCCTGTCCTCTACAGAGGGGGGAGCATAGAGGGTCTCCAGGTGTTTCTTAAACACAGTATTAATACCCATTTGAGTGTGTATCAGATCACCTGCCGCGTTCCGGATAGACGTTATCGTAGGGCTCTCAGGGGCATCCCGGACCAGCCGGGCGAGCAAAGCACCGGACCTATCTGCCTCTGACTGTTGCCGTTTCAAATAGGCTCCGTAGTCCATCACCCTCAGGGTCTCTAGTAGTTCAGCATGTTCGATATTACACTGCTGTAGATCCGGTCGGCGGTCAGGGTCCTGCCCCGCCGCATTTTCCAGGTCACTTAACCGCGTCTCTACCTCGCACAGTTTACTATGGATCTCCTGTCTGGCTCCCACCAGGCGGCCTATAGCAGCCCCCCGAATTACGGTTTTCATTGCGTCCCACACCACTAAGTTCGAGGACGCAGAGTCCCAGTTTGTATCGAAGTAGCCAGTTAAGGCCTCAGCTATATATGAGTGAAACGGGCCATCCGCAAGCAACGCAGGGTTAAGCCTCCAGGTAGGGACAGGCGAGGGTATTCTACCCCAGTGTAAGTCGAGCGTCAACGGCCGGTGGTCCGAGAACGTTTTAGCCAGATAATCTGCTGCGTCGCATCTGGCCGCGAGAGAGCTGGTGCATACAAATCTGTCTAGTCTGGTGTGCAGGTTGTGTACAGGGGAGTAGCATGAATATTCTTTATGTGTCGGGTGCAATGTGCGCCAGGTGTCAACCAATCCCCAGCCCCGAAGCCATGTCCCAAACAATTCAGATAGTTTATGTGTTCCCGCCGCCTGAAGGGGGGGGGGGTGTGACCTATCAAGGGTCACATCTAAGATCATGTTCCAGTCGCCTCCCAGGATCCAGGGGACGTCCGCCCAGTCCGCCAGAGCCCGGCCCACCTTAGCTAAGAACTTATCTTGGTCGAAATTCGGGGCGTAGATGCTGCCCAGCACTACCACTTCTCCGTCTAGGGTACCTCTCACTAGTACGTAGCGTCCTTGGTCGTCAGTCCGCCTCTCCAGTTCCACAAAAGGAGTACCATGACGTACCCAGATCGTGGCCCCTCTGGAGAATGCAGAGTACGTGGTAGAGAACACAGTGCCTCTCCATTTCTTCCGCAGCAGGAGTGCTTCGGAGTGTGTCAAGTGTGACTCCTGTAGGAACACTATATGTGCCTTTTGTCGCAGCAGGAAAGCATGCACCCTGTGTCTCTTCTGCACTGCCCCCAGCCCTCTCACATTCCAGGTGACCAGCCTATACCTACCCTGTACGTCAGCCATAACCCCGTGTAGGTGTCGCAATGAGTGTTCCCATATGTCCTAGTGAGTGACTCTAGGTCGGGCAATGTTGTCAAGGAAATGAGCCTGCCTCAGTTTGTTCTCTTGTCTTTTGTTTATGGTGCATTTGCAAAAGTGACTGAGGCTTGGAAGATTCAGTTTCACATGCCTGTTCGACGGCCATCATGATACAATAGATTCCACGACTTTAAAGAGCTATCTTGCAGTGGAAGTCCTCTAGAAGCCAGGTGAGGTGTCATTATCACTCTCAGTCAGACCCAAAACTTTGATACTGGCAACAAAATATGGCAGGCTAATCATATTTTGTACATCTTTTCCTTTAAGTGCATTGGGCTTTAGTAATCCGATTTCTTTTATTTTCCCATCAAGTAATCTTGCATTAGTAAGATACAATATACCTAGAAAATGTTACATTTCCAAAAGGTTTTTGGGATGCACTTTCCTGCACCACAACCAAGTGATTGGTGGATCATAGACACTGCAGCATGCCCTTGTTTCATTGACCAATGGCATCTTTTTTTTAATGTACCTTGACCACTGTTAAAAAACTTAAACTACATTCTGCCCTAAAACAGTAATCACAAATTTGTTTCAAGAGGTTTTCACCAGAGAAAAGGTAATCCACAATTACCTTGCTGTACAGTGGGGCACATATATCTTTGAAGGGTGTATTCATTTTTCCTGAGGTTTCTACTCTTTAGAGCAGCTCGTGAGGTGGTTCTAATGAGACTGAAAAGGGTCATGGAACATAGCACTGCCACTGGCGCCATGCTGGAGACAAGAATCCACTCCAAGCCTTACAGACCCTAGCAATTTTGAACATTTTTCGTAAGCACGGGTATGAATCTCGCAGGGGTCACGGCAGGCTCACCCACCACTAATATAAACTTTGATGAAAGATCGGCAAGATTTAAGGATAGGTAATTGGGCTGCAAACAGAGGACAAAGGGCTTTAGTGTTTCATCACCTGGAAATTATGTTGCTCTGATATTCATAACTGAAATGAGAACTGCTTGCAAAACAGCGCTTTTAAGTTAGCCGGGGACTGAAAAAGCAGGTTATGAGCAAACAAAAATGGCCGTCATGTGCTGAGTTGATGGGCATCTCATCATCAAGGTCTAACAAGCTTTTCTGTGTGAGTTCTTGTGATGGCGTAAGAAACAGAGGCTAGGGTCGTGCATTAGACATCATACAGGCGATATCTGTTGTGTAATATGAACTGATTACATAGATAAAATGTAATGAGCATTTCTGAAAAGCCAGGTAGAGTTACAGTGGGAGGGGAGGCAGAGAGCAAAGGGTGGGGTGAAGAGAGAGCAGTAGAATGTGTGCGTTCCAGATATAAGGGGTGAAATGGCATACAGCTCTCGCCTTTTACTTCCTGTTACTATTAACTGCTACTAGACCAGAGACAGAAAAACTACAGACCTCATTTTGTAAAATAATAAGTGCCAATGTCTAAGGTACGGATTGGGACAGAAATAAAATAGACCCAGACACCAAAATGAAACCGGTTATCTAAAGTTAGCCCACGTTTACAAAGCAAGGCGGGTTTGAATTTGTAATGACACTTTGTATAGGTGTTTTGCAAGATATGGAAGGAAGAATGTGTGCATTAGTGCTTGCAGCAGGCAGTTTATGGTAATATCAAGGAAATCAACAATACAAAATGACCCACCAGAGCATAAAATAGCCTTTAAAACACTCGGACCCCCTCCCCCACACACTGTGACCTTTCACACCAGCTCTTCTGGCCCTACTGGATTCCCTATCTGCCTCTCCGACCCTATAGGTCATGCTGGATTATGCCACCCAAAGGCTACACCTGCTCTGCTGAATGCCATTGCCACCCACAGACTGGCCCACATTTTTAGTCCAATTCTGTATATTCAGCATTTTTAAATTAACACAAATGGCTGCACCATAGTATCACTAGCCCTAGATTGGCAAAGGCACAATGTGCTCGCTTTTGTGGGAGCATTATTTTTCTGGTCTGCACTATCAGACGTGCATTGCAAGCTTGCCAATGTGAAAACAAACTATTCCTAGTTCAGGAGAGCTAAAAAGATGCGGAAGCACAATAAAAAATTACATAGAAGTCATGTACATGCAGTCTCTCTCTTTCACTCTCTCGGACACAGACACACACTCACAAACACACCCGCTCCATCACCGGCGGATCATTGCATTATGCAACATTAGCCATCTCATTTGGATTGAAACTTGTGCCTAAATGTGCTACGTTAAACAATCTATTGCCCACTTCTTTCAATCTCTTTTCATAGCTTGGACAGATTTGAGGACCTTCAAGCACCTTGTTTAGTTTTCAAATCTTTGTTCTTTGTCCTAGCCCCTCAGCACCCCAAGCACTTTCCCAGAGATCTGCCCCATCACTGTACTTTCTGAGCCCTCTCACTATTCCCACCCCTGCTTCTTACCACTACTAGACGCTTGGATGCCTGGCAGCCTTTATAAAAACTCTTTTTATGATCACTGACTCCCATCTGGTCAAAGCCAATATACACATAAAAGGGAGCTAAAAGCAGCAATGTAAGTACATACCGAGGGGGTGCACAGAGAAGGTCCACTCCTCAACCCTCCCACTCACGCACAATTTGCCCCATCCTACTAATTTCTACTAGATAAAGAGTTTGTACTTTGAACCTATATAATGTCACTAGAAATAAGAACAAGTTGCAGAAGTACCATTTTAAATAACATGGGGGGCCAATGCACTAATGATTTTGTTGTTTTTTGCAATCCTGCAGTTCGCAAAATCACATGCTTTGTGACCACAAAGTCCAAAGTCGCAGAATATCAAAGGCACATTGCAATTCACTAATGTCTTTCGGCCCGATACACAGAACTAGCTTAAGACAAAATCCTAAACTTACTACTTTTGGTATTTACAGAAGTTAAGATTTTGTCTTAAGACAGACTTAAGACAGACTTAAGACAGACTTAAGTTAGGATTCGGTCTTAAGTCTGTCTTAAGATACACTTAAGACAAAATCCTAACTTCTGTGAATACCAAAAGTAGTAAGTTTAGGATTGTGTCTTAAGTTAGTTCTGTGAATCGGGCCCTTTGTGAGTCGCAGTGTCCACTTTGAAATTAACTATGAATCGTTGGGACATTTGGCTGAAATTGGAGTCCCCTCAACCTAACGATTCACAATGGAATGTAACAATGGCTTGCCATCACAATTACAAACCATTGATTGGGTACCAACACCTAAATGTGGATGGTAATGACTCACAAAGAGGAAACTGTCCACGAGGCACAACTTCTACTTTGGTAATGCGAGCTCTGGCAATTGGAGACAGCATACAACAGTTGGGGGAACTGATGCATGCCTCCCCAGCCTTACCCCCCACCCTCCGACCTCCTTTGATTCATACCAGAATTATTTTCTGACATGGCACCAGTCCCTTTAAGACAGCGGGTACCAGATACCTAACATCACCTCTTGCATCAAGAGGAGATATTCATTTTACAGCTCTATTAGCATAAGAGATGGGTGGCGCTTTCAATACTCTCGTAACCCCTGTACCTGAAATGCTTAAGCATTGTAACACACCTTTGACTCGCTCTAAAGTAGATGGCACCAGCTCCAATGAGACCCACAGAACCATAAGGATGAAATCAACTGATATCACCCAATAGGACTTTAAAAAGCTGAAATCAATATTTAATCAAATACAAGAAAAATGTAATTATATATATTGAAAGAAGTGTGGAGTTTAACTCTGAACACAATTATGGTAGTATCAAAACCCCAGGACCATCACATAATAAGCACTGAAATATTAAACCTGGAAAATCTATTTTTATTGACAATTTCAGTGCAGTAGAATGAAGTAGGCTGTAATAAATGAGACACGTTTATTTCATCGCACGTGCTTGCTTGCTCACTGTGGGCCAGATGTACAAATCATTTTAATGGTCGCAAATACTCCAATTTGGCATTTGCAACCAATAAAATACGTATGCACTGTTCCCATTTTAGGAGTCAGAAAAGTGTTTTAGACCCCTGAAAGGGTACCAAATGGATATCGATTTTGTATCTGAAAGGAGTGTGCTGTGAGAGTCTCTTCCAAATACTGAATCAGCATCTTATTTCTTAATGACCAGAATTCGGTTGCAAAACATTAATATTTTATCGGCACATAAAAAGAGGTGGTAAAACATTTGCAAAAGTAAAGGGGTCCCCATTGGAGCCCCTTGCCATTCATGGATGTAAATAAAAATAGGTTGCTGAAGAGTAAGTAGGCAGCGGTCCAGGAGACCACTGCCAAACCTTAAAAATAGAAAAAATAAAAAAAAACTTTCCTTTCATGTGCAGTCTCATTTCCGAGAAATGGGCTCCATTGAAAAAAAAAGTTTGCTTTATTAAAAATAAATTACAGATATGGTGGAATGCTCAACCCAGGAGGCCACCATCCCAGTGATTTATAAAAATGGTAGTGAGTTGTAATTTGCAACTCCCAGCTTTAACAATCATGAGCCGTTCGGATTACATCCCACTATTATTCATATTTTTAAGGACTTACCTATTAATGCATAGTTCGGTTCTTCACATTTTTTACTGGTTGCAGTATGCAAATAGAAAATTGCGGCCAGATAATCGTACATCGGCCCTGAGTTATCAAATGCATTGCAAACAGCACAGAAAGGTAACAGTCAACTGTGATTTCCCCTTTTGTTTTGTGTTGCAGTGCAGGTGGTCCACTGAACCTTGAGGGGGTCATTATTACTTTTTTTTTAGAGGGTTTTATAAAGCGCGCACATGACCCAGGGGTATCAGAGCGCTGTACATAGGGTTGAAAGATCACGATGAAAGGTATTGACTTATAATCAGAGTAAAAGACTCACAATGGGGTATTGCAACAAATAGCACAATAATACACAGTCAGTCCGTTAATATTCCATTAGTCTTCATTGTTCAATCCACTCCATGGTGGGTATTTGCTGCTGCTCTGAGACTCTTCGGATCCAGGTAGAGCAGAGCTTACAAGGGTTCTCCTGTAAACAACGTCAGTCATAAAGGCAACCACAAGGGAACCAAACGCTCATGGAAGACTTCAGATTATCCAGCACGTGGCAGAATGTAGGGTGCTCTTGCAGACAGTAGCAGTGCATCTCCTACTGTATTGTCAGTGTCTCTACAGGGACATCTCTGGACTTCATTCAGAAGAGAGCCATAGGTCTAGAACTGCACCTTGAAGGGTACCCTGGGAGAAGCCTGCATTTTCTGTGCTCCCTCACAATGGGTGTGCTCTGGGGTACCTTTCATGCTCCACCATAAAGGTCAAGATGTGATCTTGATGTAGTTCACTGTGAGTTTCAACACATATCGCCCCCACACTCCATTGCTTCTTGTTGTCTTCAAAAGGTGTATTTCATGTCTGATCTCTTTACTGCTGGCAAGCAGAGAGAGCACAGACTCAGCCGAAGCCAGAAGCCATGACAGAATAATCTGCAAGTATTTTGCCTTACCAAGAAAAAGTACTAAAAAATGTGTATGGAATTGAAACAAAAATCTTAGAGTTGGTTGGTTTGATATTTTTTAGCGCTGGAAGGCCATTCACAGCATTCAGTGTATTTAGAAAATAACTCAACCCTAAGAGACGAAAAGGTTCAAGGTTTCTTTGGTTTAAATAAAGAATGTCTGTGGCTCACCTACTATATTCACATTTATGTTTCTTATCCTGCTGTACCTGCTAATGTATATAGTTGATAAAACCCAATAAAGGTTGTTTAACAACTAGATGCACATTTATTCAGGTGGGCTTGTATGCGCCTTCAACAGGAGTCTATTCTTGCCAGTTATGTGGTGCACAGCATGGAGTAATCCAGTTTAAAAATGCGTTCCCTGTGTGTTTGTTTGTTGGAGTCCACATACACCTTTTTCCTGAATGTTTGGGTCTTTTGTTATGAACCAGTACTTTACTAATCATTTTGAGCGGGCACCATGCAAATACTGTGGGAATAGACATTTGCTTCAGCGAATATGTATTAATTGTTCTCAGTTCATATTCTTTGGTGAAAGCCAACTTTCATAGAGTCAGGCATACTTAATTAGTTAAAATGTACGTTGGATATAAAGCATCTACCTTTGGTTGCCCTTAGGTGTATTTAGTACAATGAAAGTCCATTGGTTTATAATCAGTTCCTTCTGTTCCTGATTAGGAAAAAGGCTTAATACCTGTTGTGATCTGAAGTACACATTGAATTTAGACCAAAGAATAACTGATCCTGAGTAACTTACATTGTTCATTACTTTGTAGAGATCAGTGCAGGTGTTTTAAGATGCTTACTGACTAGAACTTTTTATGCACAAGTCCAAATTACACATCAGCCCAGAACTAAATTCAAATATGCTTTTCTCTGATTGCTGAAGCAATGTTCACATTTTTTTTAATATACTCGTGGGCAACGTAGATTATTTGAGCAGGTCAGGTTTGTTGAAATTGTATGAAAAATGTTTCGAGAAATGCGTGCCTTAAGGTGCTGTGTGAATAGTTCCAAGTTAAATAGTGTTCAAAAACTGACTGGAAAATCATGTTTTAAAATATGACATTTTTTATCCCAATTGACCAATGTTAACATTTATAAACAAAACTGTTCCAGCTGAAAAGCCTATCATGACTTTATCTATTGCGGTTATATTGTGCCACAAAAACATTTATGTCTATCTATATAGAGGATAAATAACGGGTACCTATGATTTTTGGCCTTATAAAGTGTGGGAGGCACTGCATGGTGCCCTTTGCTGCCTCCACGGTGGTTGGATCCTAATTTAGTGGCCGGGACTGCCGAATACCTGTCGATCAGTACCTTTACTGCAACGGAGCCATCATAATCAGGCCCTCAATCATAGCAGGTAATGGCTCTGTGATGCCCGCGCAGCACAGCAAGCACAGCACAGCAACTTTGGCTGCTGGGCTGTATTGTGTTATTTCTTAGTAAATGTGCCTTCCTGTCTTGGATACATGTTGCCTGAGATTTGCCCAGATCACAACTCTACAGGTGTTGCTTAATGCTTAGATCTCCACCCAAGTAAAAACAGCATTATTTAACTGATATGTACCATTCCAGCTGAAAAAGTAAAGAAAGATCTTAAGATAAAAAAAATTCAAAGTACAAAGGGGTAGAAGTATCAGAAAAAAAACAATAAACACTAGTTTAAATGGAAAACTCTATAAATAATGTTCTTTTAGTCCTGTTTGTACCAAAGCGACCTTTATATAAAGAGTTGACACTTCTAATAAATATACAATTTAAGATCTACTTTTTACTAGGACTTTTTTTTCTCCATAATAGCCTGTTCCATCTTCCAAACACATTAGTTGAGCTAGATGTTAAACTTAAGGGTCATGGACCTTTTCAATTCCCACCTCTGCTCCACTAATCAGTGACAAAAAATATTTTATGTTAAACCAATATGAACCAAAGGTTGAACAGCTGAAAAACATAATAATGATCTACATCTAATGCACCATATTTTTATTGTGTACAATTGGATTCTGGATACATTTGGCCAAATCTTTTTGGGGTGCATCATTAGCAGATATAAGTGACTTTATTGTGAATTATTGGTTGCTCAATGTATATATATACACACATACCTCAGACCCTGGTGCCTGCGTGGTTAGCTTGCTGCCTCTGCACACTCCCCCATGCCTCCTTTTCTCATGTCCATGCCTCTGCCACCTCCCTCCTCCCAGCCAATTATTTTACTGGGAAGGAAACAAGCTTCCGGGGACCGGTTTCTGGCATTACAGCCGTCTTCGGCCCGGCTTGCTTGAATCCTGATGATGCAGTGAGCAAGGGACTCACATCTGAGCATACCCTTCCACGCTTGTGGTGGACAAAGCTTGTTTCCTTTCCAGTAAAAGAATTGGCTTGGTAGTTTGGTCTGCCCTGTTCCCATGATGCACTGGGCCAGGGACAGACTAATTTGCATGTAGCCAGGTTCTGAGCTGGGATGGTGCAGTGAGCTAAAAAACAGTGATAGATCAAGCCCTGATCTTTGGACTGGGTAGGAGTGGTCTGCTTAATTCAGATACTCTGTCCATCATCACCCCCTTTTCTGAATCGTTTTGTCCACCATAAGCGTGGAAGGGTATGCTCAGACATGAGTCCCTTGCTCACTGCACTATCAGGATTCAAGCAAGCCGGGCCGAAGACGACTGTAATGCCAGAAACCGGTCCCCGGAAGCTAGTTTCCTTTCCAGTGAAAGAATTGGCTTGGTAGTTTGGTCTGCCCTGTTCCCATGATGCACTGGGCCAGGGACAGACTAATTTGCATGTAGCCAGGTTCTGAGCTGGGATGGTGCAGTGGGGAAACATCACTTACAACGCAACTTTTACAACGACATACCATTACAACACAACTTTTACAACGCAAAAACTTTTACAACGCATGTATTTACATCGAATGTTTTTACAACGCAGGTACCTTTACAACGCATACCATTACAACGCAAGTATTGGTAAGTATATAATCATATTTTAAATGTTATATGTTTGGGGTAAAGGGATATTTTTAGGGTTCAGGGTCAGTTTTGGGTTTTTGGGTAAAGGGGTATTTTTGGGGTTCAGGGTCAGTTTTTAGTTTTTGGGTAAAGGGGTATTTTTAGGGTTCAGGGTCAGTTTTTAGTTTTTGGGTAAAGGGGTATTTTTGGGGTTCAGGGTCAGTTTTTAGTTTTTGGGTAAAGGGGTATTTTTGGGGTTCAGGGTCAGTTTTTAGTTTTTGGGTAAAGGGGTATTTTTGTGGTTCAGGGTCAGTTTTTAGTTTTTGGGCAAAGGGGTATTTTTGGGGTTCAGGGTCAGTTTTTAGTTTTTGGGTAAAGGGGTATTTTTGGGGTTCAGGGTCAGTTTTTAGTTTTTGGGTAAAGGGGTATTTTTAGGGTTCAGGGTCAGTTTTTAGTTTTTGGGTAAAGGGGTATTTTTGGGGTTCAGGGTCAGTTTTTAGTTTTTGGGTAAAGGGGTATTTTTGGGGTTCAGGGTCAGTTTTTAGTTTTTGGGTAAAGGGGTATTTTTGGGGTTCAGGGTCAGTTTTTATTTTTTGGGTAAAGGGGTATTTTTGGGGTTCAGGGTCAGTTTTTAGTTTTTGGGTAAATGGGTATTTTTGGGGTTCAGGGTCAGTTTTGGGTTTTGGGGGTACAGGGGTACAGGGTAAAAATAAATTAAAATTAAATTTAAATTAAATTACATTCAATTATATATTTTTTAATTAATTTACGATTATAAAATTCATATATATTTACCAATACTTACGTTGTAATGGTATGCGTTGTAAAGGTACCTGCGTTGTAAAAACATTTGTTGTAAATAAATGCGTTGTAAAAGTTTTTGCGTTGTAAAAAATGCGTTGTAAAAGCATGCGTTGTAATAACATGCGTTGTATCAACATAGATCCGGTGCAGTGAGCTAAAAAACGGTGATGGATCAAGCCCTGATCTTTGGACTGGGTAGGAGTGGTCTGCTTAATTCAGATACTCTGTCCATCACCACCCACTTTTCTAATTCTTCAGTGCCCAGCTCCCGATGCAATCCTGTTGTTTTGTGATTTCCTGCTGCCTGGAAGTAACTGGCGTAGGTCCGCCCCTCCTTCGAGCAATGCAGCGCACCTGTGGAAGTTCGTTGGTCAATCCTGAACTACCACTCCCAGGATGCCATATGTTAAGAGCGACCAAGGCCGGTGGAATAGAGAGAGTGTGGGGTTGAATCTCCACTACGGCACCTGTAGCAGGACCCGATGATGGCAATGGCAGTCCCCCAAACAGCAAGTCTGCCCTCGAGTCCCCTCGTATCGCCTCAGCCCCCGTATCAGCGGGTCCATGTGAGCAGGGGCTAAAATGCGAGGTGCAAATGCCAGGTTTTCATGCGCTCCACAGTGAGTAGATATATATATATATATATTCAATGAAAAAACCATTGGTTTTAGGCCATATATAGTTAGGGATTTGCATTTACAAAACCTTATTTTACTCGCATAAAACCATTGAAATTCCATATATAGTTATAAGCGCTAACTATATATCGCGCACCCGCAATCCACTGCTGATGATGTCACATATTACATCATTCATGACATGGTTAGTGACATCACTGATGACATCACTGATGACATCTCAAATGACATCACTGATGACATCACTGATGACAACATGCAGTGACTGTATGTTTCTGTAAAGTTAAAATATCTCTTACATATTGAAGAATGAGTGGATATATAAGTGTCTGGATGAAGGATTTAGTAGGTGCATGACTGACTGTATGAGTGAGTGATTAAATGTGTCTCACTGAGTGCATGGGTTAGTGACTAAACTGTCTTAATTTGTACATCATTATGTCTGTTGTTCTGTAAACTGTTGCATGTGTTGATAAGTAGCTATATGAGTAACTATATGGGCTATTGATTGGTTGCCCAAGTATTTGTATGGGATACTGAGTGTGTGTGTAGGTGGCTGGGAGGTGTATGACTCTGTGCATAGATGTGTGAGCAGTTGATTCACTAGATGTATGGTTTCAAAAGTGCATGTGGAAACAGCTGTATGGGCGGTTGACTGTGTGCATGAGTGCATTGGAGAGTGAATGGATATCTCAGTGCTACATGTCAAAGTAAGTACATATGTAAAACACAGTACATGTGAGAGTTGACATATATAAATAACTGTGCATAAGAGCCAGTGAATGTGTGAGTGGCTGTATGGATCATTGTGAACTTGTATCAGGGATTGTATAATAGAGTAAATATGTGTTAGTATATGTTTGAATAAGTAAATTTTGTATAACTGTATAGTTGAGGAAATGGAGGTGTGATTGATTCTTTGCATGACTGACTAGGTGTGTGAGTAACTCCATGGATGAGTGACAGTCTGTGAGTGTCTGTTTACACTGATTGTATCTAAGGTTATATTAGAGTCTGAAGAGGTTCATCGTATTATCACATGAATGATATCATCAGTGATGTTATCAGTCATGTCAAATGAGATGTTTTCAGTGATGTCATCAGTGATGTCATTTGAGATGTCATCAGTGATGTCATCAGTGATGTCACTAACCATGTCATGAATGATGTAATATGTGACATCATCAGCAGTGGATTGCGGGTGCGCGATATATAGTTAGCGCTTATAACTATATATGGAATTTCAATGGTTTTATGCGAGTAAAATAAGGTTTTGTAAATGCAAATCCCTAACTATATATGGCCTAAAACCAATGGTTTTTTCATTGAATTTTCAAGGTTTTGTAAATGCAAATTCCTAACTATATATCCACTATAACCTATGGTTTTTTCTGTGAATTTCATTGGTTTTTTAATAGCAAATATGAAAAGCTTTAAAATGTCAAGTACGTGATAGATGAAATTTTTTTCGTATTTATGCACGCTGATGTGCTTTGAACGCTGCACCCCCCCTCCCCTCTTTTGTCTTAGTAGTACTCTCTCTTTGCAGATAGTGAACGGTAGTTAACGCAAGCCTTTCCCCCCTTTTTAATCCGTCGTGCCTGCTTGTCTCTCCATTTGATTGATTGTTGTCCAAGCATTTACTGTTTTAGAATTGGTTCTCTTTGGTTCATTCTCTATTTACAAACAAGCACAAAGTCGCAATACTCTGTTTAGTCTTTGCAGATAGTGAAAAATCGTGTAAAAAAAATAAAAGTAATCGAGCAAAATCAGTAGGCCACTAATTGGATCTCTTTTTGACCTCGCTAAAATAGAAATATTAGGAACAACCCTTCATGAGAAATACGAAAATAGTGAGATGAACTGAGCTCCACACCATGAGGGCTGCAAGACAGCTCGGCTCCATCACCCATCCCGCACAAAATAACGACAAACCCTATGCAAATATTAAAAATATAGACAACACACCAGCAAAGAAACAGGGTAAAACATTTTATTAAAAAACTATTTACATAACATTGGTTTATAAGATGATATCAGTAGTGGACCGATGTGTGAATAGATCAAAAGCAGCACAAGGCTCCAAGATCCGGATGGCAAGCTCCTGGATGTTGGGTGCCATAGTTTAGAGTTCTGACTTTGGGCCTTTTTCAATGCCTGTGCTTTGTTGAATCAAAATGGCGCCTTGACACAAAGCTGACTCAAGCGTTGCTACTGATGCTATGCAGACCAAAACTGGTTTTCAGTTTGTACATTTTTCTAGATTTTTCAATCCAAGTTTGGTTGACTTTGTAGAACGATGGCTTCAAATTTTCAACATACGGTGTGGTGGCGCTGACTGGGAGGGGGCGCTTCCCTCCTGCCCCCTCCCCAAGTAAGATTTTCATACGTGAAAGTACGTTAATGGTTTTGGTCCCTGAGATGCTTCGATGTCACTGCCATTCTCAAATAGCATAAGTTCTGGATGTTGGGTGCCATAGTTAAGAGTTCTGAGCAGTGCTTGTTATACTGTCTGAAGCTTATTTCCACCTACTGCAGCTTCACTATTCTCAAAGTAAGTGAGTGTCGTTTGTGGACCTGACTGCATAAGAAAACAATGTGATATGTTAGCTTCCTAAACAGCTTGACGGAGGCCCCTGAGGGGCGGTGTGATGGCCATGGACTCGGAGAAGACGCTTGGCTCCGACACCCTCCCCAAGTCTTATAGCACTGGTGTAGCCTGAGATCGCCCCCGACATAGGCGGCCGGCTCCCGGGGTCCGGCGGAACTTTTTGCCTTTTGATGACTCTTCAATTCTGGACCTTGTCCCACAATCCGTTTGACCTGAAGACAAGCTGTAGTGGGGCGCCCCTTTACCGTTTTAGTTGCCATTCCGCCCGCTTTTGCTACACTGTGCCTCTTCCGCCATTCAGCTGTTTACCGCCCGCTCTTGCGACTACAGCGTCTCGCTCATCATGTAGTAGAGTTGCTCCCGCTCTTGCGGTGCAGCGATAGGCGGCTGCCACAGGACTCTCAAAATGGCGGCCGGCTCTTCGGTTTTGGGCCTGGTCCACTAAAATGGCCCTGGGACACCTTGGAACTCGGACGCTTCCCTGATAGGGCTTGGGTCCCATTCTCGAAAAGCGTCCCCTCAGCCGTGAAGATTCTACAAAAGTCTTGGGGGCCTCCGACTCCCGCAGGCTTCTGGTGGGGAGCGGCTGCCATGATTGCTCGTGGAATGGCCACGACGGAGCTACGAGAGGGTAGTGGTCTCATGCTGACGCCAGCTTTAGTCTGAAACATCCAGAAACACTGTAGACTACCAATTCGATCAGTTCCGGTAGCGCCCCAACATGACCCGGAAGAGAAGAACTTGCCCTCCCCTCTTTGACTGATGGTTCTTGTTGCCTGTCCCCTCTGTTGTCATTTAACAGAACTTTTTGGACTGCTGAAAGGGGTTGTGTTCTGAACGCTGGTTGGTGGAGACATTTTGACTATATTCTTGACCTACGTTGTCGCGTAATGCGTTATATGACACGCCGCGTTAGCGCACCCGGAAGTGATCCGAGGCGCGGCGCGCAGCGCGTAACGTAAGCATAACAGGTCATGTGACTTGTTAATAAAACTTTTCATTGGTTCATTTTACTTTTGTTAATTTAATGATGAAAAGCTTGGTCATATGACCTAAAAATTACGCTTTTTATTGTTTTCGAACAATATTTTTTTTTCAAACATATGTTATAATATTCCAGGCTAATGTACTTTCCCGGAAAATTTACAACTGTCTTGTAAGTAAAATATATTCCTTTTTCGAGAAAAAGGGCGTTTCTTCCTTCCATGACGGAGCCGTTGAGTAAAAGAGATTCGGCCTGCTGTCTTAGTCGCCGATACGCCTGATTATCAGATTCTTATCGATCACTTTATGTTGCAGACATGAAAAACACAACTGCCCTTGACCATTTATCTTTACTGCGTTCCTACATATTATACCTTTTATCCGTCATGTAATTGGACTGCTTTATTTCACTTGCCTTTTACTGATTCGAAAACAGTGACTAAAAGTAAAAACTTTACCAATGTAAATACTACTACCGTGTTTTGTTTTAAAAACATTTATTGTGAAAATGTCAGTATACAAATACGGGCCTATAACCACGTGGGCCGGCCACGGAGCAAACTGAAATCGTATATGATGAGGACACATTTACACTGTAGAGGAACGTAACGAGCGGGCCATTAGGTTGCAAGAACTAAGGTGTCTAACAGTTGCGGAATCGGTGGACATACATTTTGTAATTAAAATAGGACAGGGCCACTTACAATAACATTTTCTAGATATACATTTGCGGGCAAGGAGTTACGAGTCCCATTTATACCGGCGCCATTTTGGGCGAGGCCGGGCAGGTCCAAGATATAGTCAAAATGTCTCCACCAACCATCGGCCAGACCAGAACCCCTTTCGGCCCTTTATGCTACAAGATGGTGTCTTCCATTCAGAAAATATTGTTGGCAGCATTTTGAAAGGAAACAGAAACAGCCGTTCTCCTAGTGAGTTTCACATTGTTACATTTAGGAAGAATGTTGAAGAGTAGTATGTGGAAAATCTGAAGCCATTTTTCTACAAACTCTCAATCAGACTTGGATGGAAAAAAAAAACCTGAAGAATGTACAAACTGAAAACCAATTTTTGTCTGTATAGCATCAACAGTAACGCTTGAGTCAGCTTTGTGTCAAGCCGCCATTTTCATTCACTCAATAGCGTCCCCCTACACACATTCAGGGACCTGGTCGTGTCTTCAGATGAAACGGATTGTAGGAAAAGAAGCAGAAAGGAAAAGGAAAAAAGTTCCGCTGGACACCACCTTGGGCAATAGTGAAGCTGCAAAAGGTGCAAATAAGCTTCAGACAGTCTTCAACTTACTCTGATTCTTATAATAAACTTCAGATAGTCTTACAAGCACTGCTCAGAACTCTCAACTGAGGCACTCAACATCCAGGACTTGCCATTCGGATCTTGGCGCCTTGTGCTGGTTCCGACCTATTCACACATCGGTCCACTACTGACATCACCTCATAAGCCAACGGGGCACCCCACGCCGACTTTCGGCGCAGCATTGTAGGATGGCCACACCAGTGCGGCAACTTGCTGGACACAACATCGGGGCCATCCAGATCTCGGCGCGTTCGACTCACTGTACCGCAACAGTGACCGCAACTCAGCTGGACACGCCGTCTTTCGGCGCAGCATTGTAGGATGGCCACACCAGTGCGGCAATTTGCTGGACACCACCTCGGTGCCATCCGGATCTCGGCGCGTTCGAGTCACTGTACCGCAACAGTGACCGCAATTCAGCTGGACACGCCGTCTTTCGGCGCAGCATTGTAGGATGGCCACACCAGTGCGGCAATTTGCTGGACACCACCTCGGTGACATCCGGATCTCGGCGCGTTCGAGTCACTGTACCGCAACAGTGACCGCAACTCAGCTGGACACGCCGTCTTTCGGCGCAGCATTGTAGGATGGCCACACCAGTGCGGCAATTTGCTGGACACCACCTCGGTGCCATCCGGATCTCGGCGCGTTGTGCTGCCTTCAGCCTATTCGCACATCGGTCCGCTACTGACGCCGCCTCACGTGCCAACGGATTTTCTACGCTTTTTGTAGCCCTATGCCGCATAACAGGTCATGTGACTTGTTTATAAAACTTTTCATTGGTTCATTTTACTTTTGGTTTCCTAAAGACGGAAGGCTTGGTCATATGACCTGAAAATAACACTTTTCATTGGTTTAGAACATTTTTTTTTCCCAAACGATGAAAGCCCCACCTTGTTTCTGGATCATTCAGACTGAAGCTGGCGTCAGCATGAGAGCACCACCATCTCGTGGCTCCGTCGTGGTCATTCCGCGAGCAATCATGGCAGCCGCTCCCCACCGGAAGCCTGCGGGAGTCGGGGGCCCCCAAGACTTTTGTAGAATCTTCACGGCTGAGGGGACGCTTTTCGAGAATGGAGCCCAAGCCCTAGCAGGCAAGCGTCCAAGTTCCAAGGTGTCCCAGGGCCATTTCAGTGGACCAGGCCCAAAACCGAGGAGCCGTCCGCCATTTTAAGAGCCATGTGGCAGCCGCCTATCGCTGCACTGCAAGAGTGGAAGCAACTCAACAACATGGTGAGCGAGACGCTGTAGCCGCAAGAGCGAGCGCAACTCAGCTAGATGGCCGCCACCTGGGGAGGCCCATTCACGCCGCCTCCCCCACCCCCGGGCCGCCGCACGCCAATTTTCGGAGCAGCATTGTAGGATACCAAAACCAGTGCGGCAGTTTACTGGACATCACCTGGGTGCCTGTCGTACATGTTGTGTCAGCCATGTGACACTGGACACAGTCCCATCAACATCTCAACGCGTTCTGCTGCCTTGGGACTATTCGCACAACAGACCGCTACTGACGAGGCCTCCCCCCGCACCACCCGGGACGCCCCACGCTGTTTTTCTGTGCTGCATTGTAGGATCCCAAAACCAGTGCGGCACCCAGGCGACATCACCTGGGTGCCGTCCAGAACTCTGCACGTTGTGCTGCCTTGGGACTATTCGCACAAAAGACAGCTTCTAACCATTGTTGCTTTTTGTGTTGAAAAATGTTTAAATGTTTTTAGTTTTTGTTCCGTTCGTTATAGTTAATAGTTAATAAAGTTTTATAATCTTACTTTGTTGGAGTGTTATCTATTTTTTTAAAAACGGGTGAATGGGGCCTTGAATCGGGTTATTGTCATGTGTGGGCTTTGGAAGTGTGCTGCTGCAGGATCGGACATTTCAAACTCAAATGCACGTTCTTTTTCTTACCTTTCCGAAGCATGGAGCGCAATAGCAGGCAGAGAAAGGGTGATGCACGTGTTGAACACTACCTGACCTGGCATGATGCACGTGTTGAACACTACCTGACCTGGCAAGTTGCTGGCAGTGCCCCCCCCCCCGCCCGCTCCTGAAAGAGGACACACACACACTGCCGCCCCGAGTACTTCACAAATCTTTAAAAGACCATGCGCTTGTTCATGAGGCTTAAATGGTTTATCACCTCTTCTAGAACCCCTGCATCGACCCTCTGACGTTTCCTGGAAAAATTACCATGTAACACAATACCAAGCCCTGTCAGCTGAAACCCCCAAGGAATCGTGGGGCATATTATCAAGGGGGTTTATCTCCGCTTTTTTGGCTTTAAAAGCCAAGAAAGCGGAGATAAAAATATCTCCCTATTACCAAGCTGTCGCTAACACCAGTTAGTGACAGCTAAAAGGAGATAGCGACCATCTTGGGCCCCGCTTTGCATGTCAGTGATACTTATCACTAATGACATGCAAAGTGGCGTGCCAAGATGTTAGCGACTGGAAACAGTCCCTAACATCGCTATCTTCTATTACCAACTTTTGGAGATATTCGCGCTAAGCGCGAATATCTCCAAAATCTAACACCTGCCCTGAGCAGTTCTTAGCCATGTTATCCAATGGGAGGTGGATAACATGGCTAAGAGCATTTGCTCGATAATACATGAATATCGCTGACTTTTCTGCGATAATAGCAAGGTTTATCTGCGATAAAAATCGCCGATGTGCGGCGATAATTTTTGTCTCTAAACAAGTTAGAGACAAAAATTATCGCTAGTTGTTCGTAATATGCCCCCGGGTTTTTGCTTGCAGAAATCGGGAGGCGGGAGACTAGCACTGAAATCAGTAGTCACACGCCTGAATCGGGAGGGTTGGCATGTCTGAATTCTCTACAGCTGGGGCCATAAACTACATCCGCAGGGGTAGGTGATAGCCTAGGTCCGGCCTGGACAATCGGACACAGAGGAAGAGGAGTGTCAGAGGGTGCGGTAGTGAATAGGGTGAAAGAGAGGTGTCGGGAGGGCACAGGGTGTGATTCTCAGAGAAGAGCAGCACAGATGGGGGGAAGTATATGGCCCATGCATGAGAGAGAGAGCGGGGATGACCAGTGCGTGGGGGAGATGCTTGCGAGGGTGGGGAGCCATGCTGAGGATCGGCGGCGTGCAGAGAGTGGGCCTGGTCAAGGCATCTAAAATGGCTGCCGTGCACGACAAAATTGTGGCATTGGACAAAAAGGCAAGATGGCGCAGACAATGTTTTTCAATAAGGATTCATTTATAACAAAATATTTACTCGCAGTGACAAAATGGTGGTCAACACTTCCTGATTTCCATCGAATCGAACGTTAACAAACGTCACGCAGCAAAAAAAAAAAAAAAAAAAAAAAAAAGCTCACGCACAGAGCAGTTTTTAACCATGTTATCCAATGGAAGGTGGATAACACGGCTAAGAGCATTTGCTGGATAATGCATGCATATCGCAGACTTTTCAACGATACTCATGCATTGTGGCCGATGTGCGGCGATAATTTTTGTCTCTAAACAATTAAAACGAAGCACAAAATGGCGAATTCCCGTTTCGCTACCAGTTTGCGGCCCAGTTCGCGGCCCGTGAAGCGCTTCTACCGTGAAAAATCATTTTTTTTTTCTTTTCCCCACGAGACCCTTTAATAACCCCAACAACATTCCTAGGGGGTCAAGAGGGGGATACCTTGCCCCCTTTCATTAAATTCCCCTTTCGTTTTTCACCTCTTCTTCTCTCTCGATCCTACCGAGAGACAAGATGGCGGCCGCTCCGGACTGTCACGCAGCAAAAAAAAAAAAAGCTCACGCACAGCCGCTGGAAGAGATGTATCAACATATATCAGCCTCCTCAGCCACCCTCAGGAAACATAGGGGATTAGGATACGTCTCCCGCACCCCCTTATACCTAATAATTTAATTAACGAAGCACAAAATGGCGAATTCCCGTTTCGCTACCAGTTTGCGGCCCAGTTCGCGGCCCGTGAAGCGCTTCTACCGTGAAAAATCATTTTTTTTTTCTTTTCCCCACGGGACCCTTTAATAACCCCAACAACATTCCTAGGGGGTCAAGAGGGGGATACCTTGCCCCCTTTCATTAAATTCCCCTTTCGTTTTTCACCTCTTCTTCTCTCTCGATCCTACCGAGAGACAAGATGGCGGCCGCTCCGGACTGTTTAGAATGTTGACAGACACCGGAGAGCCAATCAGCTTTCTGCGCGCAAAGTTCCGAAACGCGAAAAGTAAGCGAACCGGATCGCTGCCCGGAGCGCTGTTACAGATATATATCTTGATTTAAACGTTAATTTCTCAAAATTCACTGAAGCACATATATTGAGACCTAGCAAAGGCACATCGGGCTAACAGTCCCTACATTTTTGCCAAGTTTCGTGCAAATCCATTCAGCCGTTCGAGCTAAAAGTGAGTCCAACCGCCCTATGGAAAACTCAATGTAAAAAACGCGTTTTGGGACCCCCCTTTTTTCTCAGCCCCCCCTTGACGAAACCCCACCAAATTTTCAGGGGCTGCTCAGAAACAAAATGTGCCATTTTCCTGATAATTTCAGCCGATTCCGTCCACAAACGCCAAAGTTATTAGACATAGAATTTTCAGAAATGCCATAGGGAATTAATCCTAACTATATATACCTACTGGCGATAGCCAGTAGGTAATATATATATATATATATATATATATATATATATATATATATATATATATATATATGTACCAACAATTACCTCCTTGGTTCCGAAGTAAGCCAGGACACCCGGAATGTGTTTGCGAAAATTTATTCAGCAAGTGAAAAAGTGCGACGCGTTTCGCCGATAAGGCTTGCTCACGCTCGTCTAGTATACAATGACGGCCATTTTTAAAGTGCTCAAAACACCCCCCCAGTGTACGCATATCACCACCATGGTAATGCGGGCTGCCATCTTATACAAGTACTAATAATACAACTTCATTCTGTATAAAAAACATTGTTGTCATGATTGAACCTTGTACCGTATTTAAAGCCATTTCAAGAACGTCTGCATGTTAAACGGCGTAATTATAAACAAAAGTTTCATGTTTGTGCCTCGTGTTCATAAATATGAAAAAACATGAAAGACAATTTAACCAGGCATCTTTGAAGATATTGACATTCCTTGAACGGACACACAGTAAGCCCAATGCATCAAGAGTCATCACAATATCAGCTCAGTTCCAGATGATGAGTCAGAATCGGACAGACACCTTTCAGGGGGAAAAAGGGAATCAAAGAGGTCGAGGACGTGGAAGCAGAGGAGGAACAGGCGGAACAAACAAACAAATGCCACACAGGCTCCAATGGGAATGGCAACAAGGAGCAAGATTACGAAATGAACATGACTGTGGTGAACCTCTCACGCCATGTGCTAACTGAAGGTGAGAAAGAGATCTTGGCACTTGGCCTTTCCTTTTGTCCATCCCATAATATGAACTTTGCACAGGCTCGTATCAACTTATTTTTGTTTGCAAGGAAATTGAAATTAAAGAAATGGTATTGCACTAAAGTTAAAGACAGACCGGTTGCTTCTGCCAGTAATACACTAAGTAATCTGGATGTAGAGGACATTTTTCTACTAGAGGAAATTCATGGGGATGGTGTGAATATGAGAGAGGAACCTGATTGGGAGAGCTGGGGTTTTGACCTAGATAACAACCCGGGGTCGAAATTTAAACCTAAGAGTGTATTTTTACCGGCAGTCCAATGTGACGCAATTGATGTGTTTGAGAGGGGTGTATTGAAGGACCTTTTGAAATTAAGATACAAGAAAATATCGCAGAGTAACAAAAATCTATCTTATACCCAACAAATGTCTATTGAATCCCTCAGAGCGGACAAAGAAATTGTAATACGTCAATCCGACAAGGGGGGGAATGTTGTGGTTCTGGATAAGTGTAAGTACCTCCAGGAGGGTTTCAGACAACTACAGGACACAACATGTTACCGCAGGTGTGATAGAGATGATGTTTTAAGGTCCACCAGCTTGTTCAGAGATCTACTTCTGGAATGGAAAGACAAAGGGTTGATAGAAATGGAGGAATATCAATATTTATACTGTGCCCACCCTAAGGTCCCAATAATGTACCTCCTCCCTAAACTCCACAAAGACCAGCGCAACCCGCCGGGTCGCCCAATCGTGTCCTCCATAGGCTCCCTCCTTGAGCACACCTCCAAATATATTGACCACTATTTGAGAACTTTTGTCATGGCATTACCATCATATGTCAAGGATACCACCCAATTTTTGAGCATCATCAATGGTATCCACTGGGAGAACAATTTCACACTGGTTACCTTAGATGTCAGCAGTCTCTACACCAGTATTCAACACGAACAAGGTTTCAAAGCAGTGAAGCACTTTCTGAATACCAGGTCTATCTCATTGTTACTACAGTCCCAAATGCTTCTGTCTATGATAGACTTCTGTTTAACTAACAATTTCTTTTACTTTAATGACGTCATGTATCACCAGTCACAGGGCACAGCTATGGGAACCTGCTTCGCCCCCAGCTACGCAAATTTATTCATGGGCTGGTGGGAGGAGCAGGTTGTCCAAGAGATGGCTGATTTCAACAATGTGTCCCTGTGGCTGCGATACATAGACGATATTTTTTTCATTTGGAATGGCGATGAGGACTCGGCCAAACGGTTTATTGACAAACTGAATGTTAACACCTTGAACCTAATCTTAACAGAACATATCAGTAAGACTAAGATGGAATTCCTGGATGTGGAAGTGGAAGTGGTAAATAACATCTTGACCACTAAACTCTTCAGAAAAAGCACTTCGGGGAATAGTCTTTTGAGAGCTTCGAGTTGCCATCCAAAAAGTCTTGTCTATAGTATCCCCTATGGAGAACTGTTGCGCGCCAGGCGCAACTGCAGTACCCAAGATGGATACGAAAAAGAAGAAGTTGTGATGTGCCAGAGGTTTAGGCAGAGAGGGTATGGTAACAAAGTAATTGCCAAAGCTGTAGAACGGAGTCATAATAAAACCAGGGATGAACTACTAGCTCCCAAACCACCCCAGACACAATCTGAAACCATCAGATTCATTACTACTTTCTCTGGACAATCTCAGGATGTGAGAAAAGTGTTTAAAAAACACTGGCATGTTTTAAATACTGATGTACATCTTAAGAAGTATTTAGGTGACAACCCCCAGATCACGTTCAGGAAGGGCAAATCCCTACGGGACAAACTCAGTCACAATTACGTGACTGAGAATGATCTACCTGACCATGCTATAAATGCTGGATTTATATGTTGCAAGAAATGTAAGGCTTGCAAATTCAGCAGAGATTGCAAAAACTTACAGATACCAGGAACTTCCAGAGAATTTACCATCAGAAAGAGACTATCCTGCAATACCCCATACAGTGTCTACGTACTGATATGCCCATGCAACAAGTGGTATGTGGGTAGTACTAAGCAAGAGGCAAAAAAGAGGGTATTGGAACACCTGAGAGCGATACGGAATCTCAACAGACAATATCCGGTCGCTAGACATTTCCTTGACTACCACATGCAGGATGAGACTAAGTTACGTATGGTGGTTATTGATTGTGTTGATCTGGGAATAAGAGGTGGCAACTATGAACTCTCTATGAGGAAGTTAGAATCCAAATGTATAATTGAATTCCAATGCCTAACTCCGTTAGGGCTAAACACCAGTGAGGAACTGTCAGTTCATTTGTATGAGGAATAATTATGTGGATTTCATGAATCAGTAAATTTGCTGTCTGTATTTTAAAATGGTTTTATTTTTATTTTGTAAAGTTTAATTATTTTTTCACAGGTAATGTGGGGAACTGCTGGATACAATGAATCAGTTGAACACTGACCTTGTTGAACATCATGTACTGACCTTGTCAATGCCTAATGCGGTATGGAGTTGTGATCGCCCACTTGGGCAAGGACTTGTTCCATGAGTTTGGACACATTGGGCACGAACAGTGAGAATCATGTGCCAGCGTACGTCTGGCAATATCTTTGTACAACACTAGCCCACTGGGGCAAGGACTTGAACAATATGTGTCATATAAACCTGATTTTTCAGTTAGTGCAATAATACCTACTGCACTTGCCCACTTGGGCTATACTAGTCAATAATATGAACGTAGCCGGCACTTTGTTTAAATTATGTATCCTAGCAGCGGGATCCAATTGTATTAGGCGTATTACAAGCCTGCAGTCGAACATCCAATGAAAATCCATGTTTCATTTAGACTGTGAACACGTGACCGCAGAACTAATATCTGATATTGTGATGACTCTTGATGCATTGGGCTTACTGTGTGTCCGTTCAAGGAATGTCAATATCTTCAATGATGCCTGGTTAAATTGTCTTTCATGTTTTTTCATATTTATGAACACGAGGCACAAACATGAAACTTTTGTTTATAATTACGCCGTTTAACATGCAGACGTTCTTGTAATGGCTTTAAATATGGTACAAGGTTCAATCATGACAACAATGTTTTATATACAGAATGAAGTTGTATTATTAGTACTTGTATAAGATGGCAGCCCGCATTACCATGGTGGTGATATGCGTACACTGGGGGTGTGTTTTGAGCACTTTAAAAATGGCCGTCATTGTATACTAGACGAGCGTGAGCAAGCCTTATCGGCGAAACGTGTCGCACTTTTTCACTTGCTGAATACATTTTCGCAAACACATTCCGGGTGTCCTGGCTTACTTCGGAACAAAGGAGGTAACTGTTGGTACATGTTGAAGGCCGGTCGGTGGCCTATCCGGGACCGTTCCACGACAGCCCAAGGTGCGCAAACCGGCACTGGAGGAGATATATATATATATATATATATATATATATATATATATATATTTATATATATATAGATAGATAGATAGATAGATAGATAGATAGATAGATAGATAGATAGATAGATAGATAGATAGATAGATAGATAGATAGATAGATAGATAGATAGATCACCTAGTGCCGGTCAACCTTGGGGTAGTTATAGTTTGGATTGCTTTTCCATAGACAAGGCGTTTTTTGGCCTGCTATTAATTTGTCACCATTTGATGAATAGTCACAAAACTTTCCAAAAAAAAGCTAATTCACCTCAGCACATTCCTGGAAAGCTTTGGGGTGATCAAGAAAGCTGAACCAGAGAAAAAAGAGGGTCCTAAAAAGCAAATTCTCCCCATCCATTATCCATAGACTTGTTTAGGAAGTGCTACAGGAAAAACGGATAAATGTATTTACACCAAATTTGATAGAAACACCTGGCACTAAAAATCAGTGTGAATGTCGCAAGGTAACCCACTCCGCAGCTCACAGAATTCCATGTGGCTTTGCAGAGTTTTTTTATCACTTCGTGGACTTCTCTCCGCCCACGCTTAGTAGAAAGGTAGATTGTGCTCATTGTGATTTGGTGTAAATCTGTTAAGTAGTTTTTGAGAAATGAGGGTTAAAAAATAATGTTATATTTGGATGGTTGGGTCTTAGGAAAGATGTAGTGAGGGTCCCTCGAACCCAATAAAAAATAGAGCGTTCTGATTGGCCTATGGAGCTTTTTTCCCTTGGACCAATTTGCTCACACAGGAGCCGGACACCCATGGGAGTGAGCTCTCTGATTGAGAAAAACTGTGCTGGCAACCATTACAGGACTCAGGAAACTAGTCATCTGTACTGAAGTAAAAAAAAACGAAAATATAAGAGATTAGGGTCCCTGCCCTAGGTCCTATGATGGGGGAACCCAAAAAGACCCAGCGTAGGCTCAAAATAAAAATACAAAATCGGTAGGTTTTGCTGCAGTCCTGCGGTATTCCCATGGGATCACGGCAAAGAAAAGAAAATGGCAGCTGCCATTTTTTGTTTAAATATTTAGGGAGGGGGCATGACTGGGGCCCTACTCCCAGAGCCCATTTTTAAACTTAAGTAAGAGAAGGGGGCATGTGGTCCCCCCCAGAGCTGAGTGCGGCCCCATAGAACCCATCGCCTGGCACCAAAATCATAAACAAAGAAGATGGAGGCCATGTGGGCCCCTCTCCGAACCTAAAAATATCCAGGGGACCCCATACTCCAGGTCCATGGCCATATTCAATACAAAAGGGGAGTACGGCCCTCCTGCCAGAGCCATTCCCTGAGATAACAAATGTTTACAGGGAGGGGGCCACGCTATCCCTTCACTGAGCCTTGAAAGACCCCAGGGAGCTCATCCCCGGGGCCAGCTCATTTACTGTTTCCCTGGAAGGCCAACCCTGGGTCACAATATTTCCGCTGCCCGCACTACTGCTTATTGGAATTTGGCTCTGGGAGGTGTGGCAAATGAAACCTCAGAAAGGGGAGCTGCATGCAAATTCCCATTAACATATATGTTTTGGCCCCAGGGAACAGGGTCCAGGGGTCTGAAGTCCAACCCTATGCCACATTGGCCAAAGGCTGCGAGTGGCATGGTGTTAGCAGCCTGCTGGGGGGGTGGGGGGGGGGTTGGCCACAGGGTCTCGTGGCAGACCAAGCCTTATGGCCCGCCTCCGCTGAGCATGGCCAAAGGCTGTTGCAGTGTGGGGTTGGGTGCCTGCGTGGAATTCGGGCCCTGTGACCTACCCCACACCTTGCATGACGAAAGGCAATGTGTGGCATGGGGATGACTGCTTCCGGGTGGGTTGGCCACAGGGCCTGGTGCCGGCTTTACTTTGTGAATTAGTGACAATATTTTTTTTTAAGTTTTTGGCCCCAGGCAGGGTCCCTCTAGGACACCCTCCACCAGTCCTGGGGGGTCAGAGCATTTCTACCCTGCCCCTGTGATGTCTTTCTTTACCTACGATATAGGACATGAGTGATGCAATATGTGGGGAAATCAACAGTGCCTGGTTAGGGTGCGAGTTATAGTTACTGTAAGGCATGACTTATAGTTACTTGAGATAACTGTAACTGGTGAATTTCTGTGTTTTTTTTGTTTTAAACATTTTGGCGTTACTGAACGTTACATTAACCTTTGTTTTTTTTCATTGACCATATATATATATATTACCTACTGGCGGTCGCCAGTAGGTATGTATAGTTAGGATTTTTTCTCTATGGGACTTTTGAAAATTCTATGTCTAATAACGTTGGCGTTTGTGGAAGGAATCGGCTGAAATTTTCAGGAAAATGGCACATTTTGTTTCTGAGCAGCGCCTGAAAATTTGGGGGGGTTTTGTCAAGGGGGGCAGAGAAAAAGGGGGGTCCCAAAACGCGTTTTTCCCATTCATTTTTCCATAGGGCGTTTGGCCTAACTTTTAGCTCGAACGGCTGAATGGATTTGCACGAAACTTGGCAAAATTGTAGGGACTGTTAGCCCGATGTGCCTTTGCTGGGTCTCAATATATGTGCTCCAGTGGATTTTGAGAAATTAACGTTTTAAAAAACAGATATATCTGTGACAGCGTCCCGGGTAGCGCTCCGGTTCGCGTACTTTTCGCGTAACGGAGCTTTGCGAAGCGAAGCTGATTGGCTCTCCGGTGTCTGTCAACATTCTAAACAGTCCGGAGCGGCCGCCATCTTGTCTCTCGGTAGGATCGAGAGACAAGAGGAGGAGAAAAACGAAGGGGGAATTTAATAAAAGGGGGCAAGGTAGACCCCTCTTGACCCCCTAGGAATGATGTTGGAGTTATTAAAGGGTCCCGTGGGGCAAATAAAAAAAATTTGATTTTTCGCGGTAGAAGCGCTTCCCGGTTTGCGAACCGGTAGCGAAATGGGAATTCGCCATTTTGTGTTTTGTTTTAATTAAATTACAAGATGGAGGAAAAACAATGTGAGAAATGGGTATAAGGGGGTACAGGAGACGTATCCTGACCCCCTATGTTTTCTGAGGGTGGCTGAGGATGCTCATATATGTTGATACATGTCTTCCAGCGGCTGTCCGTGAGCGGATTTTTATGTTTTTTGCTGCGTGACGTCTGTTAACGTTCGATTCGAAGGAAATCAGGAAGTGTTGACCGCCATTTTGTCACTGCGAGTAAATATATTGTTAAAAATAATTGTTATAAATTAATCCGTATTGATAAACATTGTCTGCGTCATCTTGCCTTTTTTCCAATGCCACACTTTTGTCGTGCACGGCAGCCCTTTTAGATGCCTTGACCCGACCCACTCTCTGCACGCCGCCGATCCTCAGCATGGCTCCCCACCCTCGCAAGCATCTCCCCCACGCACTGGTCACCCCCGCTCTCTCTCTCATGCATGGGCCATAAACCTCCCCCCATCTGCGCTGCTCTTCCCTGAGAATCACACCCTGTGCCCGCCCGACACCTCCCTTTCACCCTATTCACTACCGTACCCTCTGACACTCCTCTTCCTCTGTGTCTGATTGTCCAGGCCGGTCCCAGGCTATCACTTAGCCCTGTGGATGTAGTTTATGGCCCCAACTGTAAAGAATCACCCCTCTTCAAAGGAGTTACAGTAGATCAAGGCCCTCACCCCATGAGATCCGTCACACCACACGCGTTCCTACTATCTGATAACGATCCTGTATTGCAAACACGTAAAAAAAAAACATTTTAAACAAAGCAACAATGGGCTGCTGTGAGGTGGCGTCAGTATCGGTCCTTTGCGCGAATAGGCCGAAGGAAGCACAACGCGCTGAGATCCGGACGGCACCCAGGTGATGTCCAGTAAGTTGCCGCACTGGTCTTGGCATCCTACAATGCTGCGCCGAAAAATGGCGTGGGGCGCCCCGGGGGGGGGGGGGGGGGGGGGGGGGGGGAGGCGGCGCGAACGGGCCTCCCCAGGTGGAGGCTCCTCTGCTGCAGTGGGGCGCCCCTTTACCGTTTCAGTCGCCTTTCAGCTGTTTACCGCCCGCTTTTGCTGCACTGTGCCTCATCCGCCATTCAGCTGTTTACCGCCCGCTCTTGCGGCTACAGCGTCTCGCCCACCATCCAGTTGAGTTGCGCCCGCTCTTGCGGCTACAGCGTCTCGCCCACCATCCAGCTGAATTGCGCCCACTCTTGCGGTGCAGCGATAGGCGGCTGCCACAGGACTCTTAAAATGGCGGCCGGCTCTTCGGATTTGGGCCTGGTCCACTAAAATGGCCCTGGGACACATTTGAACTCGGACATTTGCCTGCTAGGGCTTGGGCCCCATTTTCGAAAGCGTCCCCTCAGCCTTGAAGATTCTACAAAAGTCATCGGGGCCCCCGAGTCCCGCAGGCTTCCGGTGGGGAGCGGCAGCCATTATTGCTTGCGGAATGGCCACGACGGAGCTACGAGATGGTGGTGCTCTCATGCTGACGCCAGCTTCATTCTGAAACATCCAGAAACACTGTAGACTAGCAATTCAATGACTTCCGGTGGAGCCCCAACGTGACCCGGTAGGGAAGAACTTGCCCTCTCCTCTTTTGACTGATGGTTCTTGTTGCCTGTCCCCTCTGTTGTCATCTAACGGAACCTTTTTGGATTGGCGAGTGAGAAAAAAAAAGGTGGGGCTTTCATCGTTTGGGGAAAAAAAAATGTTTCAATCCAATGAAAAGTGTTATTTTTAGGTCATATGATCAAGCATTTCATCATTAGGAAACCAAAAGTAAAATGAACCAATGAAAAGTTTTATAAACAAGTCACATGACCTGTTATGCGGCTTTGGGCTATAAAATGCCTGCAAAATGCGTTGGCCTGGTAGGCGGCGTCAGTAGCGGACCGATGTGCGAATAGGCCGAAGGCAGCACAACGCGCCGAGATCCGGATGGCACCGAGGTGGTGTCCAGCAAGTTGCCGCACTGGTGTGGCCATCCTACAATGCTGCGCCGAAAGACGGCGTGGGGTGCCCGGAGGGGGGGGGGGGGGGCGTGAACTGGCCTCTCCCGCCTTCCCAGGTGGAGGCACCTCATCTGCAGTGCGGCGCCCCTTACCGTTTCACTCGCCGTCCAGCAGAGTTGCGCCCGCACTTGCTGCTACAGTAGGCCGAAGTCAGCACAACGCGCCGAGATCCGGATGGCACTGAGGTGGTGTGGGGCACCCCTTATCTTTTCACTCGCCGTCCAGCTGAGTTGCGTCCGCACTTGCTGCTACAGTAGGCCGAAGGCAGCACAACGCGCCGAGATACGGATGGCACCGAGGTGGTGTCCAGCAAGTTTCCCTGGTGTGGCCATCCTACAATGCTGCGCCGAAAGACGGCGTGGGGTGCCCGGGTGGGGGGGGGAGGCAGCGCAAACGGGCCTCTCCCGCCTCCCCAGGTAGAGGCACCTCATCTGCAGTGGGGCGCCTCTTAGCGTTTCCCTCGCCGTCCAGCTGAGTTCCGCCCGCTCTTGCGGCACAGTGCCTCACCCGCCATCCAGCTGAGTTGCGTTCGCTGTTGCGGTACAGCGTCTTGCCCGCCATCCAGCTGAGTTCCGCCCGCTCTTGCGGTACAGTGACTCACCCGCCATCCAGCTGAATTGCGCCCACTTTTGCGGTGCAGCGATAGCCGGCTGCAACAGGACTCTCAAAATGGTGGCTGGCTCTTTGGATTTGGGCCTGGTCCACTAAAATGGCCCTGGGACACCTTGGAACTCGGACGCTTGCCTGCTAGGGCATGGGCCCCATTCACGAAAGCGTCCCCTCTTTTGACTGATTGTTCTTTTTACCTATCTCTACTGTTGTCATTTAACGGAACCTTTTTGGACTGCCAAAAGGGGTTCTGGTCCGACCGCTGGTTGGTGGAGACATTTTGACTATATCCTGGACCTGCCCGGCCTTGCCCAAAATGGCGCCGGTATAAATGGAACTCGTAACTCCTTGTTGTGTACTGGTTGCCCAACCTTGATATCACGAGATACGTATGCAGTTTTGAAGCACATGGCGGGCGTGGACGAGTACTGATTGAACATTTGGACATCCCTATTGATATTAAGTTCTGATGTGTTATTGATTACTGTCCTATTGAAAGTTCGAATTAACGTCACCCATGGTACTTGCCCGCAAATTTATATCTAGATAATTTTATTGTAACTGGCCCTGTCGTACTTTAATTATAAAATGTACGTCCACCGATTGGTTGGTGGAGACATTTTGACTATATCCTGGACCTGCCCGGCCTCGCCCAAAATGGCGCCGGTATAAATGGGACTCGTAACTCCTTGTTGTGTACTGGTTGTCTAACCTTGATATCACGAGATACGTATGCAGTTTTGAAGCACATGGCGGGCGGGGACGAGTACTGATTGAGCATTTGGACATCCCTATTGATATTAAGTTCTGATGTGTTATTGATTACTGTACTATTGAAAGTTCGAATTAACGTGCCCGCAAATGTATATCTAGATAATTTTATTGTAACTGGCCCTGTCGTACTTTAATTATAAAATGTACGTCCGCCGATTCCGCAACTGTTAGACACCTTAGTTCTTGCAACCTAATGGGTCGCCCGTTACGTTCTTCTACAGTGTAAATGTCCTTTCATCATATACGATTCAAGTTTGCTCCGTGGCCGGCCCACGTGGTTATAGGCCCGTATTTGTATACTGACATTTTCACAATAAAGGTTTTTAAAACAAAACATGGTAGTAGTACCTAGATTGGTAAAGTTTTGAATAATAGCCACTGTTTTCGAATCAGTAAAAGGCAAGTGAAATAAAGCAGCCCGATTACATGACGGTTAAAAGGTATAATACGCAGGAACGCAGTAAAGATAAATGGTCAAGGGCTGTTGTGTTTTCCACTCCTGCAACATAAAGTGATCGATAAGAATCCGATATGCATGCCTATCAGCGACTAAGACAGCAGGCCGAGCCTCTTTTGTTTAACGGCTCCCTCATGGGACGAAGAAACGCCCTTTTTCTCGAAATAGGAATATTTTACTTGCAGGACAGTTGTAAATTTCCCGGGAAAATACATTAGCCTGGAACATTGTTAGTGATAAACTGTAAATGCATCTGGGTCCTTTGCTTTACAAGTCAGAGTGAGAAAAAAAAAGGCGGGGCTTTCATCATTTGGGAAAAAAAAGTTCGAAAGCAATGAAAAGTGTTATTTTTAGGTCATATGACCAAGCCTTCCATCATTAGAAAAACAAAAGTAAAATGAACCAATGAAAAGTTTTATTAACAAGTCACATGACCTGTTATGCTTACGTTACGCGCCGTGCACCGCGCTCTGGATCGCTTCCGGGAAGCTGCGCCTCGCGCACCGGAGCACTTCCGGGTGCGTTAACGCGGCGCGTCATATGACGCATTACGCGACAACGCAGGTCCAGAATATAGTCAAAATGTCTCCACCAACCAGCGGTCGGAACACAACCCGTTTCAGCAGTCCAAAAAGTTCTGTTAAATGACAACAGAAGGGACAGGCAACAAGAACCATCAGTCAAAGAGGGGAGGCCAAGTTCTTCTCTACCGGGTCACGTTGGGGCTCCACCGGAAGTGATCAATTTGGTAGTCTACAGTGTTTCTGGATGTTTCAGACTGACGCTGGCGTCAGCATGAGAGCACCACCATCTCGTGGCTACCTAATGGCCATTCCGCGAGCAATCATGGCAGTCGCTCCCCACCGGAAGTCTACAGGAGTTGTAGAATCTTCAAGGCTGAGGGGACTCTTTTGGGAATGGGGCCCATGCCCTAGCAGTCAAGCGTCCGAGTTCCACGGTTGCCCAGAGCCATCTTTGCAGGCCAGGCCCAAGTCTGTGGAGCCGACCGCCATTTTGTGAGCTCCGTAGCAGCCGCCTGTCGCTGTACCGCAAGATTGGGTGCAATTCCGTTGGATGGCGGGTGAGACGTTGTAATAGCAAGAGCAGGCGCAATTCAGCTGGCCAAGCGAGGCACTGTGTCGCAAGAGTGGGCGCAAGTCAGCTGGTCGAGTGAAGCGCTGGGGTGTAGCTGAGAAACCTCCACCTGGGGAGGTGGGGGAGGCTCGTTCGCGCCGCCTCTCCCTTCTAATGCACCCCACGCCGTCTCCTGGAGCAGGTATATGTGATGGTCGGACCAGGGCACCGCAGGGCGTGTCTTCAGGTCAAACAGATTGTGGGACAAGGTGTGGAGCAGGCACAATTATCTCGGGGGCCTCCGTCAAGCGGTTCAGGGAGGCACCGCATCACATTGTTTTCCAATGCAGTCAGGTCCACAAACAGCCCCCATTTACTTTGAGAATAGTGAAGCTGCAGCAGGTGCAAATAAGCTTCAGACAGTGTTACAAGCGCTGCTCGGAACCCTCAACTATGGCACCCAACATCCAGGACTTATGCCATTTGTGCAAGGCAGTGACATCGAAGCATCTCAGGGACTAAGTAACATACCATATCCAGAGTCCTTCCCACAACCTCTGCCTTCCTTCTTACCTAGTTATTGTTCTTTCACTCCCACTCCAGGCTTTTCGTCTGTGGATGGAAAACCATGAACCTACTCACCTATGAAAATCTTACTATTGATGGTTGATTTTGAGCCCAAAATACAAAGGCTTGTTTGGATCGATGTTGCAGCAGGCTGCCATGTAAATAGATATTTAATAAAACGTTTTACCCTGTTACTTGTTGATTTTGAGCCCCAAATACAAAGGCTTGTTTGGATCGATGTTGCAGCAGGCTGCCATGTAAATAGTTATTTAATAAAACGTTTTACCCTGTTACTTTGCTGGTGTGTTGTGTATATTTATAATATTTGCATAGGGTTTGTCGTTATTTTGGTTGGGGTGGGCGGCGGAGCCGAGCTGTCTTGCAGCCATCATGGTGTCGAGCTCAGTTCCCCTCACTAGTTTCGTATTTGTCATGAGGAGTTGTTCATAATGTTTCTATTTTAGCGAGGTCAAAAAGAGATCCCATTAGTGGCCTACTGATTCTGCTTGATACCTTTTGTTTTTTTAACGATTTTTCACTATCTGTAAAGACTAAACAGAGTATTACGACTCTGTGCTTGTTTGTAAATAGAGAATGAACCAAAGAGAACCAATTCCAAAACAATAAATGCTAGGATAAAATCAATCAAATGGAGAGGGAAGCAGGCACAACGGATTACAACGGGGGCAAAGGCCTGTGTTACCTACCCTTCACTATCTGCAATGAGAGAATACTCCTAAAAGAAAAGAGGAGGGGGGGGGGGGCAGCGTTCAAAGCACATCAGCGTGCATAAACACGAAAATGTTTTTACCTACCACGTACTTGACATTTTAAAGCTTTTGATATTTGCTATTAAAAAAACCATTGAAATTCACTGAAAAAACCATAGGTTATAGACCATATATAGTTAGGAATTAGCATTTACAAAACCTAGAAAATTCACTGAAAAAACCATAGGTTATAGACCATATATAGTTAGGGATTAGCATTTACAAAACCTTATTTTACTCGCACAAAACCATTGAAATTCGCATATATAGTTAGTTGCACTAACTATATATCGCGCACCCGCAATCCACTGCTGATGATGTCACATATTACATCATTCATGACATGGTCAGTGACATCACTGATGACATCACTGATGACATCTCAAATGACATCACTGATGACATCACTGATGACAACACCCAGTGACTGTATGTTTCTGTAAAGTTAAAATATGTCTTACATATTGAAGAATGAGTGGATGTATAAGTGTCTGGATGAAGGATTTAGTAGGTGCATGACTGACTGTATGAGTGAGTGATTTAATGTGTCTCACTGAGTGCATGTGTTAGTGACTAAACTGTCTTAATTTGCGCATCATTATATCTGTTGTTCTGTAAACTGCTGCATGTGTTGATCAGTAGCTATATGAGTAACTATATGGGTTATTGATTGGTTGCCCAAGTATTTGTATGTGAGACTGAGTGTGTGTGTGGGTGGCTGGGAGGTGTGTGACTCTGTGCATAGATGTGTGAGTAGTTGATTCACTATATGTATGGGTTCAAAAGTGCATGTGGAAACAGCTGTATGGGCGGTTGACTGTCTGCATGAGTGTATTGGTGAGTGAATGGATTTCTCAGTGCTACATGTCAAAGTAAGTACATATGTAAAACACAGTACATGTGAGAGTTGACATATAGAAATAACTGTGCATAAGAGCCAGTGAATGGGTGAGTGGCTGTATGGATCATTGTGAACATGTATCAGGGATTGTATAAGAGAGTAAATATGTGTTAGTATTTGTTTGAATAAGTAAGGTGTGTATAACTGTATAGTTGAGGAAATGGAGGTGTGATTGATTCTTTGCATGACTGACTAGGTGTGTGAGTAACTCCATGGATGAGTGACAGTCTGTGAGTGTCTGTTTACACTGATTGTATCTAAGGTTATATTAGAGTCTGAAGAGGTTCATCGTATTATCACATGAATGATATCATCAGTGATGTGATCAGTAATGTCAAATGAGATGTCATCAGTGATGTCATTTGAGATGTCATCAGTGATGTCATTTGAGATGTCATCAGTGATGTCATCAGTGATGTCATTTGAGATGTCATCAGTGATGTCATCAGTGATGTCACTGACCATGTCATGAATGATGTAATATGTGACATCATCAGCAGTTGATTGCGGGTGCGCGATATATAGTTAGTGCAACTAACTATATATGCGAATTTCAATGGTTTTGTGCGAGTAAAATAAGGTTTTGTAAATGCTAATCCCTAACTATATATGGTCTATAACCTATGGTTTTTTCAGTGAATTTTCTAGGTTTTGTAAATGCTAATTCCTAACTATATATGGTATATAACCTATGGTTTTTTCAGTGAATATGGATATGTGTTTATATTAAATGTTGTTTAAAGGTTGAAATATTCATGCAGTTAATTAAACTTTAGTTCTCATGAGTGTTCATTAATTTCCCTGCCTCCATTTTATTTTATGGGAGTGTGTTGCAGTACCAGTGAGTGGCCATGTGTGGTACTTGACCTTCTCTAAAGCTGGGCTGGAGTATATTTGAGTGTGTTTTGACAGCTTTAGGGCTATTAAGTTTGAAGTGTAATTTGTGAATTGAAATTGTCTTAGTCTTTTATGGGTGTTAATTTGCATTAGCAAGTCCCTCCCTAAACCCGTACTTAAATTTGCATATATCCCTCTCAGTTCGTACTAATATTCCTAATTTCCAGCCACATCCCTATGTCCCACCCACATTTACTACAAGGGGTACATTTATGTGTGCAGAGATCTGCACACCTTGGCAAAGATCTCTGCACAGAAAAGATAGGAGAGGTGAAGGTCTCCAGCTGTATGTTTGTGACTTGCACTTTAAAGTGTGTGATTAACCCTAATGTATTTCTACTTTACATAGTACAAAATGCAGTTTGTGAATGGGCCCCTTGGTGATGAACTCCTTCCCTTGGTCATCACCTCCTTCCCTTGGTCATCACCTCCTTCCCTTGATCATCACCTCCTTCAAAGGTTTTATAAGAATCCTACGTAATAAAGATGTGAGCAGGATTCAAATTATTTTCATGAACATACACTGTTTACTGATTAATTGTGTCTAGCAACTTATTCCTTCTTACCCAATGGTTGAATAAAAGTCCAGTGTGTTTTTTCTCCTCCTATCAAGGAAATTAAATCAAATAAAAAGTAGGATCATGGAGTCAGCTAATATATGGTTTTGACAGTGACATCTATTCTGACCCAGGCCAGATGCTGACTGATCTCTGACTTCTCTGGTTTAAAAAGGTTTATTTGCATTATTTCTGTGTCTTTGCGGATTCACACTCTTCTCACCCTGTGGAAACAGTAATATGGGCTAATTGAGTCAAAGCCAGCTTATGTGGGGGGGGCGTGGCCAACAGCATGCCGAGCTAGACGTGTGGCTCGTGAGCTCCCGGCCGGCCAACATTGAAATCCGACATAATACTCAACCACTGAGCACCGGAACATATGTAAAGTGTGGAGGACCACCTGGGGACTGCCGGGTGGGGTAGACGGCGGCTCCGACGACCCTAGAGCCCGAGAAACGGGAGTTTGGCCGGCGGCGGTGGGGAGCCCCGAGGAGGCAACATGGCGACTGCGCTCTAAAAGGGTGCTCGAGGAGCGATGTCCAGCGGGTTGCTGCACTGACCCCTGCACCGGGCCAGGAGCGGATCGGCGCCACGGTGGGATCGGCACAACGTGAGCCGGCTTGGGAGACTGGAGGCCCGCGGTGGGTGAGGCGCAGGAGCGAGGTGACAACTGCACCAACATGGCGGAGGAGCCAGGCACCCGGTCCCGGACATCCCGATGGTGCTAGCGGTGTGTGGCGGGGGTCACGGAGCCAGACTGCGGCGGGAGGAGTGAGTGGGGTGTCCACCGGGGGTGTACCACGCTAGAAGGTGTGAGACTCGAGACGCGCTGACCCCTGCAGCAGGCACCAGCGGCGGGAACACCTTCACCAACATGGCGGCGTGACCCGGACTGGCAATACCCGGCAGTGAGCCCGCAAAAGGTACGGAGACGCCGCCGCAGGGGGGGAAACGTCGGCGCTACCCTCCCTGGCATCAGCGGAGACATACGTCCATCCCTACGGCAGGTGTGGGGGAATCCCGCCGATCGCACCCGCCACACGACCTACAGCGGGGGCGGGGCTCCGCGGCGGAGCGGATGCTTGTGAAGGGAGGGCTGGCCAGCCTGTCCAGAGCGCACCACAGGGAGCAATAACCGGCCGAGGCCAGAGTGGAGGCAACGCACCGCCGGCTCATACCCCCCCCTCGACCATCACAGCGGCCTGTCGGCTGGGCGGAACACGGCGAGACACAGAGGCAATGGCCTGGTGACATCCACGTCCTTGTCTGAGACGGTGGAGGAGCAGAGGGTCCTGCTAGGGGCGTGAGAAGGTGGGGGAACCCCGCAGGTGAAGGAGGCAGGTGCAGCTTGTGCACACGCAGCAGGAGACACCTGGGTGAGACACGGACAGGGCAGTGTAACTGAGTAAAGACACCCCCCTCCCCCCCTAACGACATAGGCGGCTGGAATTGTGGTAACAACGGGCGGGCACACGAGCAGGCTGCAGCCACGGTGGTGAGGTGGAAGATACCGGCAGCGGAGTATCAACGGCGGGGAGAGCACATGGATAGCATAGGAGGAATCGGAGCCCAAATGAACTAGATCCCTGACAATAAAACGCACGAGGTGCTCCCCCCCCCCCGAGGAAGACCGCACACGACTAGCGGCGGTAGTACTCCGCCGACGACCGGAGACACGGGGAAGTGGAGCCCGGCACACCAGTGGCAGACGTAGCGGAGGCACTACAGCGCCAGCCCCATACAACACGACCCGCAATTTTAATAGGGCAAGGGAGGGGTGAACGTGGGAGCAGGAACCTGGTGGACAAGCGGGACAGCACCAGAGATCAGTGTGACCGGGCAGAGGACCTTCGAGACTGCTCTGCTAGGGCGGGATACACACGGCCAAGGTCGGACACAGACCCACGCTGACCACCATGGGGAAAAAGGACCCGCCGCCCAAACCATTGCCAAAAGGCCCCATGGATAGCTTTGCTGCACCTCGACAGGCCAAGGGATACCAAGACACAGCGGCGGATGGGCACATAGACACCGGGGCACTGCTCGCGGCAATCCAGGCCTCGAGAGCGGATATCCAAGAATCACGGGCGGCACTGGAAGTGAAAATCGGAGAGGTGGGATCTGAAGTCACCCTCCTGCGCCAGGATTTCAGGAACCTCTCGGCCAGAGTGACGGAGACGGAATCGCGAATCGGGGAGGCAGAGGATTCGATTACAACGATTCGGAGAGACATGGCAGAACTCCAAGCGTCCCACAGGCAGCTGCTGTGGAAGGTCGATGATGCCGAAAATAGGGCGCGTCGCAACAACCTGCGTTTTGTAGGATTTCGGGAAGGAATTGAAGGAAACAACATGGCGACATTCCTGCACACGTGGCTCAAAGAGACTTTCCCGGAGGCACAATTCTCGACATGCTTTGTCATTGAGAGAGCCCACCGAGCACTGCTGGCGAAACCCCCGGAGGGTGCGAGACCTAGGCCTGTGATAGCTCGTTTCCTCAACTTCGCAGATAGGGACCTGATTCTACGCGAGGCACGGAGGCTTGGTGTCATAAGGCTAGAGAACACACACATAATGATTTTCCCGGACTATAGCCAGGAGGTGCAGAAGCAGAGACGGTCCTTCGATTCAGTGAAAACCAAGCTCAGATCTATGAACATTACCTACATGCTTCTCTTCCCGGCTAAACTTAAAGTTATATACAAGGAAAAGTCTATCTTCTTCAACCACCCGGAGGAGGCTTGGCAATGGCTCGAAGAGAGACCGATACTCAACAGCAGGGAAGGGGCGGGGCGAGAGGCAATGGACAGAACTGTGCGGGAAAAGACACAATGGAATCTCCCAAAACCACAACGGCAAAAATCCAGGAGGGTGCACTCGCGTGCCACAGGAACTCCCTATCGAACACGCACAGCGACGGGAAGTAGGAGGGGGAGGTCGGAGTCGCCAGGAACCTCCGGCGCGGCAGACCTACGTGGGCAGGGGTCACACACACATGCCTGTTCGGAAGGGGATGGTGAGGATGAGGCTGAAACTAGAGACTCGGAACCGGAGGTCGATGTAAGAGACACGCATCAGAGCTCCATCCACCCCTTAGTAAATGTGATACGTGACATGGAACAAGACCACTCAGACAGATGCAGTGGGTCAGACACGGCGACACAAGACTCACACTCTTGAACACGGCTGAAGTGGACTAGATCAGAGGTCGGCCGGAACGCACAATAGCACGCAAGTTGTCACTACCCCCAGTTTTTGTTTTCCTTTATCACTGTCTTCCTATTCTTTTTTTTTTGGGAAGTTGTTCGCAGTTTGAAATTCTCTTTAAGTTTCAAAATACCTAAATAAAGGGCGGTTGTGGGTGGGCGACAGACCGACTCCTACTGAAAGCTCGGTCCTTGGCGGGGATGAGTCTGGATGGGGAAGGAGGTGGGGAGGGGGCGGGACCGCTGGGGGGAAACAGTTTCACAAGTTGGGGTTGGGGAGGGAGGCGGGGGGGACGACAGCCACAATCGGAGGGGTTGCAGTACAGCCATTGGTGTCCAGCACAGACTCAAACAGAACATGAACTCCACCCCACACCATGGCAGGTACACTGACGACACCGCAACAAGACAGCAGGGGGGTTTCGATCCTTACGTGGAATGTGAATGGCCTGGGTTCTAGGATAAAGAGGGGTCTAGTTAATGCATATATTAGGAGGGTGGCGCCGGACTTTGCCCTCTTGCAGGAGACGCACCTCAGGGGCGAAAAATGTGACTTCATAGCCAGAGGCAGGTATGCGGTCCTAGCCCATGCGGGGTACACACAAGATTCTAGGGGAGTTGCTATACTGGTAAACAAAGCATTCCCGTTTACAACAACACGTACTTGGAGCGACCCTCAAGGGACATATGCAGGAGTACAGGGAGTATGGAGGGGGCAAAGATACACAATACTCTCAGTCTACGCCCCACCGAAACTACAGGCACGCACATACAAGGCGATAGCTACGATCCTCATGAACACTGCCGACACCATACAAATAGTGGGAGGTGACTTCAATGACGTTATGTCGGAGGAGCTAGACCGCACGGGGCCAACACGTAGGGGAGGGGCGGAGACGACGCTATCACAACACATGGCCAACCTGGGTCTTACGGATGTATGGCGCTGGCGCCACCCCACACATAGGGAGTATTCCTTTTACTCCGGGGCACATAGAGTGTTCTCGAGACTGGACTATATCTTCATGGCCAGGCAATATCTCACCACTGGGGACAAGGCGGAGTATAAGGCACGGGGGATCTCGGACCACTCCCCATTGTACGCTAAGGTGGGGGCTGACAGAGGAAGGACAGGCTCAGACTGGCGACTGGCAGCGTGGGATCTCCAGAAGCCAGACGTGATACGAGGTCTCAGGGCGGACGTCAAAGTATACATAGCAGAAAATGAAGGCACGGTTGCTTCTGGAGTGACCTTTTGGGAGGCCATGAAAGCGGTTCTGAGAGACAGGGCACAGAGTAGGCTGCGGGAGGATCGTAGGGCACAACAGGCAGTAATAGTGGAACTGGAGGCCGAAATACTACGTTTAGAGGGAGAATACCAGACACACAAGGAGGACAGCACACTACGACTCTTGATAGACAAGCAGAGGGAATACAAAGAGATTGTCTCGAACGAGGCGCGGACGCAATCACTAGCCACCCTGCACCGGCTCTATGACGTGGGCGACAAATCGGGCAAGCTACTAGCGTGGCTGAGTAGGAAGGAGAGGGCAGCCAGATGGGTGGAACGGGTTAGGCGGACAGATGACGTCATGGTGTGCACCGAACAGGAGATAGCCGATACCTTTGCGGCGCACTATGAAAGCTTCTATGCGGCAAGGGACCTCGGGACGGTAGAGGACGCACTACAATACATGGAGGGAGTGGATCTGCCGGCTCTAGACACTGAATCCAGTTCGGCTCTGGAGACAGATATCTCGCTAGACGAGATCTCCGAGGCCATCAATAAGCTCAAAACAGGGAAAACGCCGGGGCCCAATGGATTCCCTGCGGAATTTTTTAAACGTACAGCGGATTTGCTGACGCGCCACCTGAAAGCCCTCTACACTGACTCCTATCGGGTAGGACGCCTCCCACCCGACCTTTCGTTGGCCACCATTGTACCGATTCACAAAAAGGGCAAACCCGCTGACGACTGTGCTTCGTATCGCCCCATTTCACTCCTTAACATGGAGGTGAAGATCTTGGCTACGGTACTGGCGACGCGCCTGAGGTCGGTGATTCCAGATCTCATCCACACAGATCAGTCAGGTTTCCTGCCAGACAGAGCGACTAAACTAAACCTGAGACGCACACATAATTGGTTGCAGGAAGTCAAGGACAGAACGGAACCCCACTGGTTTCTTTCCCTAGATGCAGAGAAAGCGTTCGACGCTGTGCACTGGCCATTCCTCTTGGCAACACTACAGCGGTTTGGCCTTGGCCCAAAATTTCAGGGGTGGATAGAGTTACTGTATACAGCTCCGACAGCGCGTGTGCGAGTCAATGGCAGAATGTCCAGAGAATTTAGGGTATTCAGAGGCACGAGACAGGGGTGCCCACTGTCCCCCTTACTATTCACGCTCACAATCGAGGTCCTGGCCTCCAGGATTAGACAAAACCCCGGTATCCACGGCTTCTCTGGGGAGACATCCTGGGAAACACAGGAAAAAATCTCGCTGTATGCAGACGACGTGCTGCTCTACATAACGGAACCGCAGGTTTCGGTCCCGGAGTTATTCAGGGTATTGGAGGGCTTTGGCGCAAGAGCGGGTCATACCATCAATTGGAACAAATCAATACTCTATGACCCGCAAGGAGCGGATAGGTGGGGGGCCCTACCTGACCAACTGCTCACCACTACAGAGGGGTTTCAATATCTGGGGGTCTATGTTACATTGGACAGGGCGCTCTCGTTCAACAGAAATGTGGAGCGAGTCATGGCCGAGGCGGTAGTGGACATGAATAGATGGAGACAACTGCCGCTCACCCTGTTAGGAAGGGCTGCGATGTACAAAATGATTACCCTCCCCAAGTTCCTTTATGCCCTCCAAAACGAATACTACCCGCTCCCGGCCGCCACGCTACCCAAGGTACACGCGGACCTGCGCTCCTTTCTGTGGCTGGGGAAACAACCGCGTATTGCACTTCAGACGCTCCAGCGACACCAATACAGTGGGGGGATTTCCCTGCCTAACCTAGAGGCGTACTATTGGGCGGAACACCTAACGCCAATAAACGAGTGGATCCATGCCCCGGCTGACCACCCGACGTACGCACTGGAACGGCTAAAGCTGTCGCCTCACAATGTATACCACTATCTCTACGGGGGTAGGATAAGGAGGTCGCTCCTACCGGCGACACAGCTCACACTATGGGCGTGGACGCGAGCGACAAAACGGATGGGGTGGAAGGGGAGACCAACTAGACAGACGCCGTTGTGGCACTGCCATTGGCTCACAGAACTCAAAAAGCTGAAAGGTTTCCAAAGATGGGATGACATAGGTATTTCACATATTGGCGATGTCATATATAGGGGGGAACTGAAGTCGTTCGACAGGCTACAAATGGACTATGGACTACACCGCTCTCAACTTTTCAAGCACACACAATTGGCGCATGCGTGGAGAGCCCAAAACATCTCTCTCACGGATTTGCCAGAATACGCCCCGCTAGAAGGTAGGCTTCTGCAGGAACAGATAACGCATCAGGCGGTCTCGCTCACATACAAGACACTGACTAACACTATGCTGGGGGACTTAACGAAACTTAGGAGACTATGGGAGGCGGACGTAGGCGAGATGGAGGATTTGGACTGGGAGATAGTCTTGATGCACCCACGCGAGGTGGCGATTAAGTCACGGTTGAGGCTCATTCAGCTACACGTGCTACACAGGACTTACTTTGATAGGGTACGTCTCCTCAAAACGGGAAAAATAACGGACCCCCGGTGTCTCAGATGTCAACAACACCCAGGTGACTTCTACCACACAATATGGTCGTGCGATAAAATACGCATATACTGGACACAAATTTTTACGGAACTGGGGGAAGTCCTGGGGATAGAGTTAGAGCAGGACCCAAAACTGGCGTTGTTGGGCATGACGAACGAAGTAGACTTACCACGCTACCAACTCATATTTTTAGTACTGGCGCTAGTAGTGGCCAAGAGGGACATCGCAAAATATTGGGGGGCCGCGGAGACACCAGACATGGAGGAATGGAGAAGGGGCCTAGATCTCTACATGGCTGCAGAAAGGGTGACGTATAAGGCGAGGGGATGCCCTAAAAAGTTTCGGAGGGTCTGGGCGAAATGGAGACACTACCATGGTTTGGAGGGAGGACAGTGAGGTACGCCAGGTCAAACACGGGGGACCTACAAATGGGAGTGGGGATCTAATTTGGAACTGCAGAGCCATGAGCGGGGTGGTATGTACTACCGAGGAGAAATTTTTGAAAGAAAAGACTGGAAAGGTACTGTTCCGGGGGGAAGTGCTGGGATGGGGGAGGAGGTCGAGGGCGAATCTGTGACCATAGGGAAGTTGCACCGAATGTTGGGGGATACGAGGAACTGATGTGGCAATGAGCTTGTTGGGGTTTGTTATTCAGTCACAATGACTATAGTTGGGGGTTGGGGGGGAGGGTGTTTTTGTATGAAAAATGCAGGATATCGACTTGACATGGATGACCCGCACTGCTGCTGACTATTTAAGGTTCGGTTGATTGACTGCAGCTGCGCCGCCCGGCCTCCGGGATGTGGGCTGATGGGCCGTGTCTACAACTGTATTCTAGATTAGTACACGATTAATAGTGTGGGAATGCAGCCCACTGACGGAGAAAATATGTGTCTCGTACCTGCAACAAAAATAAAGTTTAAAAAAAAAAAAAAAAAAAAAAAAGCCAGCTTATGTGGACTACCAGAGGGTCCATTTCTGCGTCAGCCTCTAGGGGGTGGCTGCCTCAGAGAAAATAACTGTCTTAGGGTTTTGCCCTTGTCAGATTTAATTTTGTGAAATTCCTGAACTTAGGTATCAAATGTGAGGGCATCCAGTAAATCACATCTCAGAGTGCTGACCTTCGCAGCCGCTGTCTTAGTCAATTTCTCATCTGTTCCCAGCCTTTGGCCACCTCCTTCTATCCCTCAAAGTCGTTGCCTGCATCAGGTGTTCTCAAAATGGCTTTCAGAAGCTTGAGATATACTGGTGCTCTTGGGCACGGCCTAGAGCTTCCAGGTCCCAGATCTGCTGCTCACTCAGGGCTCACTGTCTTTGAGTGGCAGCCAAACACATCAGTCAATGCAGCTGAGACTTAATCCTGTGTCAATGGTTGGCTTGCAGAAGACAGGAAACAAAGCAGCTAAAAAGATACATTCCATTTCTTTCCTTTTTGTGTATTTAATACCTGTCGTCCTTCTGTTTGGTCACCAGATCATTAATTATTCTGTTCATACTTTGTGATGTATACATTTGCTCTCTCATCCCCTTTCGGTATCTCGGGAAAGCCGGTGCTGAGCCCTAGAAGTGAGCTACATCAGCAAGTCGCTGTCTTCCCCTCCATTTGGCCAGTGCTACCACCATGTAGAAAGCCGCACCAAAATAAAGTAAGATAAGTAAAGAGAAGAGAGAGCATGTTGTGACCAGAAAAATGAAGACGTTTGGGGACTGCCATGAGGAAGGGTTTAGTAGAGTGGGTAGAATGGAAGTCAGATTGAACACATAATAGGGGAGAAGTGTGGCTCACTGGTTAGAGCAGGCAGACCCTAAAGCAGAGGTCAGACCCGGGACCAGGGTTCAATTCCCGACGCGGCAGGGTCTTGAGCTCAAATGTCCACGGACTCGATAATTCTCGCTTCGGTGCCTGACCTAATCATGGGTTCACACTCTGCAACTCTGGGCATTAAGCTTGCTTAATCTCCACAATGGCCCCCCGCGGCGGGATGCCTGGCGTTCATCTTGGGGATGCCCTGTAGGGGCTATCTCACAGGGAAAAGCCTGGACAGGTTCCCAAGGCAAGCGCTTAGAGACCCCTGGGTGATAAGCGCTATATAAATCCAATATACAATACAATACAATACATAAGAGAAGAGAATGTGCTTCTATAAAGACTAACAGTTTTGGAACTGTAAAGAAGCAGAGGGATAAAAAAAATGGAAGAATAGAGGGTGATGGGAAGATTCATTATGTAAGCAAACATACCTCCAAAATAAATGAACCTGGCAAGGACTCAGGAGAAACAAAGAGATAAAGAGAGTGAGAAAAAGACACTGGGGAATGTACAGCTAGGAGTTTAGCAATATAGACATGGAGCTTGTTTGACAAATGTATATGCGCTGTAGACCAAATAGGAGACATATCTGAGAAAGTGGGTATCAGTGGTTGCTTCAAAACATAAAAAGCAGATCATTATTGGTCAACTTTAGAAGTAAAGAACGTGGCAACTTGAGATGCAGAGTGAGGAAAAAAAGGACATTTTGAGGCAAGCTAAAGAGGTGGTTAAACATGAGGAGAGGGGGACAGGGAGTGGCCATAGGAGTCTGAAAATCATGTTCTTAATCTGATGCATACCACCCTCCACCTTATGCTGCACATTGGTATATCTGACTGTTGGTCTCTATGCATTGTAGTATGTGTGTTTGCTGGTCTCTGTTTGTGAATGTATGTATATTGTGTGAATGTGAGTGCAAGCACTACACAAAGTAAACACTTTGCCAATAATTGCTTAAAAATAGACTGTCCAAAGGCAGGCATGAAGTCAATCGTGTACATTTGATTAAACATACGAGGTCAGCAATAAAGATATGTAAACCATGCTTTCAAGGGGAGGGGGGACGGGTGTTCTGTGCTCTGGGCACTGTGCATTCAGGGGCCCTTCGAGCCAGTAACAAAATGTATCTAAAAAATAAAAAAGCAGGCCTGACCTGTTCCTTCATGATGCATCAAATGCTGCCACATCACTAGGAGTCAGAGTATTATTTGTGGGTAATTAATGGCTGAGATCATAACTGCTGCAACAACAATTATGCAGAACACTTTCAAAATTGGTTGATGATTGTTTAAATAAAGTTCAATGCAGATACCAACCACAGTAAAGTTCATCGCTTTCATCAAAGCAGTCATCGATCCCATCACATTGCTGAATCTTCTCAATGCATAAACCAGTGGAACATTTGAAGTAACCTGCTGGACAAGCTGTTGAAATGGAAAAACATGTTACAATGTGACATACTGGCCTAGATCATCATGCATGAAGTATAATTTTAAGATAATGTCTTCTACATCACATTTGTGAATAGCTGTTGTAAATGGTTACATTTGGGGTTGGTATCCCTTTATCAGAGCATCAAGTTTTGTTTAGGTGCCAAAAATACTCCTGTGCCCCAATTACAGTGGAAGTGAATGACTTTGAAAACATAATAAAAATACGACTTCAATTTCAAGTGTTTCGTCTGGTCTAACAGCTTCTACACTCACCCTGTAACTTGCTTGAGATTGGGTCCATGACTACATAAATATCTGAAGTGGTAGGAATCTCATGGCCTTAAGCCACAGTACAAATATGGGACGATAGGATTCAGTATCCCAGTAGGACTGATTGCCCCAGAGGTCATTCCCCACAACCTGCTTCGGGTAGGGTTTTCATTTTCATAAACCATCAACATTGTGTGCATCTTTTGGGCCTATGCCAGCTTAAGAACCTGAGACTCAACGAGCATTAATACCTTCTGGCCCAAAAGTGTCCACAGCTCCATCCTCTGTGACCTGCCTAGGTTTGGATTTTGTTTATATAAGCCATTGAAACCAAGTATAGCATGGGTACACCACATGCATTGCGGGAACCAGGGCCAGACTCATCCATACTTCTTAACAAAGAGGAGGCACCAGGAATGGAAGTGATATTTGCCAATTTTACTTCCAGGCATTATTACCAGTGTTTAAAAGTATTATTGTTTTATGATTGTACTTTCTCTTGCACGGCCTAAATGATCCTCAAGCGAACGACGTGGAACCCCAGACTTGGAGTACCCCTGACTGTCAGATCACAGGGATCTTGAATATTGGTTCATTTATATTGTGTTAGATTGTTAATCTGTTGCTATAATGGGCAATTATAATGCTGCTTTTTCTTCAGATTCAGCCAGGCCTATCTTAAATGACCAATGGGGAATTAACTCACTTCAAGAAAAAGTTGATAAATTGTGTAAACCATTTGCTCCACTTATTCCCTCATCCAATTCAAACATAAGAATTATAAGTAGTATTACTTTGGTGCTGCTGGGTATTTCTGTACTTCTTTGAGGGGTACTCAACTTGTTCAGCAGTCAGAGCTTTTTGTGACTGCTAGTGGTCCAACATGTTCTTTCAAAACTAAGGGGCATATTAACAAGGAACAGGGAAAATGAACGCTAAGGGCACTTAGCGTTAATTTTTTTAACGCCCGTTTTTGCTGGATAATATCGCCTGGTTATCGCGTTATTAACAATGCTAACCGCCTAGGTGAACAAAAATCCAGAGATAGCATCATTTTGGGAGGTTATCGCTGGTAATGCAGCGGTAAAACTACAAGGATAGGGATATCCTTGTTGATAGCCGATGGTGGATTTAGCCATGTAATCCACCTCCCATTGGATTACATGGTTAAGTCTGAAAATTAGCAGACGTAAAAAAGCAGCGTTAACCGTGGTTAGCGCTGCTTTTTTTGTCTCTAACAGGGTTGTAGTGTAGTTCCTATATTCCCAATAGGCTCTGCGCATTGGAATGATATAAACGATAGTTTAGACGTAGGACTGAAGTCGACTAGGTCTCTATTGAGTGTGTTAGACTTAACTGTGAATTCCAGCTAGCTTAGAGGTCACTAGAAACTTTCTCGAATAAACAAGAAGGGATTCGTTTCTGACAACCATATAACATGACAACTTTGTTCCCCAAGAATAAGAAATATATCTTCAGAGTTGCGGAAACAATAGATGGCTATTTCACTCAGTCAATAGTGCATGCTTCGTTTCACCAGGGTTTTTGCAGAGAAATAGAGAGACGGGCGTTTTCAATAAAAAGGTTATTTATTGAGCAGTCTTCTTTCTCATGCAAGAGAAGTTAATTGCAACAATCGTAATACTTGCTATGAAGTAAAGTGTGTACAGTAAAAGGAGTATTATGAAATAATACTGTAAAAGCATTTATATGGTTTCTAAGCCATAAAATACTTAAAATAGATAAAATACATACAATGATAAATAATGACTAAAAGTACTCAACTGGTGCATCTAAAATACGCCTACCCGGGTGTACCTAACCTAAGTCTAGTACAAGGGAAGAAGTAAGTGAGGTGTAGCTTGAGTTAAATAGTTTCTGCCAAGAATCTATCCAAGAATTCTCTAAGGGTCTAATCAGCTCCGTACTAAGGGTGGGCGTAGTTCGCGAAGTAGCGCTACGCGAAGTGCACTTCGCACTATGCGAACTTCACGTAGCACTACGCGAGCTGCGTAGTAGCATGTTCGCATTGTGCAAGATGTGTCTTCAATGATTGCACAGTGCGGACAAGCATCCGGCACTATGCAATCATTGAAAACGGCATCTTGCAGAGTGCGAGCTGTAGTTTTCTGCTGCTCGAGTAGATTATTACTCGAGCTGCAGCTTTCTCAACGCAAACTGGTAGTTTCTCATTGAGAGCGGTCGCGAGCATGCGCAACCACTCACAATGAGAAACCTTACCTCCCCGCGTTGAGAATCTCGCCCAGATGTCATTTTGCTTGCTCGCGGTCGCGAACATGACGTTCAGGACCGCGAACAAGCAAAAAATGAGCGTGCACTACGCTACGCTGCACTACGCGTGTTCGCACTGTGCTACGTGCAGCTCGCGTAGTGCGAAGTTGCACAAACTTTGCAAACTCCGCAAGCGTAGCGTAGTGCTTCGCCCAGGGTTACTCCGTACCTTGGTTATAGAATGAAGGAGGTCTTGTATCTCTCTCTCAGGACTCGATCTCCCAGTAACCCGCAAGGGTAGCAGGAAAACACTGGAGCTGGATTTCTCAACAGGAGAAAATACAGCATCTCTCTCAGTGCGTCAGCTGGAGGGTCGACTTCCTTCGGCACTCGCTACAGCAGGGCGTCGGGCAAGTAGTTAGTCGATCTGCTCCAAACCACTGTGTGTTTGCTAGGGCAGATGTGGGTATATTTATACCTGGGAGGTGCCGAGTTTGACGTAAGGGTGGACATAATAACGTCACTAAGAACTCGAAGTTCTTTACTCGCTCCAGGAGTACTGGGACAAATCCATACTGAACCATGGGGAAGTCCCGTACTGTTGAAGGCTGGTTGTCTTCAAGAACTCGTTGTACTCTAGGAGCTTAGTGGAAGTAGCCATGCTGTATTTAGACTGCATTGGCTGTGCCTAAATATGGTTATGATTCTTATGACTATATAAGGGCATGAATCGGGAAAATTACACTAGAGCCCTAGATACGTTTACAACACCCACTCCACGTAGAATGTCCATCTTTACTAAATACTAAGCATTTATAAGATTTCTAAGCATGTGTTTACAATCCCACCCCAAAAATACATAAAATGCATTTGAAATTGTTTGTACACGAAAAATGAGTATTGTACTGTACGTTTTCTAAGCAGTGGTTTCATTCAAATAATGCATATAGTTTTACATTTGAAATGCTGGCTGAATGATTCACAAAATTACATTTATGAAATGGCTCTTAATACAGAAGAGAAGGTCGAGACCATTTCATCACAGATTTATATAATACTGTACATGTGCTAGAGGCTAAGTTTAAATATTGTCTCTAGGTATCAAAAAATAGAAATCTTGTTCTCTAAGATTAGTTCTACATTAAGCAGATTACTCTGTGCCAAAAATAGGTAAATATTTTGGTATTGAGAAAAAATAATTTCGTTGTAGTAAAAAATAGTTAAAAATTTTAGAAGTTCTGTTTATCAAAACTGAAGGCCAAAATCAAAGTTCAGGGAACGCTGTGTGCTTGTTTCTCAAGAGTTATTCTCATTGTTAGGAGAAAACATTAACTCAGATAGGCTGGCAAAGAATTCGTCTACCACAGTAGGTGAAAGTTGGGCCATTTCCGAAAAAGTAGAAATAGTGCACATGCGAGATGCATTACCGTCAGCATTATCTGGATCAGCAATGTTCACAGAAAGTTGTACCTGTGTGCCGCTTTCATCTCGTACCTCACCGTCACCTAGTCGTAATGGTGAGGTCTCAACGAATGCCGTCATCAGAATTGGTAGCCGCTGGGGACAACACGTTGCATGAGCCGTTACTGAACCAGGCAAAGTATCGACATCCATAGGTACTGCTAATGGAAGTGGAAGACAGATGTCTAACACGCATTCTTCTCCGCAGAGCAGGCATTGTAAAACAGGTAAGATGCAATCTTGACAGATTGGTCTGAATAATGGAAACCATGTGGTATTCAGATCTCTTAGACGAGCCAAGCCGAGGACCTGTGTTATCTCATTTCGGTACCGCATTGCCTGGATCGTTTGTTCAATGGTAATCTGGGTATCGCTGGTGACTGGACTTGCCATATCAGAGCAGAAGGCACAAAAATAGAATTCCTGCTATGAGTCCCAAAATGAGAGGCAGGCCGCCGAACACAGAGTGCACGAAATTCGGGAAAATGCTCAGGACTGCTTCAAAGGGTGCTAACAGTCCCGAAAAAAGTGTCTTAAATATATGTGCGATGCCACTGGTATCTGACATGTTTAAAATTTGACCTAACATTTCTACGAAATGTACGGGGCAGTTTGTTGATAATAATGTATGTATCTCTGCTGAGGTCCTTGCAACTTGCAGATCATACGTTTCTCTAGACAAGGTCAAAGGCACAGTTTTTGTAAAAGAATGGCTTTCATTCTGCTTAATGTATCAATTCGAATAGAAGAGATATTCAATGAAGGCCAAATCGTTGCCCCCTTGTCTGGCTTGCTGTTTGGATACAATACTTGCATACAACATGTGACCCTGGATGTAACACTGACGAGATAGGCCGTTCCTGGCAACATGCCACAACAGCTGTGGTCACTTAACATAACGTATCTGCCGTTGGAAAGCTGCCTCAAAACAGGTTCTATTTGTGTGGCTCGGGTGCCGTGCAAGTGGCAAGAAAGGTCATTAGATGAACCCTCACAGGCTCCATGTAAATTAATTTCTTGACACAGAAGTGTACCACTTAGCGAGTTTTCACAATTTTTCCCACTAAGAAATACTTCTTTGTTACACCCACTACAACATCTATGTGTGTAAGGTAAATTCCAGAATGATTTAATGTATCCTTTACCCAACCTTTCATGCAGGCCCGCTGGTATATGCTGTAGGCAGTATTGAAACTGGAATGTCGTTATTGGTATTGTTATGGTACCATGTATTATCCATTCAATGACAGGCCTCTCGGAAACTGTTAATGGTAATCTTTCTAGTTTTTCAATGATCAGCACTGTATAGTTTGCTCCTTTTTGTGCCAACGAGATTTGTTTATCTGTAAGGTTAAAGATAGAAAATAATGACGTTGTGTTGATTAGACACCAAGGCACATAGCCTGAACGCAGATTTTGCAACATCCAGCCTAACTGTACAATAGAACGTAATTGGGACTGGTCATGTTGTAACATTAGCATATCCTGTTCTATTATATCAATAGCAGATGATACAATGCTGTCCAAAGAATACATTCTGGAGGACCGAGTCGGTAACCCATTGTCCACTACAGACAGTGATTTTTCCAAATTAATACAATCAATTTCTCGTATTTTTTCAGCAGTTTCAATTTGCGTTACTTTTCAAGCTTCGTTGTAAGCAGCATATATACCGGCGTATATGAAACGTTTCTGACGCTGTTTGCAAGGTCCCAATAAATAATCCCACAAGTCGGCACCTTCTTTAAGTAAAGTCAAGTGTTGCTTAATTTTGGGTAGTGTGGATTTCTGTAACCATTTGAGGCATTGTTTTCCTACACTGTATGTTGTTATTATCCCTGGATGTTGTCTCTGGGAATATCTTGGGTCCAGCCTGTTCTGTTTGAACCCCTGTGTTTTGTCCAGGAATCTATCTTGACAGTTATTAGTGTCTGTGGCCCAGATCAACCATTTTTTCCAATCAGGATTAGTTCTGTTTTGGTGTAAAATATGGGACATGTCTAACCCTCATCTGTAGTGCTATTTCTATCAGGCATAGGCTTTGGTATAGACGGGTTGTTTAAATCTTTGTTTAAATCTTACAGATTGTTTGTTGAATGGTGTCATTCAGGAACATTTTTTTGTTCTGGGATCATGCAGGCTCTGAATAATGATTCTAATCCCTGTACTTGCTAATCTTTTGAACCCCAGATTGTTTTTGTTTCAATGTTATCTTTCCAGAATTCAAAACCAAATGTAGACATTTGTTCATAAAAATTTTCAGAATATATCTGTTTTGTATTGGCCAACATATTTTTCATTCCTGTCTTATTCACAATTTTGAAATAAAACGTTTCTGGATCTGTGACATTAAACCCTGAGAAGTATGGAAATTTCTCATAAAATGTTTTCGAGCTGCCTTTTGGTGATGTTGGACAATGTTTCCATTGATTATAAGTAAAAACATTGTCTAGGTTTTACAGATTTATGCAAATAGTGGTGCCCATAATGATTAAAGCAATACATTTCTTCCCAATCAGATGAACCTTCTAAATAATCATGATCTGTAAATGTTGCTGACATTTCTAAATCAGACATCATATTATTAATAGTCTCAAAGTCCCAATCATCAGAGAAAGTGCTCGGTGAGACAAAGTCACTTAAAGAAACCTTGAACTGGTGTGGATACTTCAAGAGTTCAACCGGGCCATAGATGTCGTAATCAGTAGCGTCCCATGCTACACCACCAGGTATAGGAATGGCTGTGATGTTTACTGATGACAGGTCTCTTTTTTCAACATGAGATGACTTGTGAGGTTTTAGGACCAAGTTGATGTTCTGACTTGCTGTGTCCTTTGTACTGTATTTTCCATCAATCATTCTTCCCAAGCTTAAAACTAAAATGAGCCAGAGCAGGAGAAAAAGTACACCTAACACAATCCACAATTCAATCCATGGTGAAATCAGATATATTTCTCCAAGTTGATGAAAGAGTTCTGTTGTTTTTTCTTTGAAAGTTTTGTTGGCTGGCTTTTCTTCATGTTCACTAGGATCTTCAGAAAAGTCATCGTAATTGATGAAATAGCCAGAGGCAGTTCTGTCAATTGCTGAAATCGCATCAGGATTGTTATTAATCTTTGTAGTTGCTTCTTCCTTTGTCATTTTAGTATAGTCAGAGGCTACATCATTGTAGACAGGTGTTTCTTGACGAACTGTTGCAATTTGGGTTTCAAGAGGCACATGTTCCATGGCTTTGTTGCATAGTCCTTCTTTATTCACTGCAGGTTTATCAAATGTGATTAGTCTCTCAGTTTGAACATCTTGAATTGTAGCAAGGTTTTGGTCTTCTGCTACATCTTGGGAGTCCACTGGGCCTACTACTTATTATTGGCCACATGATTGTGGTTTTACCAGGTCGATTGATACAACTTGGTTCTCCTTTTTACCAGCAAGGGGCGGTAGTACTACTGATCTTGTTCCGTTGATTGCTAACACAGGTACTGCTTTTCTGTAAGAAGGCCCAAATTCCTTCTTTACCGCGATCTTTTCTCTGACCAGATCCCCAATCTTTGGAATCCAGACAGGTCTTGCTGGGACAGGTAGTTTTTCTTCAGGGGCCGTTTGCTTTAGCTTTGCGCTACTCAGACTTCTTCTTCTTTCATTTAAGTCCTGTAAGACATCCAAACGATCTTTGATATCAAAGGTTTTTTGTTCCACCACTGAAGTCTGACTATCGAGGTCTTCGATTATTATTCTAGTACCAAACAAAAGTTCATACGGAGTGATTCCAACCAGAGAATTTCTTGGCAGATTATTAAGACTACGTTGGACAATTATTAATTGTTTGACCCACCCATCACCCGAACCTAATACCCTCGCTGTTATAGATTGCTTTATGTCACAGTTTTTTCTTTCCACTACCGCATTACCCTCAGGATAGAAGGGACTAGAGTACCGCAATGCAACGCCCAAGCTGGCCATGGCCTCCTTGTAAGCTCGAGAGCTAAACGCAGGACCCTGGTCAGAATGTAGAGTTCCGATTGAGTATGGGCCGATAAAGACTCGCAAATCTTTTATAACAGTTCTAGCGTCAGCCGAGCGCTGGGGCCACATCCAAATGAATCTTGTCCTAGTTGTTGTGGGGCCGCATCCGTCCGTAGGGACGCCTGCGTGTAGACAGTCTAATGCTATCTAACAGAGGTGTCTGGGCTGGACTGACTGTGCTATTGTCAGTCTCCTGGTCCGGTTCATGACTGCGATCTCTGTTGCAGTTCTGACAAGCCATTGCAAAGTTATAAATTTGCACGCTCATTCCCTGCCACCAGTACTTCAGTTGTAATTCTATTAGAGAAGTTAAGATCCCTTGGTGCCTCAGACCCTCTTCCATGTGTGCTTCTTGAATCAAGAAAACTCTCCGTTTCCTGTGTGGAATTACTCTGTCCCCCACTCCAGGGATTTGAACAAAAAGAACGGAGTTTGCATCAATTATGTATGTATTTCCGAGTGGATAGTTTAGAGGTAACGCCACATAATTGCCTTCCATTGAGGCTTTTACTGCTAGTAGCGTTTCACCGTCTATTCTTTTTTTAGAACGCTTAATTGTAGCTACGGAAGCCATGTGGACGGCTGTCTTTGCGGCTTCATTGGCCAATGAATTCCCTGCGACGTGAACGCCATCACGCTGATGATTCAGTGTATGGATCACGTGAGTCTTTTGTAGTTCTTTCTGTAAAAGAACTACTTGTTCCCAAAGCATTTTATGCTTTATTGTGCCACCTTTCACATCTTTGAAATGGTTTTCAACCCAGTCCTTCAAGTATTCATTGTAAGACTAGGCGCAGTAATACGAATCGCACACTATTAGCGGGGGAATTCACGATCGGTATTCTCAAGCGCCATCTTGAAAGCCTGTAGTTCAGCTCGCTGAGCTGAAAAGTGTCCAAGTGATTGAGTTTTTGTGACCATAGGTCTGAATTTACCTTCGCGCCAGCGACCTTTTACAATCGCGCACGCAGCACTATAGGCTTGTTTACCCCCAATTGCGGGCTGTGCTGATCCGTCTGTATATATTATACAGCCGTAATGTTCAAGGGGCAGAATTTCGGTCGGCAGAGGACATTCGTACTCGTATTGGAGAAATTCTTGTGTTTTCAAGCTAGGGTCAAAAACGTATTCAACGTCTGTTGCAGCAAGAGAATTAACCCATTGTATCCATTGTGGATGTAAAGCTTTAGCATTTGGAATGCTCGCTCTTGTCACTGCCTCTAAGGCAGGTACAGGTGTAACGACCGATATGCGTTTTCCCTGTGCGAGGGCTCTTTCTTTTGCTATAGCAGTTTGAACCGCTGTCAGAATTTTCTCAGCTGAAGTGAATTTTATTTCAGCTTGCATGTACAAGTGTGATTTGTAAGCAATTGGTACAGTTTCACCTTCGTTATAGGTCAGGTACGTGAATCCGCATCTTCCTGGGATGACTCGGATTACAAGGTTGCGTACGTTTATACGTGTTTGAAGCTTTGTTTTAGCTAACACGTCAGTTTGTATTGAACGTAAAATTTCTGTGAGTTTCTGAGTCTAATTAGTTGGTTTGAAATCAGGTTTTATTAATTTGTAGAGAGGTTTAACCCTCTCTGCATAATTCGGAACGTAAGTTCTTCCAAAATTCAGGAAACCTAGAATTGATTGTAAGTTTTTCAGCATTTTTGGTACTTGGAGCAGCGCACATTTCTCTAAGAAATTGGCTGCCAGGCTTTTCCCTTCAGTTGAATACTCATATCCTAGAAATAGGACAGTGAGGAAGGCAATCCGTGATTTTTTAAAGTTGAAATTGTACCCTGCAGATGCGAACCCAAGTATAATGGTGTTCACTCTTTTCAAGTGCCTGTCCAAATCGTTGTCTGTTAGATAGATGTCATCGACATAGGATAATGCCTCATCATCATACATTTGTAGTAACTCTGTTACTCTGGCTGAAAATAATCCTGGGCTATTCTTGAATCCTTGGAGACTGCAAAATTGCCTCTGGGCCTCCATACTTGAGAAAGCGGTCAAATACCTGCTTTCTGGTGCTATGTTTTGACAGAAGAAACCATTTGAAATATCTAATGTCGTTTTTATATTTTTTGCGCACAATGTTATTCATCAGTGCTGCACTGTGTGAATTTTGTACTGCAAATGTTTTGCAACAAGAGTTTAAGTGTCTGTGGTCCAATAGTAGACGATATGAATTGTCTGGTTTGGAGACAGGTAACAAAGGATTGTTCATTTGTGAGGTGCATGTTTCAATCACCCCCTGGTACTCAAGTTGATCTAAGATCTCCCTGACTTGTTTTTTAGCTTCTTGCTTAACAGGATACTGCCTTTGTGCAGTAGGTTGATTTTTTAACTGGATTTTAGCGTGAGGGGATTCCTCAACCCATCCTACATGATTTTTATACAATGCAGGGGCTTTCGGCCACTGCCCATTTTCTTGCATATGTGTATTTTTTATGAATTGGAATATGATTTGAGAAGGCAGGCATAACCAATTCTTCGCCATGTGGGCACTCCCTAACAAATTCTGGTGGCCAGTCTTTCTCAGCTAGAAGAATATCATAGCCTTTAGATAGCTTCTCCCAAAAGAGAGTTCTTATTTTCCTAGTTATGTCCCCTTCTATACGCAATGTTATTTCATATAATTTATGGGATACACTAACTCTGGTGTCTGCAGTTTCCACCTGAATGTACTCATTCGTGTCCACTGTCTCCAGAAGATTCATCAGGATCTTGCGAGCTATGGTCACTTCTGCTGCGTTGTCTAGCATTGTTTGGGCCCACTCTCCGTTCTTGAGTTGTGTCCTCAGGATCTTCGGCATGTTTTATCTTTATGCTTGCTACCTTCTTTTTGGGAAATTGAGATTTTTTACTTTGGTGAGCGGGCTCCTTGTCTTTGGACTTGACGCTCTCTTCTTTATGTTCTGCCCGTCCTCTTCCTTCCGATTTCTGTGAGGAAGTCTGAAAAGATCGAGAGGGACGTGTATCATTATCTTGATATCTATCAGGTTTTTTCAAATTATCCCTATTTCTGAGGTTATATCTTTTCTCAGAGGGTTCCCGTTGTGGAGACCTACCCCCCCCCCCCGTTCTGGAGATCTATCTCTCTGTTGGGGAGACCTTCCTCTGGACTGAAACTGTTTCTCTTTAGGAAGAGTCTGTCTGGTAGTTTCCCATTTCTTTTTAGGAGTAATTAAACTATTTTTAATGAAAGTTTTTTCAGGATTTTCTGTTAGTTGTGGTTTTAGTGGTTTCCCACCCAAACTATCTCTACCTAATTCTTCATAGGATTTTTCAATTATTCCGGCAAGTTCAAAAGCTTGTTCTGCTATATCTGTTTTTTTAAAATTTTTAACGGCAGGTTGCACCGTCAATTGTCAATTGAACTAATTGTCTATATGCTTTTGGTAATTGTTTTAGTTTAACTAACAGTTCTCTGTCTGACATTTCTTCAATGTCAGGATGTGGTGTATAGCTGGCTAGAACCAGCCATGTGGCTCCTGGTCTACCTAGTGTACCGAGCCTGGTAATGTGATTTTGATGTTTTAGGGCGCCATTAAACCAGAGCTGATGCTCCTGGTGAATTAGTGGAATTTCAACGACCTCGAAAGGAACGTATTCCGCTGGAGGTTCCTCTGCTTTGTAGTAGTGGAACACGCGCGTCACAGCATTTGCTGCTGGAAAAGTTATCCATGAATAGAATACCTCTGTCTGCTGATACTCTTGTGCCTCTACCACAAATATGACTGTACCACCTCTTGATGATACTCCATTATTTTTTAGTTTGTAAATTGCACTCTTTCTTACATTTACTGGGATGATTACTGCATCAGGGTTGTTTTGCTGAAGACTTGTGTCTTCTGCTAATACCAGTGGCGTCACTAGGGGGTTGCGGGGGGTGCGGCCCGCACTGGGTGACACCGTCACATGGGGTGACACCGTGAGCCTCTGCTTTAATAATCGTATTCCTTTGCTACATATTAGGAGACGAGGAACAATCCTCGCTTCCTGATATGTAGCAAAGCAGTACGATTATTTAAAGCAGAGGCTCACGGTGTCACCCCATGTGACGGTGTCACCCGACTCATTACCCGGCCGCAGGCCAAGATTAATTATTAGGCTGCTGTACGACGTCAGCGTCCATACGTCAATGGCGTTCAACTTCCAAACGTCACTCACGCAAGGAGCGGCAGAATGCTTTTGCGTGATCCAGTCCACTGAACCCATCATCCCAGGAGTACTGGGCGGCCGATCCCCACCTGGTCCCGCCGGAGGGTTTAGCTCCTGAGGCTCGGGGTTTGACCTGATTGTGCCCCCACACCAGGCTCACAGGCGGGGGCCCGGCCTCCGAGACCGCCGGGGCCCGCGGGACCTCGTGTGCAGACTGAGGTAGGGAAGGTGCCTGTGCTGGATAATATGCTCAAAGCAGGTGGTGAATTCAATCAATCAAACAAAACATTTGTATAGCGCACTACTCACCCGGAGGGTCTCAAGGCGCTTGGGGACGGGGGGTCCGCTACTGCTCGAACAGCCATGTCTTGAGCTGCTTCCTGAAGGCGAGGTGGTCTTAGGTCAGGCGAAGGTGGGTGGGGAGGGAGTTCCAAGTCTTGGCGGCCAGGTGGGAGAAGGACCTTCCTCCTGTGGTGGCTCTTCGGATGCGGGGGACGGCGGCGAGGGCGTGGCTGGTCGATCGAAGCTGGCAAGTGGGAGTGTAGAAGTTGAGACGGAAGGTGATTCTCTTGTTGACCGGGAGCCAGTGCAGGTCTCTCAGGTGTCCGGAGATGTGGCCGTGACGGGGGATGTCGAGGATGAGTCTTGCTGAGGCGTTCTGGATCCGCTGGAGTCTCTTTTGGAGTTTGGCAGTGGTTCCGGCGTAGAGGGAGTTGCCGTAGTCCAGTCGGCTGGTGACAAGGGCCTGGGTGACCGTCTTCCTGGTCTCGGTGGGGATCCACCGGAAGATCTTACTTAGCATGCGCAGGATGTTGAAGCAATGAATTGGAACATTAATCACGGAAAGGGAATGATGCATGTATACTGCGAGAGATAAAGGTCTTACTAGCGACCACCGCTTTGAAACTATTAACATCCACACATTATAAAACCGAATTACCTAGAATTGCCAATTATATTTTTTCAAGGTTAAGGAAATGTATCTGACTTTCGGTTCACTGCTTGAGCATCTGGACAAGTAAAGGTAACTCAATCAGAATGAGTGTTAAAGCAATTAAATTATTTATTTCAGATCAAATTAGCTCAGTTCTTGATCAATTCAGATGGAAATGTAAGCTACTAGGAGTATTTTGTGGCTTACAATGCCAGTGAATTAATCATTCTTCTGGAACATCTACACGTTGTATCCATAAAAGTATATTTAATATATATAAAATATTATCGACTTATTTACTGCACTATAGTTTGCAGTTTACATCATAAACTGTATGCTTTGGAAAGTAAATCCCAGTGATAAAATAACTGACACTTTAATACAAGCACTATTATGTGATTGCATGTTTAATAGAATGGGTGCGTGCTGCACCCTAAAATATCAAAAACATACTCTATTGACTTTTGCTAGTTCTGAAACTGAAATGGAGAGTCAAAATGTTTCTTAAATCTGAACCTTGAGACCTCAGCCTGCAGCCAGTTATTATTCATGTGGAAGGCACAAAGAGTTTTGTGCTTATGAATTGAATATTTGCTTCTTGATTAATCATAGAGTGTACCTCAGAAAAGAGTCCTTGTTGTTTAATCACAGAGTGTACTTCAGAAAAGAAGCCACAAATGACAATAAATAGAACATTTACAAATCAGTTGTTCTTTTTGGATTTGTTTTTGACTAAGTGCTCTTCGCAAGACAGAGACTCAAATCATCACTAAAATCAGCATGAGGAAGCGAGCATAACATCACAGAAAATACTGGTATGTGTAAGGTATAGATAGATACATGCACATCGGAAAGAAGGAGGTGATGGATGAAGTGCTGAAACGTTTCAGACACTCACCTCCAGTCACAGATCTGGGTTGAATTCATCCTCATTATGTAGCCCACTTCACAACCTCAGTTCCGACACAGCTCTTCCCTGAACCAGAAATAAGCATCCTGGGACCTCATCAGCCAGGGTAGCTTGAATCCAGTGGCAAAGTGAGCAAGGGACCCACGTCTGGGCAATGGGAATACCATGTGGACTCCCACTCAGTAAATCCAGCCAGGATCTCACAGTTATTGCACATCATTTGAGTATTAACTCATAATTCCATGTTACTGGCGAGGTGTAACAGCACGGTACCAGTATTAACGGGTTTGGAGTTAACACGGTGCCATCACCATGCAATTTATGAACAAGGCATATTATAATGAAATGATCGCTTGGAATATGTGGCAGAAACGTACGTATGTGAAAATTCTTTATAAGCATCTCAGCATGTAGAATCTTTGTTTCAACATTATTAGATTCTGCTATGAGCAAGAACATGGAGTCCATAGGTTGCTTGGTGGCAATCTTTGGTACTGGGGCCCAAATTGTTGGTGGGTGGTTTTTTATTCAATTTGCACATGAACGTATTTCGGTTTTGGATGTGTTTTGTGTCAGGTGGTTCAGTATATATTATTCAGGATGGACATTGTGGAGAAGTCATATGGTGTTAGGAGGTTGAAAGTTAGTAATTTTGACAGTCGTCCTATTTTTTATGAGATGCTGTGATTTAGTTTATCATCTTTAGTGCTTCTCTCGAAATATTTGCAAGAAAGTGGGTTGACAGAGTGGCATAATTCTTGGGAGAATGTCACTTTGGAATCAGTGCAGTCTGGATTCTGATTTTTTTTAAATGAGTAGTTCTCTATGTGGGTTGATTATTTCTGAGATGAGCTGAGAGAAGTGGGACCATATGCTTTTTTGATGGAGGCTTTGGTAACTTTTTTCAGGAGTCCCAGGGCAATCAGAAGTTACTGCACCCAGTTTGTGTGAATCATAGCTATTTACTAATTTCCACCCTAGATCTTATTCCTACTATTGCATCCAAAAGTGACTGCAACTACATCCCTGTAGCACCTGACTCTCACGGCAGCAAAGTTAAGCAGTCCGAGGCTTATTTTAGAGGGTGGTGTGGGTTAGACACTCAGCAAGCATCAAACAGCAGTTAATAAATTACTATCCAGGCACTACTTTGGTTTATAAAAAAATACCATTCATTATTTCTACTCACACAACTAGGAATACTGAGCGTAATCAATAGAAGGCCAGACATTAACTATGCAGGCCTCTTGGCGCTACAGAGTAAATGGAACAATTTACAATAAGGCGATCATTTTAGTTTGCTTAGTGGGCAGTGGGTTGAGACACAGAAAACTGCCTGGCAATGGTTGTATCCACACAGAGTTAGTGATTATTAAAAGTGGCTTCAGGAAAGGCCTGAACCAGAGAATAATTAAATAGGGTGGAAACCAGTGAACTAAGTATGACGCCCAGACGCAGAGTGAACCAAACTGCAGTCAAGTGAGTTTATATTGAGCAAATACAGGCACAAATGCTCGCAAAATACAGGGGACAACGCTGGACACGCAGATAAGCGTCCTGAAACTCGCGCAGGGTACCCCTAGGTAAACAGTGGAAATGGTGCAGACTAGAAGGCAAACCCGCTGATGGCACATGAGGTCCATGCGGTAAGTGGTGAGGGGGTGACACCATGAGTTATCCGCACCGGGTGACACCAACCATAGTGACGCCACTGGCTAATACTTGAGGTGCTATTCTAGCTCTCTCCCTTTCGTCGTCACTTTCCGCCATTTCACTGACAGAAAGTTTGCAGAGTATGTTTTCAAGGAAACAAAGATTAGGTGCACAATATTTTGGAACACTGTATCCTTCAACGTTGAATAAACTAATACATAGGATTCTCGTCCTATTTAGTTCTGGTGGATACTAACCTTTTACCCACTCCAGACGTCTATTGGATTTTTTACGGAAAAAGGGTTCTGGGTGAAAAGCACTACTGAGTTACTCTAGTATCTAGAGTTAAATTATCGCCTTACCAAATGTTGGGCGCCATGTAGTGTAGTTCCTATATTCCCAATAGGCTCTGCGCATTGTAATAACATAAACGATAGTTTAGACGTAGGACTGAAGTCGACTAGGTCTCTATTGAGTATGTTAGACTTTATTCGTGAACGCCAGTTAGCTCAGAGGTCACTAGAAACTTTCTTGAATAAACAAGAAGGGATTAGTTTCTGACAACCATATAGCATGACAACTTTGTTCCCCAAGAATAAGAAATATATCTTCAGAGTCGCGGAAACAATAGATGGCTATTTCACTCAGTCAATCGTGCATGCTTCGTTTCACCAGGGTTTTTGCAGAGAAATAGAGAGGCGGGCGTTTTAAATAAAAAGGTTATATATTGAGCAGTCTTCTTTCTCATGCAAGAGAAGTTAATTGCAACATTCGTAATACTTGCTCTGAAGTAAAGTGTGTACAGTAAAAGGAGTATTATGAAATAATACTGTAATAGCATTTATATGGTTTCTAAGCCATAAGATACTTAAAATAGATTACATACAATGATAAATAATGACTAAAAGTACTCAACGGGTGCATCTAAAATACGCCTACCCCGGTGTACCTAACCTAAGTCTAGTACAAGGGAAGAAGTAAGTGAGGTGTAGCTTGAGTTAAATAGTTTCTGCCAAGAATCTATCCAAGAATTCTCTAAGGGTCTAATCAGCTCCGTACCTTGGTTATAGAATAAAGGAGGTCTTGTATCTCTCTCTCAGGACTCGATCTCCCAGTAACCCGCAAGGGTAGCAGGGAAACACTGGAGCTGGATTTCTCGGCAGGAGAAAAGACAGCGTCTCTCTCAGTGCGTCAGCTGGAGGGTCGGCTTCCTTTGGCACTCGCTACAGCAGAGCGTCGGGCAAGTAGTTAGTCGATCTGCTCCAAACCACTGTGTGTTTGCTAGGGCAGATGTGGGTATATTTATACCTGGAAGGTGCTGAGTTTGACGTAAGGGTGGACATAATAAGTTCACTAAGAACTCGAAGTTCTTTACTCACTCCAGGAGTTCTGGGACAAATCAATACTGAAGCAGGGGGAAGTCCCGTACTGCTGAAGGCTGGTTGTCTTCAAGAAGTCGTTGTACTCTAGGAGCTTAGTGGAAGTAGCCATGCCATATTTGGACTGCATTGGCTGTGCCTAAATATGGTTATGATTCTTATGCCTATATAAGGATATGATAAGTTATACCTATATAAGGGCATGAATCGGGAAAATTACACTAGAGCCCTAGATATGTTTACAACAGGGTTAGCGTGAAGCTTGATAATCGAAGAAATGTCGCTTAGTGACATTTCTCCTAATATTTTGCTCTGGTACGCCCACTTTGCATCTCATTAGAGATGCAAAGGGAAGCGTAGTGAAAAAGGGTGCTAACGTGTGATTTTGCATGTTAGCACCCTGTTGTTGATAGGACGATATTTTTATCTCAGCTTCTTTGGCAGAGATAAAGCCCTTGTTAATATGCCCCTAACTTCCTCAATCAACAGGCTGAATGCAGACTTGAAAATGCTGTTCTCTGTGCAAACACATATGGGTTCTTAACCACTGTTGAAGACAATGAAGGACATGCCGTTGAAGAGGTTGTCCTCACCACACAGCAGTATGAGACATCAGGAGCATTTGATATGTAAACTGAAGTTCATCTAATAGTCTTCTATCCTCTGAACCCACAAATCTTATATTTAACTGATTCAGGGGAGACACAAACTCCGGTTGCACACATGATACAATCAGAAATTATGCTAAGACTTGTAAAAGCCCCATATGAGATAAAAAAAAGAGGATATGTGGAGCTACTGAAAGCTAGTAAAGAGATTAAAAATTTTTGGTAGATTACAATACAAATCGAATAATACACAGGGTTTTAATATCTGAAAAAAGAGATTACAACTTCATGCCTTGCCTCATTTTGGAAATAGATGGCTAGTCAATTTTTGAGACAGGTTATTGATAAGATGGTAGAAACAGATGTTAAGCTGGAACGATCAGTTGCATATTAATCTAAACTGTATAGTGAGTGTGACACAAGTACAGAGCAATCTTTCTTTCTGCATTTAATTGTATTAGATAAAATAAACCAGGGGAAAAGCATATTATCATTTAACCAATAAAAATTATTATTAAATCCCCCCCAAAAACAAAAACTTAGCGTGCTTCGCACAGGCAATGCAATTGTTCTGTTTCAGACTGCGATAGATCCACAATCTGCAATGTCTGGTGACACTTTTTGGTGGTTAGTTGGATGACAGATCATAACACAAACATTATCAAAACAAGAGTTATGTTTATTGGGAGTGTGACCAGGAATCAGATCGTATTCAGGTTAAACTGTAGGTGTTGTGAAAGAAGTGCAGCTTTTCATAATTAGGGCCTAATTACGAGTACGGCGATCAAGGATCCCACTGGGGGAGAATAGGCCTGCACCGCCGAGCATATTCAGAGTTGAGTTTCCATCGCCCATTTCATGAAAAGGGTGGCAGACATGCAAGTAAGGGGGTCCTATCTGGGCCCCTGCCACTTCTGGGCCTGGGGTGCATATGTTGTGCCCCCTGGAATTGCACCCCCATTCCTGCACAGTGGGTGCATGCCACACCGTGCAGTACCAGGCTGCAGGCGCTATCACAGCGGCAGCCTGCTGTTAAGGCTCTCATATGAGTATAACACAGCCACCGCCGTGAGACTGCCTCAGCCCCACTCACCCACCCTGTATTCTGGTGGGCGAGTCCACCACAGGCTTAGCAGTTGTCCTGGCAGCGCAGCGGTGGTGGTGCTGCAGGTGGACCACCAAACTCGTAATCAGCCCATTAGGCTTGATTTTAATTAAGCACTAAATTGAGAGGTAAATCTCAAGGCAGCTATATTACGCTTTACCCAGCTCAATCAGACACTGAAAAGATTTGGTGCCTGTCAAGGAACTAAATCAGTTTTGCACATGCTACTGCTAGTGGAGCAAAATCATTTGCAGCAGCTGTAAGCTGAATTGAGAGTAAAATGGATCATTTGAAAACTCATGCTTATTGTATATAAAACCATTCATATCTGCCAAGTTGCTGGTGTACAGAAATCTCTCACAGTAAGTTTAAATTCTTCTTATTCTGCACCCTTTTCACTTGATCTCTAGAAAACATTGTCCCTAAAATATCTAGAATAGAATTTCCAAATATTAATGAGAATGCAGTACTTGCCTACCAACATCAGAGCAGCCAGTGGTGCATGGTCACAACGTGACCTGTACACAAATTATGCATTGACAAAGAGTGGCTGTTTTCCCCTACAAACACTACATAGCTAATTCTTGAAGGCAAGTCACAGACCATGGAGTAAAAGGAACAGCCTCATTCAACTGCATGGTAAGGCCTCCCCAGTCTTGTCAATTCATAATCTATTATCTGGTTTGTAATTAGGGCACCCGGTTTTATGGTATTTCTTTTTAGGTCTCGGACCGCAGGCTGCGCTTGCGCAGTCTCGCTCCGAGATTTAATGCCTCCTAGAGTGGGGTTTGAACCCGCCCCTCTTCTCCTTTGGCTGGCTTCCTAAACGGAGGCCAGCCATTGGAGGAGAGGGGCATCACTCCGTTCAAGCCCCGTCTTTTTCGCATTCGGGGCGTGTTTTTTGCAGTTTTCTCGCCGTGACATCATCCGTCACTCAACAGCAAAAACCATGCCCCCGAATGCAAAAATGTTGGTGCTTTTCTGACGCCATTTCTGCCTGACCGCCGCCGCCAGAAGTCGAGAAGCTGCTGAGTCCTCCGGTGAGTGCTTGCTGTCCGGCCCCCTTGTTGCTCGTGCTTGCTGTCCTGCCCCCTCGTTGCTCGTGCTTGCTGTCCTGCCCCTCGTTGCTCATGCTTGCTGTCTTGCCCCCTCGTTGCTTGTGCTTGCTGTCCTGCCCCCTCGTTGCTCGTGCTTGCTCTCCTACCTCCCCCTTGTTGCTTGTGCTTGCTGTCCTGCCCCCTCGTTGCTTGTGCTTGCTGTCCTCCTCCCTCGCTGCTTGTGCTTGCTCTCCTGCCCCCCTCGTTGCTTGTGCTTGCTGTCCTGCCCCCCTCGTTGCTTGTGCTTGCTCTCCTGCCCCCCTCGTTGCTTGTGCTTGCTGTCCTACCCCCTCGTTGCTCATGCTTTCTGTCCGGCCCCCTCGTTGCTTGAGCTTGCTGTCCTGCCCCCTCATTGCTTGTGCTTGCTGTCCTGCCCCCTCGTTGCTTGTGCTTGCTGTCCTGCCCCCTCGTTGCTTGTGCTTGGTCTCCTACCCCCTCATTGCTTGTGCTTGAACTCCTGCCCCCTCTTTGCTTGTGCTTGCTGTCCTGCCCCCTCATTGCTTGTGCTTGCTCCCCTGCCCCCTCATTGGTTGTGCTTGCTCTCCTGCCCCTCCCTCGCTGGTTGTGCTTGCTCTCCTGCCCTCCCTTGTTGCTTGTGCTTGCTGTCCTGGCACCTCGTGCTTGCTGTCCTGCCTCCTCGTTGCTTGTGCTTGCTGTCGTGCCCCCTCTTTGCTTGTGCTTGCTGTCTTGCCCTCTCGTTGCTTGTGCTTGCTGTCTTGCCCCCTCGTTGCTTGTGCTTGCTGTCCTGCCCCCTCGTTGCTCGTGCTTGCTGTCCTGCCCCCTCGTTGCTTGTGTTTGCTCTCCTGCCCCCTTGTTGCTTGTGCTTGCTGTCCTGACCCCCCTCGTTGCTTGTGCTTACTGTCCTGCCCCCCTCGTTGCTTGTGCTTGCTGTCCTGCCCTCTCGTTGCTTGTGCTTGCTCTCCTGCCCCCCCTCGTTGCTTGTGGTTGCTGTCCTACCCCCTCATTGCTCGTGCTTGCTGTCCTGCCCCCTCGTTGCTTGTGTTTGCTCTCCTGCCCCCTCGTTGCTTGCGCTTGCTGTCCTGCCCCCCTCGTTGCTTGTGCTTGCTGTCCTGCCCCCTCGTTGCTTGTGCTTGCTGTCCTGCCCCCTCATTGCTTGTGCTTGCTCTCCTGCCCCCTCGTTGCTTGTGCTTGCTGTCCTGCCCCCTCGTTGCTTGTGCTTGCTCCCCTGCCCCCTCGTTGGTTGTGCTTGCTCTCCTGCCCCTCCCTCACTGGTTGTGCTTGCTCTCCTGCCCTCCCTTGTTGCTTGTGCTTGCTGTCCTGCCACCTCCTGCTTGCTGTCCTGCCCCCTCGTTGTTTGTGCTTGCTGTCGTGCCCCCTCTTTGCTTGTGCTTGCTGTCTTGCCCTCTCGTTGCTTGTGCTTGCTGTCTTGCCCCCTCGTTGCTTGTGCTTGCTGTCCTGCCCCCTCGTTGCTCGTGCTTGCTGTCCTGCCCCCTCGTTGCTTGTGTTTGCTCTCTTTCTTAACCTCCCCATATTTAGACATAAGGAGGTGTAGGTTTAAGCTCTGTTTAACCGTGCCCCTTCCAGTTCGAAAACCATACTGAAGTTTTGAGAGTACATCCTCCTCCTCGGTCCATTTATGTAAACGTTTTAAAATAATGCGTCCTGCAATCTTCATTAAAGAATCAAGTAATGAGATAGGCCGATAGCAAGATGGTAAATGCCTATCTCCTTTTTTATATATGGGTACCACAATGGCCTCTGCCCAGGTTGGAATTTGGCCATACTCATTCGCAGAGTTCAAGGCAGAGGTTAAAAGTGGGGCCCAGAAATCTATTTCCGCCTTGAAAACATCTGCCGGGATGGCATCCGGGCCAGGTGCCTTCCGGGCCGGCTCTCCCTTACAGCAAGCACAACCTCCTCACACGTAAAGACAATGTTAGAAGGTTCTTTTCTCGAGGCCCTTGTGATAGTATATGCGGGAAGGATACAGTCCGATGTGACGATATTAGATGAAATGGGTTTACTATATAGTTGTTGAAAATAAGCAGCCCATGTATCTCCATCGATTGCAGAGTTCAAGCTCCTCTCAGGCATTTTTACCCATGGAAGTGGGGTGTTTATGAATTTCCAAAAAGCTGAGGAGTCACGACTTTCACAAGTTGACAACAAAGTCTGCCAAAGTTCCACCTTCAGAGATTTTTTTCTATTTTTAATAGCTAGACGATATCGAAGTCTAGCCTGTCGTATCTCCACGGTTATCTTTGGCGTTGCATGTAGAGCTTTCTTCAGCAATTTTAAGGCTCTAGTGCAATCTTTGTCGAACCACCCTTTAGGAGTAATAGGGCCTGTCTTAAACTGTCGTGTAAGTAACCTCTTTAAACTATCCTGTATTTTCAAAAAGGCTTCAAGGATAGTTTGAGGCTGTTCAGTCAAAGACAAACATGTGCGTACCTCCTCCCATCTCAGCTTCAATAGATTTTTAAGAAGACTGACTGGATTGATTTTTTCCCATTTAAGGGTATAGCCATTAAGTGCCCCCAGTTTAATAGGTTGTTCATAATTTGTTTTGGGGTTGTCATGGGAATTGGTGGGAAGCGGAACCACAATAGATAAGGTCAGAGGATAATGGTCACCATATAGATGATCAAGAGTATCCCAGCAAGATATTAAGGAGGCATACATCTTTGAAACAAGAATAAAATCAATAGTGGAGTTTGCTACTCTACCATGAAAAGAAGGTTTAAATGGTCTAGGAGGAGAGGATATATCGTTTGCAAAGGCTAAGTTAAAGGAAGCCATAAAGTTATTTAGTACCTCCCCTGTTTTTGTGTGTAAGAAATGGTTTGGAATATCATCATCAAAATCGTTTTCTTGTATGGGAGAAAAATCACATAGTCCCCTTGAGGCGTTTTGGCAGATATGGCAATTAAAGTCGCCCATGAACGCTATCACACACTCGCCCCCGCACATTTCTTTAATCGAAACAACAACATGGAATAAGTCATTTAAACCTTTCTCCAGACCCTCTACAGGCATATTGTTGTAGAAATTGATAATTATTATGCTCAAAGATGGACCTAATTCCATGACAATTATTTGGTAGGAATCCCTGAGAACCTGTTTCCGAATCCTAAATCCTACTCCCACGCTAACATATATACACAAACCCCCCTTGTGTCTGCCCTGCTTACTCATTATCGCTGGTGAATGAAAGGTCTGGAAACCCAATAGATGTATCGGGTTAGCTCCCAGGTCTCTTGGAAGCACAAAACTGAGTAGGGATTTACTACTTCCAGCCATTCCGGTTGAACAATTTTTGAAGAAATGCCAGCCAGATTCCAGGTAAGAATCTGTAGTTTGGGAGATGATTTACAATTTTCCAAGTAAATAGAGGAAATATTTATAATATTTTGCTGGTCAACAGGGGGCAATATGGTTGCTAAATTCATTTTAGTGTCCCCGTTTACCAGCCCCTTTTCATCTGGCTTTCTGCCGCCCAAGTGGCCCTTTATAGATGGTACATTCGAAGGTATACTAAGAGTCTTCTCCCCCACCCGGTTGTTTACTTTTGCTGGGGAGAATCATTCGATATCGTCAAGACCACGGAGTGGCTCATAGTGGTTATGGCAGGGAAAATTCCAAGAGGGAGTTGTTGGTGGAAAACATGGACCATAACCAGCAGAGTCATATCTAGGAGGTGGGGGAAATGTATTTTCCCACATATTATGTCTAGCGGGATAAGAGATATAAGGAGGGAGTATATTTTCCATCATTCCATGCCTAGGAGGGTACAAGTTTTGAGGTGGTCTTCGGTGCTGTTGGAAAGTAAAGTTATCATAATGAGGTTTAGGGCGATAGGGTTTTGAGGGTATTAATGCTTCGGGGTAAAAATATGATAGTGCTTTAGGTGTGATCGGGCCTCTGTTAAGATCTGAAAACCAGTCCCTAATATGTGCGGTGACTCTAGGGTCTCTAAAAGTAATAATTATTACATCCCCCTCTATGTCTTTGGGACGTAGGCCAACCCAGTTAGTTCTTCTAACCGTGATAATCTCACCATTCAAATGGGGTGGCAGTGGCCTGTTGTTTTTTAGCCAATAGATGACCTTATTTTTAAGGCTAGTATGGTTTTCATATGCTCCTGATGATGGTAATGGCGAGACCCCCGTTAAAACAATGACATTATGCGAAGCCGCTGGGGGTAAGTCCACATTTCTTTCACGCGGAGGTCTTTTATTTTTGAAATCAGTCTTATTCATGTCCAAAGTGGATTTGGTATTCCCCATTCTTGCTGATTCCATAAGGGAATTTATTTGAGCAGAATGTGCCTGTGAATTAAGAGGCAGTTTAGAGGGGGCAACAGAAACTTTATTAGCTGACCTTGATGTCGCTGAAGATGCTTGTGTAGTTGAAATTTTTGATCCCTTTATACTTTTATCCTCTTTGAACGTTTTCTCTCCGTCCTTTGTATTAGAGGAGTTAACTGAGTCCTTGCTAATTGCAATATTTGAGGTATAGTAGAGCTTTCAATAGGTGTTACATCGCATCAACGAAGTCTTTTATAGAAGGTGGAACCTGGGAGGATAAGATATTGTTAACTACATTAGGTGCCCCTTCAACTATTTGAAGTAGTTCTTTCCTAAGTGAGTCCTTTAAGGGCATTTTTTTGTGAGCGGAAGTATCTGTGTAGCCCAGCCCTCTTTTTCTGCGTTTTTTCGGGGGTGATCGAATGATGGCCTGTTTCTTTTTTGGAAAATTAGAGACAGTGGGGATTTTAGAGGCCGTATGTTTGGAAGACACTGGTTGGGGTTGTCTTAGTTGTTCGACCTCCAGAGATCTTGATACCTCTATAATGCTTGAACTTATATGCTCAGAGGCTTTAAGTGGGTTAGGGGTTACGAGGTCAATAATAGAGTTACTGCTAGGGAGGGGTAGCTCAAGTTGATAGGTCGTAGGTTTGTCGTTTTCATCATTTTTAGGGGACGAGCTGGCCTGGAATATTAAAGGGATATTATCCGTATTAAACAGATCAGCGTCTATGTTTTCCAGGTTCGCATTATCCGATTGTGAGCCAGGGACAGCTTTGGGAAAAGAGTCTGCTGCAGTGTTTTTGAGTTGTTCAATGGATAGCCGACGAGCAGCTCGGCGCTCTGCCAAGGCCAAGTCTCTGTCTACATCAGCAATGGCTCTGGAAAAAAATATGTCCAGCGGACCCAGGATGATGACACCTACCCTAGGTGGAAGGTCTTTCGCAACAGGCGGAGACATGTCTGAGGCTTTTCAACGATCCAAATGGTGAAACTGGACCCATGTGTAAGAATGAACACGTTAGAGGGATGGCCAAGCCGAGCCTTGTCTGGCCTTGGAGGGCCGTAGAGGGCCCGCCCTTTGCCCGGGCTTCGCCCCGGGCGTCCCGCGACGCTGAGGGCTCGTTGTTTTAGTAGCCCCTCCTGGTGCATCTACCGCGTCAGGGCAACGCGCCGCTGCAGAGGCTGCCGGGATGTGTAGTCCCGGAGCGGCGGCGCGGTTGGTGGTGGCGGTAGCAGGTGTTCAGCGGTCGTGGATCTTCAGGCAGCCCACTCCTCTTGTGCCTCGATCCTGCAAATGGTCAAAGTAAGGATTTCAGTCCCCCCCGCTCCACCGAGGGCTCGTTGTTTTAGTAGCCCCTCCTTGTGCGTCTACCGCGTCAGGGCAACGCGCCGCCGCAGAGGCTGCCGGGATGTGTAGTCCCGGAGCGGCGGCACGGTTGGTGGTGGCGGTAGCAGGTGTTCAGCGGTCGCGGATCTTCAGGCAGCCACTCCTCTTGTGCCTCGATCCTGCAAATGGTCAAAGTAAGGATTTCAGTCCCCCCCGCTCCACCGAGGGCTTGTTGTTTTAGTAGCCCCTTCTGGCGCGTCTACCGCGTCAGGGCAACGCGCCGCCGCAGAGGTTGCCGGGATGTGTAGTCCCGGAGCGGCGGCGCGGTTGGTGGTGGCGGTAGCAGGTGTTCAGCGGTCGCGGATCTTCAGGCAGCCCACTCCTCTTGTGCCTCGATCCTGCAAATGGTCAAAGTAAGGATTTCAGTTCCCCCCGCTCCACCGAGGGCTTGTTGTTTTAGTAGCCCCTCCTGGCGCGTCTACCGCGTCAGGGCAACGCGCCGCCGCAGAGGCTGCCGGGATGTGTAGTCCCGGAGCAGCGGCGCGGTTGGTGGTGGCGGTAGCAGGTGTTCAGCGGTCGCGGATCTTCAGGCAGCCCACTCCTCTTGTGCCTCAATCCTGCAAATGGTCAAAGTAAGGATTTCAGTCCCCCCGCTCCATCGAGGGCTCGTTGTTTTAGTAGCCCCTCCTGGCGCGTCTACCGCGTCAGGGCAACGCGCGGCCGCAGAGGCTGCCGGGATGTGTAGTCCCGGAGCGGCGGCGCAGTTGGTGGGGGCGGTAGCAGGTGTTCAGCGGTCGCGGATCTTCAGGCAGCCCACTCCTCTTGTGCCTCGATCCTGCAAATGGTCAAAGTAAGGATTTCAGTCCCCCCCCGCTCCACCGAGGGCTCGTTGTTTTAGTAGCCCCTCCTGGCACGTCTACCGCGTCAGGGCAACGCGCCGCCGCAGAGGCTGCCGGGATGTGTAGTCCCGGAGCAGCGGCGCGGTTGGTGGTGGCGGTAGCAGGTGTTCAGCGGTCGCGGATCTTCAGGCAGCCCACTCCTCTTGAGCCTCGATCCTCCTTGGGGTCTCAGCAGGGTGTCCTGGGCACTGCACTGGCACGTGTTCCGCCTCTTTCTAATATAACCACGCCTCTCTGTTCGCCAACATCATTTATGTACAGACTGAACAGGAACGGTGCCAAACAGGAGTGAAACTGTTCCAATATTAAAGTAATGCATTTGAGTGTTATGTATCAGCTCAGAGAGGCTAAGCTCAGAATAGGCAGTGCAAATATTCAAGAGCTCTCCATAATTTGGTGCACTTTCAACGGCCCATGGGTAGTCATCGAGCAGAAGTCAAAAGCTCGGCGGAACATTGTGCAAACTAAATGCTGATTTATTCCTTCAGCTCAATCTTTCATATACTGCAATTACTTTTCATAGAAAGATCATATTGTATATTGATGGAACAGTCCGTATAAATATAAAATGGTATTAATGCTAAGGTCAGGTGAATTATCGTCAAGCATGGGATGGCCCGGTAACAGAGCACAGATTCATAGGGTTGTTTACACACCCCATTCATGTTACTTCCTACAGTTCGGCTGTTTACCATCTTCCAACTGCTCGCTATTTGCCACTGAACAACCTCTCTCCTCAAATCTTCTGGAGCAGATGTGAACCGACCATGTTAGGCTTGGAGGTAGATTAACATGGGTTCCAAAACCAAAACGAAGTACAAAGCAATGCAACAGTGGCCTGTAACATCAATGAGGTGCTGGGTCAAGCCTCTCTTTGCTGACCCACAGCACAACCATCAATGTGCATGTACGTAAAGAGCCATCAGCAGTAGACATATGCATGCAACGTACTCTAGTGTTTTTCAAGACTACTATATTTTAAACTCAGGGGTCCTATTCACAAACTGCATTTTGCAGCATGTTTAGCTTTTCTCAGAGACCCCTTTTTCCGTAATACTCCAATAGATGTCTGGAGTGGGTAAAAGGATAAATATCCACCATAGCTTTTTGGTTTGTTCAACGTTGAAGAATACAGTGTTCCAAAATATTGTGCACCTTATCTTTGTTTCCTTGAAACTTGCTCTGCAAACTTTCAGTCAACAAAATGTCCCTAAATGGGGATAACAATCCTGGGACAAATGGAGCTACAGGCGATGATGCCGTACAAGCTTTAAACTATACAGGTTTCCAAGAAAACGAAGAGGATGCTCTATGCATTCCTATAAATTTAAGGAAAGCCATCACTATAAAACTGATAAAAAATGGCCTAACATCGAGAGATGGTAGGATAGTTTTTGTGATAGAGGCACATGAATATCACCAGACAGAGGTATTCTATTCATGGATAGTCTTCCCTGAAGCGAATCCATTAACACATGTGTTTCACTTCTACAAAGAAGATGATCCACCGGAGGAATACATTCCTTTCGAGAATATTGAAATTCTACTCACCAGGAGCATGAGCTCTGTTTTAAAGGCACCCTAAAACATTTAAATCACATTACCAGGCTTGGTCCACTAGGTAGACCAGGAGCAACATGGTCAGCCTTAGCCGGCTACATACCTGACCCTGACATTGAAGCAATGTCGGATGAACAATTACTTAGTAATATACAAAATTTTATAGAACTATACAGTTAAACCCCAACTGTCTGAAAGTCCTGAAAAGGTCTTTTTCTAAAAACACTCCTACTCCTTCTAAAAAGAAGTGGGAAAATAGCAAACAAACTTCTAAAGAGAAGCGTTCTCATTCCAGAGGTAGGTCTCCTCAAAAGGAGCACTTTGAAAGGAGGTATAACCTCAGGAATAGGGATAATTTGAGAAAACCTGATAGATATCAAGATACTGATACATGTTCCTCTTGTACCTTTCAGACTTCGTCACAGAAATCCGAAAGAAGAGGACGGTCAGAACACAAGGAAGAATGCGTGAAGTCCAAAAGATGATCAACACGTTCAGAAAAACAAGAAACCTCAATTCACCAAAAAGAAAGTAGCAGGTCTAAATATCAGACATGCCGATGATCTTGAGGACACAACTCAAAAATGGAGAATAAGCTCAGACAATATTGGACAGCGCAGCAAAAGTCACCATAGCTCGCAAGAACTTGAAGGATCATCTGGAGACAGTGGACTTGAAGGAATTCATTCAAGTTGAAAGTGCAGATACCAGGGTTAGTTCTCCACATAAGTTATATGAAGTAACACTCTGGATGGAGGGAGACATACCAAGAAGAGTGAGAGCACTCTTTTGAGAGAGACTTTCTAAGGGTTATGACATTCTTCTAGCTGAACAAGACTGATCACCAGAATTTGTCAGGGAGTGCCCACATGGCGAAGACATCATTATGCCAGCCTTTCCAATCACACTCCAATTCATTTAAAATATACTTATGCCAGGAAATGGGCAGTAGCCCAAGCTCCTGCATTATACAAGAATCATGTAGGATGGGATGAAGCAGTATCCAGTTAAGCAAGAAGCTAAAAAACAGGTCAGGGAGATCTTAGATCAACTTGAATATCAGGGGGCGATTGAAACATGCACCTCACCAATGAACAATCCTTTATTTTATTTCTCCAAACCAGACAATACATATAGTCTAGTATTGGACTACAGACATTTAAACTCTTGTTGCAAAACATTTGCAGTGCAAAGCACACACAGTACAGCATTAATGCATAACATTGAGTGTAAAAAATATAAAACCACATTAGATATTTCTTACGGTTTCTTCGGTCAAAACATTGCACCAGAAAGTAAGTATTTGACCGATTTCTCAATTATGGGGACACAGCGTCACTTCTGTCATCTCCCTCAGGGATTCAAGAATAGTCCTGGGTTATTTTCAGCGAGGGTAACAGAGTTACTACAAATGTATGATGACGAAGCATTGTCATATGTGGATGACATCTATCTAACAGATGAGGACTTGGATAGGCACTTGAAGAGGGTGAATATAATTATTCTTGGATTCGCCTCTGAGGGTTACAAATTCAATTAAAAAAAATCTAGAATTGCCCATCTCAACGTCCTTTTTCTAGGATAAGAACTTTCAAGTGAAGGCAAAAGCCTGGCAGCAAACTTTCTAGAGAAATGTACGCAGCTCCAACCTCTCAAAATGCTGAAAAACTTATAGTCGTTTCTATGTTTCCTGAATTTCGGAAGAACATACATTCTAAACTACGCAGAAAGGGTTAAACCTCTCTACAAATTAATCAAACCTGATTTTAAAATAGTTAATTGAACACAAAAACACACTGAAATTTTGCGTTAATTGCAAACAGACATGTTAGCAACTAACCATTTGCAAACATGCGTAAACGTACGCAACTTAGTGATCCGAATCATTCCAGGACAATGCGGATTCACCTACTTAACTTTTAATGAAGGTGAAATAGTACCAATAGCTTACAAATCACACTTGTACACACAAGCAGAAATGAAGTTCACTTCAACAGAAAAAATTCTGACAGCGGTTTAGACTGCTGCATCAAAAGAGAGAGCCCCACACACAGGGTAAGCGCATTATGGTCGTTACACCTGTACCTGCCTTAGAGGCAGTGACAAAAGCGAGCATTCTAAATGCTAAAGCTTTACATCCGAGATGGATACAATTGGTTATTTCTCGTGCTGCAACAGACGTTGAATATGTTTTTTATCCTTATTTGAAAACACAAGCATTTCTACAATACGAACAAGAAGGTCCTCTGCCTATTGAAATTCTACATCTAGAGCAGTATGAATGTACTATTTATACTGACAGATCAGCTCAACCCGCTACAGGGGGTAAACAAGACTATAGTGCTGCGTGCCCGATCGTTAAAGGTCGTTGGCGCAATGGCAAATTCCGATCAATGGTCACTAAAACTCAATATCTAGCAGATTGTACAGCTCAGCGAGCTGAACTACAAGCATTCAAGATGGCGCTTGAGAATACAGACCGCAAATTCCCCACACTCATAGTGTGCAATTCGTATTATTGTGTTCAATCTTACAATGAATACTTGCAAACCTGGATTGTAAATGGTTATATTGATGCAAAAGGAGGCACAATCAAGCATAAATTGCTTTGGGAACAAGTAGTTCAGTTACAAAAAGGACTACAAAACACTCATGTGATACAAACCCGGAGTCATCAACGTGATGGCGTTCACGTTGAAGGGAATTCATTGGTTGATGAAGCTGCAAAGGCAGCTGTGCATTCGGCTTACGTAGCTGCAATCACGCATTCAAAAACGAAAATAGACGGCAAAATAATGCTAGCTGTCAATGCTTCAAGCAAAGACAGTGGTAAAACTTTACCGAAAGGGTTTCCACTCAAATACTCATATGTAACTGATGCGAATAACGTTCCGTTTGCTCGAATCCCTGGAGTGGGGGATAGGGTAATTCCAAACATGAAACATGATTAGGACTTATCCTAGCAGCACATGAAGGGCTCGCCTCTGCTCATGCAGGTGTTTCCGCCACAGTATCATTATTAAAACAGAGATACGCATGAGGAAACAAACCAGAAACTATGTTTTGGAATGTGAAATATGTCAAAAGATGAAAGTCTCTACTGTGAAACGTCTTGCACAGACGCCCCTGTTAATTTCAGATAACCCATTAGCTTGCGTTTTCCTGGATCACTGTGGTCCCTTACAAGGGGATGTAACTATAAATATATCATGGTCGCAGTGGATTTGTGTTCAAAGTTCATTTGGATGTGGCCTCAGCGCTCGGCTGACGCTCACATACGGAGTTAGCACGCTACATTCTGACCAGGTTCCTGGGTTTAGCTCTCGAGCTGAAAAGGAGGCCATGGCCAATCTGGACGTTGCATTGCTGTACTCTAGTCCATTCCATCCTGAGGGAAATTCGGTTGTGGAGAGAAAAAACCAGGACATAAAGCAATCTATAACAGCTAGGGTATTAGGCTCGGGTGACGGGTGGGTCAAACATCTAATAAGTGTCCAACGAAGTCTTAACAATCTGCCAAGAAGTTCTCTAGGGGTTACCACTCCATAGGAAGACCTTTTTGGGACCAGAATGTTAGTAGCGGACCTTGATTGTCAGACTTCAGTGGTAGACCAAAAACCTTTTGATATTAAAGGCCGTTGGGCTGTTTTACAGGATTTAAATGAAATAAGAACGAAATAAAGTAACGTGTTCCTGAAGCCAACCACCACTGAAGAGAAACCGACCGTCTCAGCAAGGCCTGTCTGGATCCCAAGGCTTGGTGATCTAGTCAGAGAAAAGATCGTGAACAAGAAGGAATTTAGGCCTTGTTACAGGAAACCAGTACCTGTCCTAGCAATCCACGGATCAAGAACAGTATTACTGTCACCCCTTGCTGGAAAAAAAGGAGAACAGGTTTGTGTCTATCGACCTGGTCAAACCACATCATGTGGCCGATAATAAGCAGTAGGCCAAGTGGACTCCGCCAATGTAGCAGATGCCCTGCTCTAGCTACTTTCCAAGTGGTTCGAACTGAGAGAGTCATCACCTTTGAAGAATCTGCAGTGCGAAATGAAGGACTAAGCAACAAAGCTATGGAACTTGTACCTCTTGAGACCCAAATAACAGTTTGTCAAGAAACACCTGTCTACAATGAAGTAGCATCTGACTACACAAATGTAACAAGTGATTCCAGGGATTTCAAAGAATCCTGATGCAATCCTAACAATTGACAGAAATGCCTCTTGCTATTTCATTAACTTTGATATATTTTCTGAGGATCCCAGTGAACCGGAAACGACGCCAGTGAAAAGAACTTTGAAAGAACAAGCAACAGACCTTTTTCATCACCTGGAAAAGACTTATCTGGATTCACCATTTGATTGTGTTGGGTGTATTTTTTCTTCTACTTTGGTTGACTCTGGTAATAACTTTGGGAATGCTGATAAATGGAAGATATGTAAAAATGGACACAGCAAGTAAGAACATCAACTTCCTCCTCAAGCCGCACAAATCATCTCATCGTGAACAAAGAGACTTGTCATCAGTGAACATCACAGCCGTTCCTATACCTGGGGGTATAGCTTGGGACAGAACTGATAATGACATTTTTGGCCCGTCAGAGCTGTTGAAGATCCACACTTATTCAAGATTTCATTAAGTGGCTTTGTTTCATCAAGTACCTTTTCTGATGATTGGGACTTCGAGACTGTTAATAATATGATGTCAGACTTAGAAATGTCTGCAGTATTTACAAATCATGAATATTTAGAAGGTTCATCAGACTATGAACAAATGTATTGTTATAATCATTATGGTCATCATTTCTTGTATTGTATAACCAATGAGAACATTGTCCTATGCCACCAAAGGGTAGCTCAAAAACATTTGCAAGAAAATTTCCATACTTTTCACGGTGCAATGTATCCAATCCAGAATCATTTTACTCTAGAAATGTAAACAAAACAGGAATGAAAAATATGTTGACAAATACCAAACAAATTTATTCTGCAGCCTTTTATGCTCAAATGTCTAAACTAGGTTTCGACTTTTGGAAAGACAACATTGAGACGAAAACTGTCTAGGGCACAAAAGATTGGCAGGTACAAGGGATAGAAGCTATGTTTAGAGCCTGTATCATCCCTGAGCAAATTATGTTTTTGAATGACACTGTCCAACAGACATCTTGTCTTGGGTTAGCCAAGATAAAAGACCTGAACAATCCGTCTATACCTACACCTAGATCTGATAGTAGTAACACTTCAGAGGGGGGAGGTCGACGTACATACTATTATTTTGAATCACAACAGAACAGATCCAGATTGGAAAAAATGGTTAATCTGGCCCACAGACACAAACAACTGTCACAATAAATTCCTGAACAAAACACAGGGTTTCACGTTCACTAGGCCAGACCCAAGATATGTTCAAAGACAGCATCCTGGAATAGTAACATCATATAGTGTAGGGAAGCTTTGCCTTGATTGGCTACAAAGATCTACACTTAAGGATGTAAAGCAACACGTATCTTTATTTAAAGATGGCGCTGATCTTAGGGAATTCTTGCTAGGACCAAGAAAACTGTGTCATAAATGTTTTATATATGCCATTATCTATGCTGCTTATAATGAAGAAAGGAAGATTACGCAAGCAGAGACTGCAAAAAGAATACGAGAAATTGATTGTATTAATTTAGAGAGAACTCTCTCTGTGGTTGACAATGGGTTAACGACTCAGTCGTCCAGGATTTATTCATTGGACAGCATAGTGTCTTCTGCCATAGACATCATGGAACAGGACTTAGTCATGTTGCAACATGGTCAGTCGCAATTACGTTCTATCATGCTATTAGGTTGGACGTTACAAAACCTACATTCAGGCTATGTGCCTTGGCGTTTAATCAATACTACGTCACTGTTTTCAGAATTCAATCTCAGTGATAAATAGATCAAATTGGCACAAAGGGGAGCAGACTATATGGTGCTGAGCATTGAAAAACTGGAAAGATTGCCATTTACAGTCGCTGAAAAGCCAGCTACTGAATGGATTATACATGGAACAATCACTCTGCCTGTTACAATTTTCCATTTTCAGTATTGCCTAAAACATATACCAGCAGGCATATATGAAAGGTTGGGTAAAGAATACATCAAGACATCCTGGGAATTACCGTACACAAATAGATGTTGGAGTGGGGAGCGTGAAGTGTTTATTAGCGGGAAAAACTGTTAAAATGCACTAAGGGGGTTTCCCCTGTGTCATGGTATAAACTTACACGGGCCTGTGATGGTTCCTCAAACAATTTCTCCTGCCCCCTGCAAGGTTCACCAGGTGCAGTGATTGATCCAATCTTTGGACAACTTTCAAATGGAAGTTACTTCATCTTGAACAATCACAGCTGCTTAGGCATGTTGCCAGGAGTACCATATCTAGTAACTGTGTCAGCCAGGGTCACTTACTGTATGCAGGTATTGTTTCCTAAAACCAAGACAGACAGGGAGGCGCCTTTATGGCCTTCACTGGACATCTCTTCTATACGAATTGATACCTTAAGAAGAATGAAAGCCATTCTTCTGCAAAAAAACGGTGCCACTGACCTCGGCCAAAGAAACTTATGATCTACAAGTCGCAAGGAATTCTGCCGAGATACATGCCCTCTTAACTACAAACTGCCCTATACATTTCTCAGAAATGTTAAGTCATATCTTAAAGTTTTCTGATACAAGCGGTATTTTACATGTATTTAAGACCGTATTTTCTGGACTGTTAGCACCTTTTGAAGCAGTCCCAGGAATATTTCCAAACTTCGTGCAAACTGTGTTTGGTGGACTGCCCCTCATCTGGGACTCGCTGCAGGAATACTATTTTTGCTCCTACTGCTGCGATATGGCAAGCCAATTCACCAGCGACACCCAGTTCTCCATGGAGACAACTCTACTGGCGATGAAGTGTCGTGAGCGCATCGTCCAAATTTTGGAACTACCTCGTCTACGAGAATTAAATACCACATGGTTTCTGTCATTCAGACCAATTTGGCAAGATTGCATCTTACCTGTTCTACGCTGCCTGCTATGCAGGGACGAATGCGTGTTAGACTCATGTCTCACACTCCCATCAGTCATGCCAACGGATGTTGATATTTTGCTTGAACCAGTAAGGCCCATGCACTGTGTTGTCCCCAGCGGCTACCAATTCTGATGACAGTATTCATTGAGATCTCACAGACGCAAAATGCTGACGGTGAGGTACGAGAGGAAACAGGCGCGCAGGTACCATTCATTACGAACATTGCTAATGCAACCAATGCTGACGGTGATGCTTCACATCTATGTGCGGTTAATCTTCTAAGCAAGGTAATCCAACTTTCACCTACAATGGTAGGCACATTTTTTAGACTTAGAAGATTTGATGTTTTCTCCAAACGCAAACATTGACTTTTGAATTCGGCACACAGTGAATTCGACCTTCATTTTTCAAAACAAAGTTCTAACTATGGAACTCTTTTTCCTATGATTAATTTTTTTTCCAAATTTGAATTTTTCGTTTGTGGCACAAAGTAATCTGCTTAAAGTAGAACTATTTATAGAGAACAAGAATTCTTTGAAAATTCTTCCAGAGACAATATTTGACCTTGTCCACATACACAACGTTTTTATGTATTCTGACGTGGAATGGTTTCGGTTTTTTCTTCTGTATTTACTAGCCATTTCATAAATGTATATTTTCGTGATTCATTCATTTAGCATCCATATATCAACATATATGCTTAGAATGAAACATTGCTTTAAATGCGTACAGCACCAATGCAGCTTTTATGTGTACATCCAGTTCAAAATGCATTTGTATGTGTTTCGAGTGGGTTCTTCACACTTCATGTGTAGATATGCTTTAGTTGTGTTAACACATGTTTAGAATTTTAGTAATGCCGTACATAAGAAAGTGGAGTGGGTGTTGTATGGCATTTTAGATTCCAAATGTATTTTCCTGATTCATGTCCTTATATAGGTACAATTCGCATTGCCCTTATATAGGAACGTCACAACGATTTCTTGGAAAACCAGACTCTTAAGTAGAAGGGACTTCTCCTAGCCTAGATATTGATTTCTCCAAGAAACTCATTATTATGTGTGAACAACTATTCCTTAGGGGTTCACCCATTATGTTCATATGCCCGACTTTACGTCAAAGCTGGCATTCCTAAACACCTTCAAGGTATAAACATACCTTCACTTGCTATGGCAAAGCACGGTGTGGTTCGGTGCAGTCGACTACCTACTTGCACGACACAGCTCGCTACAGCAAGTGCCGAAGGAAGCCAACTCTCCAGCTGACTCACTGATCAGAAGCTGCCCTCCTCTGCCGAGAAATCGAGCTCCAGTGTTTCTGACTCCCCTTGAGGGGTGTTGGGAAATCGAGTCCGAGACAGAGATAGCAACCTCCTTCATTCTAAGGTATGGAGCTGATTAGAGCCTAGAACTAGAGCAAAAACTAAACCTAAGCTAAAGACCACACTTACTTCTTCCCTCGTACTAGACCTAGGTTAGGTACATTGGGGTAGGCGTATTTTAGAAGCACCAGTTGAGTATTTTTAGCCTGTGTTATTTATGTATGTATTTTTATATGTCATAGCACAAGACAATGCTATTACAGTATTGTTTAATACTACTGTTTACGCTGTACGCATTATACTTTGCATTCTGTCTAACGATTGTAGCAGTTCATCTCTCTTGCATGAGAAAGAAGACTGTTCAATAAACCCCTTTTATTGAAACGCCTGTCTCTCTATTTTCTCTGCAACTCTGTAGAAACGAAGCATGCACGTAAAATAGTTATCTATTGTTTCCACGACTCTGAAGATATTTGTTCCAGTCCTAGGGAAACAAAGTTGTCATGTTTATGCGGTTGTCAGAAACTAATCCCTTCTTGTGTATTCAAGAAAGTTTCTAGTGACCTCTGAGCTAGCTGGCATGTCACAATTAAGTTTAGTATATTCGATAGAGACATAGTGACCTAAGTCCTATGTCATATCTATAGGGTATATTATTCCAATGCGCAGAGCGTATTGGCAATATAGGAACTACACTACACCATATAGGTGGGTGACAGTAGCTGGTCCTGATTAAGCAAAATGACACTATTAACTGAGTTACATCCTCCATCAATAAGAGTGACGAGACGTCCTAGATTTGCCAGAAAGTTCCGGTTCTTGACGGACTGTCCCGATGCCTTCTCCTAAAACCCAAAAATGTCGTGGTTTTTAAGGCCCGGAATGTGGCCCAATGGAGTTGTGTATATACATAAATGAAAAAAACGAATTACATTGCGCACTACATTGCCAATTTGGCGTTGCAGCGCATGCAATGTAATTCGTTTTATTTATTTATTTATTTACACAACTCCATAGGCCGCATTCCAGGGTTTTTCTACCCCCTACCCTGCCCCTCTCCCGCCCCGCCCACCGCCCCGATATGATGCAAGTGGGTTAGTTGTGTCCCTTTAGTATTCCCTGAGCACTTTCACAATCATACACTTTACCTTTAAGAACCTATACATTATAAATAGGGGTGAGTAAAAATGCATTTTTTTTCATGGGTAATGTGTTAATTTTTGTGAAAATTACAAGTATTTTGCATATTATGCTTGGGTGGCTTTATGCATGAAGATGTATGCCATCATGTACAAACGTCATGCGACAGATCTGGCATGTGATGTGGGTGGTGGACTGGGCGATATATTCTAGCCAAACCAGTCCCTCACATCCAAAAAAGTATGCAAAAAGCACAAACGTAAGAAAAAACAAAACTGTTCAAAATATGCAAAACCAAATTATCTGGATTTACATAATGTTCACATAAAAAATTGCATGGTCTGGGGATTTATCAAAATTACATACTAGAACTCTCCTTACAGATTAGGGCGAGAGAGCGGCCAAAGCGATTTATATATGCTATGGTTATGGGGGCCCTCGCAAAACTCTTTGCAAAACCCCATAACATATTATTGGCTCACCTTTTAGTAAGCACAGCAGAGTTCAAGACTGGCATGCTGAGAACAGTGTCCACAGACATGTTCACAGGCATGGGTATGAATTATAGTAGCTGGGCGTGGTGAGGTCTGAAGATATTCAAAAATATCTGGTCAATTGTGGTACTAGAGCAGGCTAAGTCAGTTTGGGCTTTGCTTGGTGGGCATAGGAGTTTTAAGCTTGGTTTATTATATGCCTCAGAATGTCTCTAAATTCAATTTCTATAGGTTTCTATTGTGAACTGGCACAGAGAACTGTTCAGTATTTTCAGACATTAGGTCCAGCATTTAAGACAGGGATCTTCAGGTATGGTGGTCTCACAGCCTTGAGAAGAAGACAAGCACATGCAGAAGGCACACAAGCTCTGAACAATTGACTCTGTGGTTCCTCTGTTAGCAATTTATTTGAAGGTCTTATATAGCGCGAACAAGATCCTTGTGGATATCAGAGCGCTTTACAATCAGTTAAGCTAGGTATACAAACGTGTAAATGTAGGCACATCAAGAATACAAAGCACATAGTACAAAAGTGAGGCATAAGGGTACATCATGAGAACGTTGAATTAGGTAGTGGTCAGCGTGCGTACCTAAAAAGTCTGGAGGCCCTTTGTCCAAGTGGGAGTCAAAGGAAAGGGGGTGCTTGGTCAAAGAGATACCTTGGACTATGGGCAGGTAAGTTTTGCCATGAGGAACTCTTTCACTTCCTTTTTGAATGAAACAATAGAGGCGTTTAGTCTGGTTTCTGGGGGCAGTGAGTTCCAAATCCTGGGCGCCATCCCAGAGAAGGTTCGTTTATATGTTTTCTTCCTGTTGAATCTTTGGGGTTTTAGTAGCAGGTTTTCAGCATTTCTTGAAGCTCTTGATCCACTCGAGATCGTCAACTTCTGTGCGAGGTAGCTGGGTGCTTTGTGGTGTAGGGCCTTATGAGTCATGCATGCTATCTTTAGATGAATTCTGTCTTCAAACGGAAGCCAGTTCAAGGCTTTTAAATCTGGGGAAATATGAGAGCTTCTCTTTGAGCCAGTGATGAGTCTTGCTGCTGCATTTATAGTGGCTCTTAGGGGTGCTGTTGATGCTTTAGGGAGGCCACATAGGGAAACACTTACGTACTCCACCCTCGGGATAACAAGCGCTTGAACTACCAGCTTAAAATCGTTAGCTGGCAAAAATGGTTTCAGCTTCCTCAACGTGCTGATCTGGAAGTTTGCTCCTTTTATTGCATTACTAATGTGTTTTTGCATGGTAAGGTTGCTGTCAAGAGATATTCCCAAGGATTTAGCTGAGTCTACAATGTTAGGTTTGGCGTTGAATGCAGTAATATATTTGACCAGGTCTTGCATCATGGGGACTTTGGCAGGTGGTGCAATAAGGAGGAATTCCGTTTTTTGAGCGTTCAATTTGAGATGGTTTTCTGCCAACCAAATCTGAGTGTTCTTGAGCGTTGTGTTGAGCATTGTAATGTCTTCTAAAGAGTGAATCTTAAGATAGAGTTGTGTGTCGTCCGCATACATGTGAAATTGGACATTAGATGCATGAAGCAATTCCATGAGGGGTTCCAGGAAGAGATTGAACAATGTCAGAGATAGGGAGGAGCCTTGAGGGACTCCTAACTAGAGAGAGTGCCGTTGACCTTGAATTTTTGCATTCTGTTATGGAGGAAGAAGGTGAACCAGTTTAGAAAAGATCCAGATAGCCCCATTCTTTGTTTTAGGATATCTATCAAGTTTTCATGTTTAACCGTATCAAAGGCTGAGGATAGGTCAAGCAGGATGAGAAGGCAAGCTCTGTTCTGATCTAGGATCTGAAGCGCATCATCAATGATGTGTGCCATGGCTGTTTTGGTGCTATGACCTGCCCTGAAGCCTGATTGGTGTTTGTTAAGCAGGTCGAGGTGGTCGATATGCTTAATGAGTTGGAGATTAACGCATTTTTCCAGTAGTTTGGCCAAGGTAGGAATATTGGTGTTAGGACAATAGTTGTTTAGGTCAGACGGGTCAGCTGAGGGTTTCTTTAGTATAGGAGAGACCTGTCCAATTTTGAGGGAGTCTGGGATACAGCCTTGTTGTAGAGAACTGTTAATAATTTTGGTCCAAAGGCTCAAAAGCCATGGGGTCAAGTCTTTGACAGAATTTGCAGGGAGAGGGTCAAAGGAGTGATTGGATGGCTTTAGAGTGGTGAGAAACTTGTCTAAGTCTTCTTCCGAATAGGTATCGAAGGATGTCCATGCTGCATTGTTTTTTAAGTGAGGTTTTGAGGTAATTAGGTGTGATGCTGAAGGGGGTGTAAGTGTGATGTTCATCTGTGCTCTGGCGTGTAGTACTAGGTCATTTAAAAGCTCCTTCTTCATGTAATCAGTTTTCTGTCTGAAGAAGTCAGAGAATTCTTCACAGTTGGGTTGCAAGCTAGCTGAGTTTTGAAGTTGTTGGGGAGCAACCTTAGTTTGGGTTTTGATGAGCACAAAGAGTTTTTTGGCCGATTTTGTGCCTGGTCTAGTTGGTGGCTAAAGAATTCCGCTTTAGGGCGCTTGATCTTTCTATAGTACGTGTTTCTTTTTCTCCTAAGAGACTTAAGGTGCAACGAAGATGGGACTCTTCTCCACATGCGTTCATGAGATCTGAGAGACCGTCTATCCTTGTTAAGAAGACCGCTGAATCAGGGCTTAGAATCTTTAGTGGAGACTCTCTTTAAATGTAAGGGGGCTACCTCATTAATTAACGAGGTCATAGAGTTGAAGTAGTGTTTGGTGAGATCATGTACGTCAAGGGAGCCTGCGGGGGGCAGAAGACGATTAGAGCAGGCAGCGGGTAAAGTGTTGGGGTTACGTTTTTTTAGGTCTCTTTTCCAAATCTTTGGTTTTTTGGATTGAACTGAGTTCAATTGCAGAGTTACATTGATAAAGAAGTTAATAATAAAATGGTCTGACCAGTCACAGGGTTGGATAGAAACCAACTGAATGGCATCAGTTTTGGAGATCATTACATCCAGGATTTACCCTTTTTTGTGGGTGGGGGCGTTACAGGTTTGGGACAGGGTAACGTCGTCGAGGAACTGTTTATGACTATTAACCACATCGTCATTGTGGTCATCCCAATGGAGATTGAAGTCGCCCAGGAATATTTGGGTATTCTCCCTTCCTGTGTTCGAGGAGATGATGTCCATGAGGTGTTCGGTGAAGATGAGGTTGTCTCTAGGTGGATGGTAGATGATGTGTAGCGAACAAATTGATTTGCCATTACTGCTAATGTTGAGGCATAAATATTCGCAAGAGCTGAAGACAGGGGATATGGCCCTGTTTACTGTAATATTATTCCGATGTATGCAGGCGATTCCACCACCAATCTTTTCGATTCTGTCTAGTCTCTTAATGTCATAATTGGGGAGCACTAGGATGTCGAGGATTGGGGTGGTGGATTCTGTTAGCCACTTTCGGTTATTATAATCTAGTCAACCCCTGTGAGATGATGAGGTCAGCTATGTCTGCTGCGTGTCTAGAGGCAGATCTACAATTTAGGAGTATGCATTTGAGGCGGCAGTGGTGAGGGGGGAGGTGGGATCATGAGTGATAGGGACTATCACTTAGCAGTAGCTAAAACTTCCTGAGGCGGAAGCCGTGAAGCGAGCAGGCTATATTTAACATTATTGCACTTGGAAATATTTTATCTGTTGTTTGCGAATTTTAATTTAAATCTGTATTTTTAATACTCACCACTGCTGCGGGGATTGTGCTCGAGCCCTGCTTACCTCCCCAGTACTTTAGGTCCTGGGGCCGATTAGGTGCTGCTAAGGCCGATATCTTTCTGTGGCCGCCATCTTGGGGGTAGGACGCGGGTTGCGCTCTAGCAGCCTGGCCCTCCCGAGCTCTCTGGTATAAAAGGTCGCGTTAGATTGCGCACATTCGTGTAGCAGTAGGTAAAACTTCCTGAGGCAGAAGCCGGGAAGCGAGGAGGCTATTTTTAACATTATTGCACTTGGAAATATTTTATCTGTTGTTTGCGAATTTAAATTTAAATCTGTATTTTTAATACTCACCACTGCTGCAGGGTTTGTGCTTGAGCCCTGCTTACCTCCCCAGTACTTTAGGTCCAGCAGCCGATTAGGTGCTGCTAAAGCCGATATCTTTCTGTGGCTGCCATCTTGGGGATAGGATGCGGGTTGCGCTCTAGCAGCCTGGCCCCTCCTGAGCTCTTCTGCTTTAAATGACCACTTCTGTCCAGCGGCAAAGGCGAGCCCATCTGCGCCCGTCCGCGCCGGTACCGGGTCCAGGGCCCTACCCACTGGCCAAAAACACCCTTCGATTAACTTGCGCTACTCTAGCGCGACGTTGTTACTCCTTCGACCGTTGCCTAGCTGCCAATGTAAGGAGTTTTCATTTTTTTCATTTTATGATGCTCCTGATCCCTGTATCAAGGTATGTACTCACTGCTCCTTCAAAATAGACACCAACTTGAGCCCCAACGTAACGTATAAACCCTCTCCTTTGCCGCGCCCTAACATCAAAAGATATTACATCCAAGCAGCCCTTATCAATGCCCGGTCACTGAGTAAACATAAAGAAGAGATAGCAGAATTAATTAGTACTAATAAATTGGATTTGTTATTCATTACTGAAACTTGGACTGATCCCTCATCAGGCCCAGATCTAATAGTAGCAGTCCCAGAGGGTTACAATATTTTGAGACAGGACAGGGTTCTCAAAACAGGTGGAGGAATAGCCATAAAATACCGGCAAAACCTGTCAACGACTATAAATCAATGGCCAGATTCATCAACGGAAATTCGGTTCGCAAAGGGCCAGATTCTGAGAATCTGGCCCTTAGCGAGCACAATTTTTGCATTTGGGATTCATCATCCCAAATGCAAAAATCGCTTTTATAGAATTCGCAAATTTGCGAGGAATTGCATTTAAGGAATCTCTATTTGAGATTCCTTACATGCAATTCATGAAACATTTAAAAATTGCGAATTCGCAATTGTGGGACGCTATTTACCGCGAATTCAAACCTTGTGGTAAATAGCGGAAACTTAGAAAAATGCACTTAAGTGCATTTTTCTAAGTTGTATGCTACACACACACATGTCCTTGGGACATGTGTGTGCGTAACACCAGCATCCAATATCATTTCAGGGGTGCAACAGGGTGTCCTTTGGACACCCCTGCACCCTTGAAATCGCAAATTCAACATGTGAATCGCTAATAGCGATTCGCACATTTATATGTCTTCCCATTCATTCCTATGGGCCTTTAGGCCCATAGGAATGAATGGGAAGTTATTCCTTATTTGCGATTAGCAATTAGCTAATCGCAAATAAGGAAGCTGTAGAAATCGCAATAAATATTGCGATTTCTACATGAATCCCGTTTTGTGAGTCTGTAATAGCGATTCCTTAATTATCGCTATTACAGATCGCAAAACATGCCGATGATGAATCTATGTGCAAGTCCCTACCTCTACTTGTGAGGCCATGCACTTTTCCATTGCACTGGGACCATCACAGCGTTTTAAAGGCATCTTATTATACCGTCCACAGGGCAGTAAAGCCCCATTTCTAGCCTCCATCATCGATATAGCAGAATCCATAGCGATAGACAACACTACCACCATTTTGGGTGATTTTAATTTTCCTTTAGAAAATCTGTCTGATAAAGATACAATCACTCTTCTTGCAGACTTACAATCATTGGGTCTTACACAACGGGTCTTCGAAGTACCCACGATGCAGGTCACACGTTGGACGGACTGTTTTACGAATGTTGGAAATATTAAAATAAAAAATGTATTGCCTCTGGTTTGGTCAGACTACCATGCAATCTTATTTGAAATTCCTCTAGACACTCCACATCCTGCTCAAAATGTGACAAATGCCAATATCACGTTTAAATCATGGAAAGACATTGATAACCAACAGTTTATCGACCTTCTAACTGCATCAAAATATGATAGTTTAGATGACCCTAACTTAGCTGCGGAAGCATATACGCACTGGCTAACCAATGCCACCAACAAGACAGTTTCCACCAAGTCACTGTAAAAAAAACGAAGCACTCCATCCACTCTGTGGTTTACTCGTGCCCTTAGAGAGCAAAGACAGAAATGTAGGAATCGGGAAAGACAGTGGAGAAAGGCATATACGCCAGAAGGGAAGGCCATATATAAAAATGAACTTGTGATATACAAATACATGATCATCAAAGAAAAGAGTCTATATTATGCAGCTCAAATAGAACAAGTTAAAAGTTCCAATAAGCAACTCTTTCAAGTTGTGAACAAACTGTCTAAATTACCCCTGCAAACTACCTCGCCACCTACACAAGAATTCTGTAACAAATTAGCTGATAATTTTTATGGAAAAGTTAATGATATTTATGCCAACTTCTCATCACACATCAATGAGCGTCTTTCGGTTCCTCATTCCAATGACTCCGAGCCTACATTTAAGACCTTTCAAAAGGTCGAAACTTCTCAAGTCAAGGACATCATGGCCTCTGTTAAGTCCGGCTCAGTTAAAGATCCATGCCCACCAGCAATCCTTGCACCTGTTGCAAACATTGTAGCTTTTTCTCTTACCGAAATATTTAATTCTATGTTCCTCACTGGTACCTACCCTACCATTTGGAAAAATACCCTGCTAAAACCTCTATTAAAAAAATCGAATTTAGATCCGGAGGATGTCAGAAATTATAGACCCATTGCTAGCCTGCCCTTTGCAGCCAAGGTGGTAGAAAAACTAATGAACATCCAAATTTCCCAGTATATTGAACATCACTCTTTACTGGATGACACCCAATTTGGCTTTCGCAAAGGTCACAGTACAGAGAAAGCCTTGATCAAGGCCACAGATGAAATAAGAACAATACTTGATCAAGGTGGGACAGCTGTCCTCATCTTGTTGGATCTATCAGCGGCCGTTGACACGGTCGATCACAACATCTTGATCGACTGTGTCAACTCCATGGGCATTCAGGATAGAGCTGGAGATCTGCTGCTCTCCTTTCTCTCCGTACACTCTCAGACGGTTATGTTGGGCAAATATCATTCTGCCCAAATGACCTTACCATGTGGTGTCCCTCTAGGCTCATCCCTGAGTCCAATACTTTTTAACATATATGTAATGGACTTAGCAAGAATCATCAAGCTATACGGGATGAGCCTAACATCTTATGCTGATGACACCCAGTTGGTGCTAGCAATAAAAAACAATGGAGAGAGGGTTACGGCCAACTTCCAACAAGGCATGCTTGCCATCAGCAAATGGATGACAGATAACTGTCTTAAACTTAACTCCGATAAAACGGAAGTTATGATTTTTGGCAAACTTCACCCTATCTGGTCCAATTCATGGTGGCCTATTGATCTAGGCTCCCCTCCCAATCCAGTTACCGAGGTCAAAAATCTTGGAGTTGCGCTGGACGAAAAGCTCACATTTGATGCTCACGCAAATGCCATTGTATCTGCCTGTTTTTATAATATCAAAACCATCAAAAAGATCTTAACTTACTTAACTCCTTGCTCAGGCAGAACATAGGTCACTGTCTTTGTAATGTCCTCAATGGATTATTTCAATGGGCTTCTTATGAATACCCAACAAAAAGTTATTCGTAAGTTGCAATCGGTGCAGAATGCGGCTGCCAGAATACTTTCAGCAACCCCTAAGTTCATGCCTATTGCCCATGTAATAAAAAGTTACCACTGGCTCACTGTGAATAACAGAATAAAGTTCAAGGCTCTGTGCATTGCTTACAAAGCAACTCGCAACCAAGGCCCTCGCTTTCTTTTAAATGCCCTAACCTTTCATGTCCCCAATAGATCATTACGATCGGCAAATGCTTTCCTGATGTCTGTACCAAGAACCAGAACGGTTTCCTGGGGTGACAGGCGTTTCTTGGTCTCTACTATAAAACTATGGAACTCACTGGACCTAGAGGTGCGATCCTCTCAATCATTGATGGTCTTTCGTAGAAAAATAAAAACATGGGGCATATTATCAAGCCTGTGCGCTAAAATCATCGCCGCTTTATCGGCCGAAAACGGCCGATAAAGCGGCGATAATGGGCTTGATAATATGCTCTATGGAATTCCAATCGAAGCCCATGTTAGATGTCTTCACATCTAACATGTGCTTCGATTGGAATTCCATAGAGCATATTATCAAGGCCATTATCGCCGCTTTATCGGCCGTTTTCGGCCGATAAACCGGCGATAATTTTAGCGCACAGGCTTGATAATATGCCCCATGGTTGTTTAACCATTAACCTGCGGCCACTTGACCTCTAATAGTCTTAGTCTACTGTTACTAGCGCCGAGACGCCCTTGGGCAGTTGCGCGCTTTATAAGTTTCATAAATAAATTAAAAAAAAATAAGGTTATTATCGATGATGCCTCTCTTGTTTTGTGTGGAGGGTTGGGGGGGATAGTAGGAATGTGCATCTGCGTAGGAATTATGGTGTTCGAGAGTTTGGGTTTGTACGAGTGAAGAAGAGAGATCGGGTTGATACATCGCGCTGGGCGTGTTACTGTGTTACGTAGGGGTACTGTTTTGCAGCTGAGTAAGGTGGGATTCGATAGTAGAGAAGGGAGGTTCCGGCGTTCACTAGCAATCAAAGTACTTGGAGGAGTTATGTGCCGGGATTGTTTTAGAAGCACATCCTTAAAAGATTGGAGTTCGATTTTGATTTGATGTAGTGCAATCATAATCTCATCCAGTCTAGGGTCTGGTGCGCTGATAAATGAGGTTGGTGACTGTGGAGTGAATGTGGAAGGCTGCGTAGTGACTGGGTTGAGTGAGTGGTCGAATGTGGGTAGGCGTAGTGTTGAATGAAGAGTTGTATTAAAGGGTGGATGAGTTATGAGTGTGGATGGATGAGCTAGACATTTTGATGGGGAGGCTTTCGAGGGAGTGGAAGGTGGTGTTATTGCAGTAGATAGCCTTATATTAGGGGTGGATGACTGAGGTGTACATGTGGGAGGGGGAGTAGGGAGAGGGGTGAAAAGAGGGAATGGCGAGTTTTCAGAGTTGCAGAGGGGTGTCCTATTATGTGCCAGCAGATGACTGGGGAGGGAATGGGCGAGATGGGGTGAGGGGGAGTGATGTGAAACATTATGTGGCAAGGCTGAGGTAGTGGGAGAGATGATTCTAGGGAGGATGCGGTTAGAGGGGGAGGCAAGGATCTTGGTCTGAGGGGATTCCATATCTAGGGGGGGGGTGTACGTTGCATTAGATGAGTTAAGCGGTGGGGGGAATGCGTATGGGGGAGTGAGGAACGGAGCTGAGATCGAGGTCCAGGGGGTTCCCTATCTTCAGATGATGCGAGATCTGAATCCAAAGAGTTGGGCGGCAGGGCGAGTGTGTTCGGAGGTATGAGGTGCGGGGTGTTGGAGGAAGGGGTGGACTGGGTGGGGGTGAAGTATGAGTCAGGTATGGCTAGAAGATGGGGTACTGGTGGGATATGGTTATCCGCTAGGGTTGGAGATGTGGCATCTGATGTGCTGGAGATGAGGATCGATTGGGTAGGTGAGGGAAAATATGAGATAGGTACAGGTAGAGGATGGGGTGGTGGAGGGGCAGGGTTATCAGATGGGGTGGGAAATGTGGCATCAGGTGTGAATGAGACTCGATTGGGCCACTCTTCTTTTAATGCTGGGGAAGATGTTGTCTAGGAGATTGAGACTGCGATCCGTGGCTTGAATGAGGATAATACCGTATTGTAAATGGTGATAGTGGCAGTGGCTTGGAAGAGCTGGGAGGGGGAGATACAAATAATAAGCCCATGTGCGGTTTTCCTTGTGGAGGAGATGGACAGTGTATCTAAGAATGCCTTCCTCCATTGTGCTCTTCGTTGCGTGTGAAAAATGATATCCATGGTGGTAATCCCGTTGTGCGGTGAGAAGTAAGGGTCAGAGAAGAGGTTTTCCGGGTGAAATTTTATGAACTTGTGTTTAAATCGTTTGGTCGATTTTTTAGAGAGGGTGGGGGGGGGTAGATGATGTTGTAGGTGTGAGTGCCAGAGAGCTCCATCTTAAACCCAACTCAGAGTGGAGTGGGAGAAGTGGCGCAAGGAGGGACGAAGTGGGGAAATAGGGGGATTAATGTAGTGTGGGTGGGGGGAGAGGAGAAGGGGTGGTCGGCGAGACTTGTGGAGATGGGGAGAATCCTGGTGAATTTCGGTAGTGTAGGTGAGGCAACAGGTGGCGGGCGTGTTGAGGCGTGTTAGGTGAGTAAAAAGGCTGAAAGGGGTAAGTGAGAAGTGGCGAAGGGAGAGGAGGTGTAAAGTAGGTAAGTTAGGAGGACAGGGGAAGGGGTGGAAAGAGAAAGACCTGTATTGGAGGGGAGAGGTGTCCTGGTGAATGGGAGAAATGGGGGGAGGGGGTGGGTAGCAGGGTGTGTATGAGCCTAGTGTTGGTGCGTAATGTGCTGAGGAGTGTACAGGTGGGAGGGAAAGGTTAAGGTGGGAAGGCAGGGCTGGAGGGGGAGGAGACTTATTGAAAGAGTATGTTAGAAGGAATAATTGGAGGCATCTAGAGGGATGAATGAAGGGAAGGGGGGATGAGGCTAGAAAGAGACTGAAGTGGAGAATGAAAAAGTAGTGTGAGGAGGGGTAGGTGAGAGGACATTCTGATCTAAAGCGATAAATCAGAAAGAGCTGGGATAGAGGTTAAGATCTCCAAGGAAGAGGTAGCCTAAGATGGTCGACAAAAGGGGATGTCCGTAGAGTTGTCAGGTCACACTGATTTCCAGGTACTTGGGGTTTCACAGTAGACAAGTAGACATAGGAACAGGCAGAGTTCTACTCTAGTCAACAGTGTGTTTTTGGTCAAGTGCAGTCCAAAAGGAATCCTTCTCTCATTACTGCTTCATGAACGTCTTCAAGATCCAGAACAGCGACCATGAGAAAGGGCCCCAGGACTGTGCAGTGCCGGGTGCAATCTCTTTCTTTTGGTATATTTTCTAACCCTCAAATGCATCAGTAGAAGTTGTTCCTTAGCTAAACTGCACTCACTTTTCCTAAAAAGTGATCCTCCAGGTACTCAAAGAATAACAGGCTATTAACTCTGAGTACCAAGATGACAGAGTCCTTGGTTTGAGAACAAGAGTTCTGACAATATTTGTCTTCTCTGCCCCCTTCCTCAATTCAAACACGACCCTATAGAGAGTCAGATCAAAAAGGCCCCCAATCCCAGGCATTAAATCCTCATTTCTGAATACGATTGATTAACCAGCTGGTTTGTCTAGGCTACTTGATGATCATAAGCAGAGGCAGGGTGAGATATTTAAATGCTTCGCACATGAAGTTCCAATAAGATATGGGATACCTAGCTGCATGTAAAACCCACATAGGGCAATGTGCAATAGAGCCTAATCTCCATAAAAGTCTTCTTGTTCCCTTGAGCTACCGCCAACAACATGCCCACAGCTCAGGACCCTTCGGATGTTTTAGAGGTTGGAGCGTTATATCCACTTCTATAGTTCTTGTCTTAAAGTGAAGATCGGATGAAGAAGTAATTTACAAAATATTCCCATTTGTTTATAGCCTTTTTAAAAGGATGGTTAGCAAGAGTTTATTTCTGACACATGAAACCTTCAAGAATTTAAAATCACCACTAGTCATGGCTGTCGAGTTCATCGAGAGGCAACATGAAGACACTTGCTGGCCAATGCTTGACTGCTAAAGATGAAGTCTTCAATGAACAGACCAATCAATCCAGCCTCAGTTTGGTAATTAATATATGCATTTATAAAGCAGTGTGACAATCCTGTTAAGACAGCAAAAGGCTTGGGAGCTCTTGGATTCTCTACCTAATGTAAAGAACCCTTGTTCACAAAATGTTGCAGGATTTGAACACAACCATTTTCTGATCACTAAGGTCTTAGTTAAGTGTGTGACATACATGTGTACGTCTGTACATAGCTTTTTGCTTTTGCTGTGGCTATATTGTCAGGCTGATCGGTCCACTCGGTCATAATAAAATCGTTTTGCCACCACAGTAGCTTTCCAATTGGTCCTCTGAGGGATTCATCGAAGAGATTTGAGCAATTCACAGAAAGACAACACACATACCCAAAAATATACACAGACAGCTGTATGCACTCAGATACACACGCATATGCAGTCATATACGTAAAAATACAGATATACTCGCACACAACCCTCTGCTAATATCCATGCACATATGCAAAAACAAGGTGCTCATTTGCATTTGTTGGCACAAACGCTAGTATAAAGCCAAAAAAAATCACTGTCATCCTCATCTATACTGACTAAAGTTGTGGAAAGTATGAGGAAAAAATGCGTTTAGCCTGCGCATTTTATCCTCATGCTCTTACCATGTCAGCACTGACGATCAAAGGGTCGTGAAATGAGCTTTTAAAATGCGGAGATTGTGAGCAGTGGAGTAGGAAGGGGGTGCGGTGGGTGCGGGCTGCCCCTGGCCGCCCCCGGTGTCATCACTGAGGGGGGTAACAAAATAGCAAAAACGTATTTTAAGCACATATTTTTGCCATTTTGTCAAGCCGGAGGTGACAAGAAATGTTCTGTACCGAGTACCACCTGACCTTGCTACGCCACAGATTGTGAGGAAAGTGTGAGGAGAATGTGCGGTTCGTTACACCGCTGTTTCTCCACACATTTTCCTCCTCTTGCTTATTTATGGAAGCTGAACATTCTTTCATTTAGGGAAGAAACAGAGTTGATGGTTTATAAAGAAAAACGTGTTTGGTGTCATCAAAGTAAATGACAGTTTTTAAAAGTAAATGACAGTTTTTTTCCTGTCAGGGGTACCCCTGACGGGAAAAAAAAACTTTTTCTGAATTCAGCCTCTTCAAACCTGTAATCCCACCTTTAGACATTTTAATACTGTGATATTATCACATTTTCAATCAGGAACTGAAAGTGTACCGAAATCAAAAGCCAGGAATTATTCTTTCCCACCACATTTGCTGTGTTCATTTAAAAAAAAATGTGGGTTCAGCTTTGTGAACCTGAAAAACTAGGGGCATATTAACAAGGAGCTAACGCCGCCGCAGTGTCATTTATTTTGATACAGCGTCAATTCAATCAGTGCTCCACACTGCTCCATATTTACAAACTGACACATTGGGCCCAATATCTCAGTTTGTAGAGGCCTGCGTCACATTATACCTGCGCCAGGTATAATGTATGCAGGGTAGGTGTTCCAACATCAAAAACCACATAGAACTGCCACAGAGAAATTTACAACTTTTCACAGCGTAACCCTACGACTTGACTGTATCAAAATCCCATGCCTTCTTTAACCAGGTGTATGGATTGATGCAGGGTGTTTAACATGGGGTTCGCCTCTGTGTTCTGACGCATTGCTGGAGTAGTGTCAGTCTTACAACCAACTCCAGCAATGTGTCACTTCGGGGCCAAAAGATGCATCAGAATTTCTGCTGCATCTGTGAATCCTTGCTCCAAGAATCACTGTATTGTAAATACATACCATTCATTGTGTCATTAGGGCATTTGCAGCAGTTGCAAGAAATCAGACGCGTTGATGCCGATGCGTCAGTTCTTGTAAATATGCCAATTAGGGGCATATTTATAATGCCCCTGCAGCACTTTTACACCGCTGAAGTGTCACTTTTGTGACGCTCCGGAGGCGCATTGTGCCAGCCCATATTTTCAAGGTCACGTAAAGACACCTTGTGTTGCTTTTCATAGCCTTTTAAATATGTCCCCCTTTCACGCATTACTCTGCATGAAAGGGACGTTCCATGGGTGTTGCGGTGGGTGTTCCCACACAACACCCATGTAATCTGACGCATTCCCATATTTGTCAGGTCTCATAAACCTGGGAATGCGTCAGATTTTAATGCCTCTCCCGAGGAGGCTTTAAATTGGCTTAACGAGGAGAAATACCTGTATTTCTCCTCATTCTTTGTTCTTGCTATGTTTGCTGCATTATGCAGTACACATAGAAGGAGGAAAACACCATCCATTATTGTTTTTGAGCTGGAATTATCCCGGCAAAGCATGTTCTCTTGCACTATGGTGCAAGGGTGCCTGCATTGGCGCTAGGCAGCCAATTGGGCACAGGTGCAGAGGAAAGCACAGGGATGCGTTGTATTGCTATAACACATTTTCAAGTAAATATGCCCTTAGGGGATTATTTACAAGCCCCTGGCACTGCCAGTGCATCACTTTTTATCACATTAAAAGTGATGCTCCAGCAGTGCACAAGATTGTAAATAAGACACTTAGGGCCTCATTTACAAGAGGCCTGAACTGCTGGAGCATCACTTTTTATGAAGATTTGGCGGCACAGGCCTCTCAATCATATCTATGAAGTGACACAAAGCCACCAGCATGACCTCATAGATATAGTAAGGCAAGGAAGTGTAAAGTGCTGCATTGCCTAGCTCTATGTCAAAGGATGTGTTCCATCTGCTCTGCGGTGGGTTTTCCCATGCAACACCAACGGGTTATGACACATTTCCAGATTTACAAGGATCTGTAAACTTGGGAATGATTCAAAACTGTGCGCCTCCTCAGGGTAGGGGGTAATGATAAGAAGTAACTTTATTTCTTCTTGTTTTTTCCTCTTTCTATGTGTGCAGCACTCTGCAGCACAAGTACGAAGAGGAAAACACCCCCAATGATTGTTTTTGTGCAGGCAGGTGCCCCTTCCTGCACAAAAACAATTGTGCCAACAACGCAGACACCGTTGTATCATGGTGCAAGGGTGCCTGCGTTGCCGCTAGGCACCAATTTCTGCGGCAGCAGAAGGGACAGGAGTGAGCCATATTTCATTAATACGGCACATTCCTGCCCTTTCCTTTTGATGCAGGGCAGAGCAGCAAGAAGACTTGTGGTGCTGCCTTGCTCAAAAAAGTTATAAATGAGGCCCTTAGAGACTTGAACACAAATTGTGGGACAATTAAACTTGAGATACCAGTGCGCAACCTGAATTAGCCATCACTCTGCTGGAATAACGTGCTATACCAGTAATAAACTGGTACAGCAGGGTGCAATTTATCTATATAATGCGCACCTCAGGGGATCAAAGCTTCACCTTCTCCTCTGCATTGGCTAAATAGAAGCATGAGTATATGCAGACACATGCTTACTGTTTGAGCTCAAGTGGCAAAATGGACAAGTAATGCACATAGACATTATCCGCTCATGTGGAAATGGAAAGACCGCATGAGTGGATAATGTGCGAAGAACAAGGCAAACAGCAGGGCAGGTATAAACAGCGACGGTTCCTCTGCTATGGTAGAGGAGCGTCACCCCCTCCCACTAGCCAGCTGAGGGAATGGAAAAATAAAATGATAATAAAACAGTATTATTATAATTTTATTTTTCCTCTGGATGGAGCCGATTCTTAGTGGGCAGGGCCATGACCGACACAGAATCGGGGGTGGCAAACCATCATGCGCATTGCCATCTCCCCAACCTTAGCTGCATTGCCAGGTGGAAAGTACAGCAGGCATAGGCTCCCAGTCCTCTTTGAAGCAGAAAACAAGCCCACTTAGGTCAATTCCAGTGCTTCTCTCATGCTGGCACTAGCACGAGAGAAGTGCTGGGATTGGCTGAGGGGAGTCCGGGAATGCCAGCACAAACACAGCAGGTAGGAGAAGAGTGGTAGAGCGGCGATCGGCAAGGAGCATGGCAAGTTATTTTATTTTTTTGGTTTATTTTGTCGTCCATCCCCCCCCCCGCTACACCCTACCCCTCCCCGGCCTGTCACTCTGCTGAAATTGCGGCAGATGCAGTTACCAGTGCCTGCATCTGCCGCAATTTCAGATCGGAACGGGACAGAAATCAATCCAGTGCCTTTGTACAATTGAAGATCTATCCAGGCCTCGACAAACATATCTGAACAACCATCTTTGATATGAACTGGAAAGTGTTTCATTCGCTGCCGCGATGAATTGGTCTACAACGAGCCCACAGTACTCTCTTCTGTTGCAGTCTTAAACATGGGCACCAGTTGCATAACTATTTGGCTTGCTCAGTCTAGGTGCTCGTCCTTAAGTTTAAATCCTCAAAGATGAAATGATGGATTGGGGATCCCAAATGAGCCTATTCACAAATATATTGCTAGGTGGCCGCTTACGCATCATACTTGCAGGCCCTCTTTGCCTAATGTTGCCTTATAACTAATTTTCGACTGGTATATCCGTCACCATTTACAACCACACCTGACTTAGATATTAAACACAGTTTGAAAAGCTGCATTTTTGCAGAATAATTAGGGGCCTTCTACCAGAGAAGTATGTAGTGCATGTTATCCAGATTGTAACAAGTCGCATTAAGAATAACTATATACAGTAATGTAAACTACTTTAAAACAAATAAATACTATGGCTACATGTATTATATCCATAATTAAGGCTTTGACAGACACACACAAACACACATACACAAACATGCACACACCTAGACACCCTTATACATGCCCAAATATAGAAACACAAAAACACAAACACATGGGCACCAATGCAGTTATTTGCATATATACAACCGTGCCCTGTGCAGGAGTAGAGCTTCATGATACCAGGGTACCTGTCATGAACACACATCCTAGCTCGGAGCAGAACTGAGTGGCTATAATTAGGCTTTTAAACTGTCTAAAGTATATATTTATAATTAAGAATGTCTCTCAGTTAGTACTAGACTATGCACAATTCATGTAATTTGCTTGTTTAATTAGGTGAAATTTCGTAAAACATTACACAAAATGACATAAAATGCGACTTCATCATATGATGCTAAATTTTAGCGTGAAATGCATCCCAGATGCCATTATTGGCCTGAAGATGCATTTCAAGATAATAAATGGCATAATAAACACAAGTGGTATGAACAACATCCAATCACAATGTAGCTGTTCATGTTATCCCCACAAGATCGCAGTAGAATTCAGCCATGAACGACGTGTAATTCTGTGATGTGGCGAAAGCGCGTAATTTGAGGAATGTCGCCTCACACGCGCCCCCCCCCCCCCACACTTATGCGAATGACGCTGCGTAATCTAAATTTCGCCCGGGGCCTAGTTAGTACAAGAACAGCAGGAGTTGTATCACGAAGGCGTGTGTTCAGACATGGTATAGTTGTCCTCCTGTTTTTGCGCAATTGTAATTTATGAATACCTCATAACTCACAATTGCTCTGAGATAATGCATGCACGGCCGAGAGCTCAGCTGCGAAACAGTGAGCAGTGGGTGCCTTTCTCTGTTTCCATGCTATGACGTCTGCAGAACTAAAATAACTCATAGAAACGTAAATGCATGTGGCTATAGAAAGAGTAGGTGCTTAGAACAGGCACAGATGTGCGCTGTGCGAACTCACTCCTTCATGATGTGACCCCAGACAGCACAGCAAATAGTGAGCAGTCTTTCGCCGTTTCCAAACCTTGCTCTCCGTAGCTCTTGCACTAACTCAATCGCATTGAAAAAAGGTTCACACGTTCATGATTGTTCCCAGCTTGGCAATGTATAGCTTTCACAGCTTCTTATTCCTTTTACGTAAAGTTTGGTTGGATATCGTTCGTTAGAAAGACATATGGTTCAGGCGTAGCACTTAGCTCCACCTAAGGAGACCCATATATCCGTGTCAGGTAATTTTATGTGTAAGTCACACCATGCCACTCTTCTCCGGAGAGTGCCGCAGGGTACTGTGAGTTCCTTCCTTCTACAAGTGACGCTGCGGCACAGAAATGGCCTGTAATTGTTAAAACTGCCCCCAGTGGCCCGCGGTTCAAAGGGAAATTCAGAGAACTAAAGAAAGGAACAGAGAGCGGATTGTTGCTGGAGTAGATTCAAGCTAAATCGGGATTGGGTGACCTTTGTGTGTTTTATCAAAGAGCGCTCTGTGGAGTGGAGTTCCGGGAAAAGAAGAACGCCTTCTCCAGGGGGAGCCGGGCTGGCGAAGCACCAGCTCTTGGAACTGCTGCAGGTGGGAGACAGCGCGGTCCGTCCAGGCGCCCGAGCCGCCTGTTGTGTGCAGCGCTGCTTCTATGACGTCACTTCCGCATCTACTGAGCTGGCTGGCACCCCTTGGCATTCATGGCAGGCACACACATTTGTGAAATTAATGGGCATATTGCGTCTTCGCCTCCAGGGACTCTCACGTCACAGGGTCTCTTCAAAGGCTGAACTCACCAGCAGGGACAGGTTGGCATGTATTACCATGTTGACTGTTGGCTGACCCAGTCACCTGCGTACCACACTGAAGACAGAATGGGAGAAGGGGCAAGGGATCTGGAAATCAAACACTGATAACGCTGTTTTGACTGTGAACACGTGCGCGCCTTTCTGACTGTTAACCTTGAAAAACCCCTTTTACCCAAAACCCAAATGCAATAAGACCAGGAAAATCCTGGTCTTAGTTTTGCGAAACGAGGAGAAATGCATTATTTCTCCTCGTTTTTGCTTTTTTCATGTGTGCTGCCTTGTGCAGCACACATGCAATTGTGTAACTTTCATGTGTGCTGCAAGAAGCAGCACACAAGAAAGTTACAAAATGGCATTTTAGGATTATTCATGTGCACGAAGGGACACCTTCCTACACTTAACCTATCCTCCCCTGCACACAGTCACTCTTGTGAGAGGCGAGCGAAACGCGGCATGGCAGGCATTATGTCTGTTTAATTTGTGGATATTTTACTACAATAAATTCTTCAGTGCATTTGCACTATCTTCGAGCTTCTTTGAACTATTTTCAGAGCGTGCTGAGGTCCGTGCCCGGGTGTCCTGCTGAGGAGTGTCAGGCCAGGAGTTGGAGTCATCAGTGATGTCACTGACCATGTCATGAATGATGTAATATGTGAAGTCATCAGCAGTGCATTGTAGGGGTGCGAGTTATAGTTAGCTGAACTAACTATAACAATGGAATTTCTATGGTTTTGTACGTGTGAAATGTCCAACTAAGTATAACGTCCCTTAAACCTATGTTTTTTTCAGTGGATTTCAATGTTTTTTTAAATGATGATTTCTAACTATAACCTACCTGAAACCTATGGTTTTTTCAGTGAATTGCAATGGTTTTATAAATGCTAATTTCTAACTATGACATCCCTATTAAGTTCCCTTGAATCCTGAAGATCCCTGGTGGCCTAGTAGCCCACCAGGTACATTCAGAAAGCGCCATGGACCTGCGTTTCAGAGAGGTGTTCTGAAGCCACGCCCCTTTTTACACCACGCTGCATACGCGGCTTCTGGCACACTGCTGCTCAGAGGATGAAGTCCACTTGTGTCTTGAGGTCCTCAAGACACAAGAGGACCTTATCGCACCACCAGCAGCGCACCAGAAGCCCCGTTTGCAGAGTGGTGTAAAAAGGGGCGTGGCCTCGGAGCACCTCTCTGCAACACTCCCCTGTGGCATTTACAAGAGGTACCTAGTGGACTAGCTGCTAAAATGCAGCTCCCCTTGTGGAAAAGCAATCTGGTTTGGATTTTGTAAGTGAGAGCAGCAAACCTGCTCTTGCTTACAAAATCCAAATCAGTGCCCTCCTGCAAATAATATTAAGCAAGCCCTGAGGGTGGCGGTCCCCGGGGCTGTAGGGGCCCCTGCGGGCCCACGCATATATTTCTTAGTAATGCCCCTGGAACCTGGCCCACCCGGGGGCCTCAATTAAATGAAGAGCGGGAGCCTGCGCTTCATTTAAAAAAAAAAATGTTGGCCGGATTCGCACCTCCAGTGCAAATTTCACCCAAATGTTTTTTAAAAAAAAACTTTTTCTGGCCCTGGGGGTCCTTATGGGACCCCCTGAGCAGGGCGGGGGGGGGCAGGGTGTTTCTAGCCTGCCTCCTTTTCTTTTTTATCACCTTTGTTTTTGTGTTTGGTAGAACCGAGTCACAAGATGGCTGCCAGTCCTTTCCTGGTTTGGAGTGTTGGCAGCCAATTAGAATGAAGCGTGTGGTCGGGATGTTTTTATGCAGGAAGGGACACCTTACTGAACAAAAACAATCCAGAGAGGCAAATTTCTCTTTCTTTGTGTGCTGCAGAATGCAGCACACAGAGAAAGAGGAAGTAACAAGGAGAAAAAAGATGAGTCTAATGCCCCACCTAGGGAGGCGCATCTTTTTGGTGCGTCCTAGGTTTACAAATTCTTGCAAATCTGAGGATGCGTATAAATCCATGGGACTCCCGTCACAGTTTTGTGTATGTCTTGGAGCAGGCTAATATGACATGAATATATTGCACATTGTGATAGATTAAAAACTATAATAATTAACTCGAGTGGCTTTTTTATATATAGCAGGTTCTCTCTGGAGGCCACCTCACTCTCGAGCTCCCATAGCCTCTGGTTCTCTACCGTGGATATTCTTCAGGGTTTATTTATTTTTATTTTATTTTATTTTGAAAGTTTTAGAGAGTGCGAACAAGATCCTTACGGACATCAGAGCGCTTTACATACAAATGGGATAAAAAGACAACGGAATAATAATTAAACAAGTAATTTTGTGCAAAGATGGTCAAATGGTTAACAATAGAGTCAGGCAAGGTAGCAACAGTGCATAGGTGGTCTGGCTGGACATAGTCATGAGAGGAAAAAGAATGAGTCTTTTTTGAAGGATGCCGTGGATGAGATAAGTCTGATTTCTGGAGGGAGGTGGTTTGAAATTGCGTGGGAACACCCACACAACTCCAATGGAGCTCCTACACGGGGCAGAGTAACGCAATGCAGCAATTTGCACTACATTGCGTTGCTCCAGATTTTTTAAGCCAATCAGAGACACTCAAAGTGGCTTAAAAAATCTGTCTTAAGGTTTGTGTCCCTCTTACCCCATGTTCCGTGTTGCAAAAGAGACTCAAACTGCCTCATATGTAGGCCCGATGATCTTTTGTTTCAAGGGATTGAAATGAAATGAAATAAATGAAATACCAGCATTTGCAAAGGGCACAGCTACCTCCGAAGAAGTGTCCCAGGGCTGGGGACCTTCGTGAAGATTAAGCGAGCTATTGCCCAGAACCACATGGTGCTGGGCTAACCTACCGCCGGCGATCAAACCATGAACCCCGTGGTCCAGAGTCAGGCACCCTGGCCGCTGTGCAACACCTCTTCCACAGTATAACAGCGTGAGCACTGTGAAGGCTAATTTCATTCCAGCATGTACCGTATCCATGGATGAGTCACCCTCATTTGGTAATTCAGTATAATGAGATTCATAAGCGAATGCAGTAAAGAAGAAAAACAAAGCACAATTGAAATGTCTTACGCTGATTGATGAGATAGTTGCCATATTCTGCAGTCAAAGGTTGCTCTGAAAACTTGGAACTGCATTGGAATTCAATGTTCACAACAGAGTTAGCAGCATAGAAAACTGTTGGGTAATCGATGTAATAACCACAGTACCTGAAAAGGAAATTAGATTTCATAAATAAGTGATACATGTTTCTGGCAAATCCAGAAAATTGTCCATATAGGACTTGCAATGACTCAACTGCATTTCTTGCAATATTTTTGTACTGACTACAAATCTGTTGCACGCCAGGTAGGAGTAATTTCTTCGTGGTTTACAATATTTGAAACAATCGTAGTAGGACTGTATGAAAGCCAATCACAAATATCACATTCATACAAATATGATGAAATGCTATCTTACCCAGAAAGGAAAGGAATGCCCTAAATATTGATACTGTTTATAAAGGTGGCTTTGACATTCACCACTGTGCTTATTGGAGGCTTAACTGAAACATAGGTTTATGGAGTCATTGGAAATAAAGCCTACATTTGGAACTACGAAGATCTTGTATTTTTTATTTTCGATAGTATACTTCTAAACAAAACTAAAAGTTTTTGTCTCCATCATCTGTCTTTAAAGCTGCAAATCTAACATTTTTTAATGTAAGAAGCTCTAATGTGACATTGCAAAGCCTTCACAACCTATGGCAATGGAGGGCTTTTACTGTATCCTTGTAGGTTCATACATAAAAAATATCTAAGCTACTGAAATAAGGGCCACATGCTTCAAAGTCCCTCTGTTTTTACGTTTCTGACTCTTTTAAGTTCCTAGTAATCTCCTTTTCGCTCATTTGTTTTTGGTGTATGTTCCGTAATCTCATATTCTACCATCTTTTTTTCTCCTGTCATTATCTATTCTCTTCTTCTCTGCTCTTATCTACTTCCTCTTCTTGCCTTCACATATACTTGTTTTCATCATTTCTCTTTTTTGCATATCACTGTTGGAAAATGGCCCTTTCTGAAGGGCAATTCCAACGTTTCTGCCGTCCTCCTCCTAATTTCCGGACTTTTTTCTCTTGGCTTTAGGACTCTGAGCACTTTACCACTGCTGACCAGTGCTAAAGTGCATGTGCTTCCCCCCTAAATATGGTGACATTGGTGTATACCTAATCGACATATGTAGTTTACTTGTAAGTCCCTTGTAAAGTGGTATACCATATACCCAGGGTCTGTAAAATGAATGTTACTAGTGAGCCTGCAGCAGTGATTGTGCCACCCACATAAGTAGCCTTTCAAACCTGTCTCAGGTCTGCCACTGCAGGGCCTGTGTGTGCAGTTTACTGCCACTTTGGTTCAGCATTTAAAACTTCTTGCCGCACCTTAAACACCCCTTTTATGACATATGTCACCTCTGAGGTAAACCCTAAGTAACACTAAGTGCAAGGTGCCATGTAAGTAAAAGGTAGGACATGTGTGTTTAATCTCTCCATATCCTGGTAGTGAAAAACACACAAATTCGTTTATCGCTACTCTGAAGGCTACCTCTCTCACAGGGTAGCATTGGGAATTCCTTAATACACTTTTAAGCTTTAATTTCTGATCAAAGAGGAGAAGCTTTTTCTTGTTACATAGCTTTGGAATGTAATGATAAATCCTTCTCACTGGTGAAGTTGAATTTAACATTACTGTGTTAGAAATGCCACTTTTAGAAAGTGGACATTTCTCTGCACTTACTGCTCCGTGTGCCTGACAGCTTGTCTCCAATACAAGTCTATGGTGGTTGACAGCTACACTTTGTGCATTCCCTCTAGACAGCCACAACACAAGAAGGATCCGTGTGTCTGAATACCCATCTACATACATCTGCATTCTAATGTCCTTGCCTGGGCAGGATGGAAGGGAGGGGCTGACACTTCACTTGAATAGACAGTGTTGTGTCTCCACACAAAGGACTGATTGCCCCCACAGGCAGACAGAATTAGGTTGAAAGGGATAACTGTGCACTTCAGAAAGCTGCTTTGAAATCACCCCCACATCAACAGCACTTTTGAGTAGAAGTACTGAGTCTGATCCCCTACAATCAGACACTACTGGACTTGTAACTGAAGCTTCGCCAGAAAAACTGTATAGCTGCTCCGGAAGGCCTGCTTATTTGTTTGTTCCCCTGCTGCTCTCTGACTATGCTGAAGGAGAGCTGGGCTCTGCTTTCCCTCCAATTGATCTCCAAGGGTTTGTTGGCTTGCCTCCTGTTGCTTGAGACTCCAGAGATAGCAAAGTCTCTACCCCTGCTCCTGAGCCTGGCTCACTGAAAGTGGCCCAAATACTTGTGACACAAATTTTGACACTTATCCTGACTGTGTGTAGCAGACCTGGCACATCGACCAGGTTGTGGGATTAAAAATCATGGCTTTGGCTCAGAACCAGAGCTTTGCCTCCAGAGATGTATGCTTATGACAGTATATCGTCGCTGCTGCAGCTTGGTGAGATTGACGTATCCCCTCAACTGCTTGGCAGAATCCAGTGCATTGCTCGATGCCTCTCAACTCCGACACCCGTCTTTAGAACTGATGTATCGCCTTCACTGAGTGGAGAAGATAGATGCATGCGCCTGCGGGACTCAACATCGACACACCTCACTGTTTGCAACCAGGAAAGGTACTTTGTTCACCAGGGCCATTGAGGGTCCTAAGTTTTTAAATAGGGAGAGTATGTATTCCAAGTTAGGATGCTATATAGGGTTGAATCCAGTAGTCATTGATGCAAGTTTTCACTCAAGAAAGAGGGTCGATCCAATTTTTAAGAAAATAGATTTTTATTTATGCAAGAATTGAATATTGACAGCAGACACGTGTTTCGCCCTCTGTGGCAAATTGCGCCAGGGCTTTCTCAAGGCTGTGAAAATAAGAAAGGTTTGTTTAAATGATGATAGTGGTAGTGACAAGAGATAGTGACCCCAACCGAGAAAAGTGAAGTGTAGGAAAAGAACCCGAAAAAAAGGTCGCAGAAAAGAAAAGTGTAATCAAACCAAGATAGAGGTGTTCTCTTTTAGTGATGATGTTAGTTATACTAAGGGACACAGAAGCAAGGTGCAAATTTAGAACTTAATGGGTGAAATATAAGCAAGTGATAATTATAACAGATCACACTTTGATCAAGTCAGGATGGCATGTTTGATCTTTTTTTCGAATTGGAAAGAGATTCGAGAATGGAGAAATGGGTGAAAAAAGGGTAAAGTCGAAACACCCAACACCGATCTAACTGCCCTGTATAGGCAGACAGAAAGGGACTCTAGGGGCTCTAGAAGGACCCCCGTCCCCTGTGGGCCTCAACTATGGGGCCAGGGGGGCACATGTGGTGCCCCTCAAATATCCATGCACTGTGTGCCAGGCACCACATGGGGTCTGGCAAACAGTGCATGGATGTTTGAAAAATCCTTTTTTATATTGCAGCTAGTGCTGCAGCTCTTTTCTGGACTACAGCACAAGCCGCAATGCAAAAAGGCATGTTTACCTCCACCTGCACTTAATATTGTTTTTGGGCTGTCGGAGCCGCTGACTCGTTGTCGGAGGGACCCCTGCACGTCCGCCTGCCAACGTAATGAGGCCCATGGGCAGAAGACACAGACCCTCTTTACCACTTCTTCACCCCTGCTGAATCACTTTCCCCTGAGCTGTGGTAATCTGATATATTTTGCCAGGCGTTTGTTAGTCCCATGTTATCTTCTAATGCTTTTACTGCATCTCTTCATAATTACTGCCAAGGTATGTAATTGTGCAGAGCAAGAACGATGTCTGGAAAGGTGATTGACATCAATTTTGTTTTAAAAATATCAAGTTGCTAGACTATTGTGTCAAAAATATTGAGGAGCTTGATAAAGAAGGTAAGAATATATTTTTTATGTATATTGTTTCAAAAATATCTTGTATTTGATATTTTATATGTTTTAGTAGTCTATCATTTTTAATGTATAATTGATAATTATGTATACTATTTATTTGATTATTTGATATGTCAATTATTTGTTGTATTTTAATTAGCTGATCATTTGTTGATAAGAGTATTTAATAATAAATGTTTTAAAATAAATATTTTATTTATCATTTGTTTTAATTGTATTTGCCTTATTTATTTACTATGCTAATGTTGTTATTATTTTATTCACTTGTTGTTTTTGTGGGCAATAGGGAGGCATATGTATTTATTACAAAAAAATATTTGTTTAATATTGTTTTAAATTTTGTTGCATTATTACATTCAATTTTGTCAATAATATTTATTTTTAAAGTATATATTTTCCTTTTAAATAATTTGTTGACATTTTAAGCTGTTATGATTTAAATTAGTTTTGTAAATGATTAGGATTGAAAATGCTACATAAAACCCTTCTGAGGTCCAACGCTTACCCTGGTTTTGCTTACCTTGGAGTGAGAATAGTAAATCTAACCCCCTGCAATATCCAACACCTTAGCTAACGTTGTTTAGATTGGAGTGGGAAAAGAAAATCTAACCCCTTCAAATTCAAACACATTCCCTATCGTTGCTTAGATTAAAATGGGAATAGTTAATGTAACCCCTCCAAAGTCCAACCCTTTCCCTACTGTTGCTTAGATTGAAGTGGGAATAGTAAATCTAACCTTCCCAAAGTCAAACACTTGCCCCGTTTATGCCTACATTGGAGTGGGACTAGTGAATCTAATTCCTACAAGGACCAATGCTGTCCCTAATGTTGCTTAGGATGGATTACAAATAGTAAATCCAATGCTCCAAAGTCCAACATTTCCCGACTTTTGCTTGGCTTGTAGTGGGATAGTTAATTTAGACCGTCTATGGGCCAATATTTTCCCTGATTTTGCTTACTTTCGTGTGGGAATAGAAAATCTAACCCTTTCAAAAGGCAACTCTTTCCCTGATTTTGCTAATCTTGAAGTGGCATTAGTTAATTTAATGCCTCTAAAGTCCAACACTTTCCCTACTGTTGCTAGTATTTTGAATATTATTATTTTTAAACTATTTTTTTAAAGATTTTTCTTATTAATAAAATGACTGTAAATTTTTAATTAACATTTTTGTTTTGTTTTTTACATTCACTATAATTTTTATGAACTGTCTGTGATATATGTTTATGTGAATATATTTTATGGTAATTGACATTTTTTAATATTGTTTTGTATTATTTAATATTTTAATATTTAAGGGCGGTAGCATGGCGGCCCCTCTCCGAGACCATCACAGTCAATATAAGACCCCAAGCTACTTCCGGTTCTATGTTTCTCTTATTCCATATCAATCTGCCCACTCATGCTAAGCTACCATTTGAGTGAAATTGCACTGGTGTTCCATATATATCACCTATCTCAGCCAAAGTGTGGTGAATCAAAATGGATACATGTCACCCACAGTTTGAAATGAGAACCAACCCCATAAGTCCACATCAGCAAGTTATCCTCAGAATACTCACGCTCACCCTCTTGATAGCTTGGCGATACAGCCAGGCTTTTCTCAGAGGCAATGTGTAAAGTATTTGTACACACATACACACACACAGTAACACAGTGAAAACTCTACAAAAGGAGTCCACACCAGTTCAGAAAAATAGCCAATATTTATCTTAATAGAAGAAGACAAAAACTAAAAAGATCCAACATACACATGCCAAGATATCACTTTTAAAAGATTAAAGCAAGTTTAGTCCATAGAAATCAACGGATGTGCTTAATCAGGACAAAATACCTGAGATGCAAGGACGATGCGAGGCACAGGTGAGGTGAAGCATCGAAAAAGCAGGTGATGCATCAGTTCCTTACTGATACAGGGGATGTGATGCAACAGTTACTTAATGCTAGACAGGGGAAGTGATGCGTTGGTTACTTGCTACTGCAGTGGAGGTGATGCGTCAGTTGCGGACACAATGCATCGGTTCCTTACTGTTGCAGGGAAGGTGATGCATTGGTTGTGGACACAATGAGTCAGTTCCTTACTGCTCTGCAGTGTCGATGAAGAGATCAGTGCCCAGTGACAATGCGTAGAAAGTCAAGTCCCCTGCGTCGATTCCACATCGATAAAGCAGGCGAGGCATTGGAAACAGAGCGGTGTGTCACAGACTTTGGTGATGCAGTGCTCAAAACTCACACAGCAGCGGTTCTTCTGATGCACTGCGATGGAAATCTAGGGCCTGAGTTGTAAGCTGCAGTTGATACGTCAAGCGGGGCCCACACTCTGGTGCTCGCAGGGGTGATGCATCAGGTTTTGCAGAGATGTGCCGGTACGGAATGACACTTGGAGTTGATCCATGGATTTTCTTCTTAAGATCACTGGAACTTACTCTCAAGGGCCCAGGAGCTGAATTTTTCAGCAGCAATCAGCAGGCCAACACAGCAAAGTGACAGTCCCTCCTGGCAGAATATCCAGCTCTACTTACTGGAGAATGTCCTCAACCCAGAAATGTTCTGAGTGTATGGGGTCACAGGTCTGGTACTTATATCCATTTTAGCCTTTGAACCAGGCAAACTTCATAGGATAGTCTTTGAAGTGCACAAGGCCATGCCTTTCCCTGCCCTGGTTCCAGACAAACTACAGGGGGGGAAGACTTCTTTTTGTGAGGACAGGCATAGCCCAATTTCGATGTCATTGCCAACTCCTGCCACCACTATTGCTCAGGAAGATCCCACCACGATTGCTCAGGAAGTGCCCTGCATATCATGATGGTCCATCAGGATATGCAGGGCACATTTTAGCCCACTGTGACTGTCTAGTGTGAATACACAAACATTCCAACTGTCATACCAACCCAGATGTGTATTACGAGACAGGCAGAGGCACAGCATGGTTTAAGTAAGAAAATGCCCACTTTCTAAACTTCATCAAAATACTGCGCTGTACTAGGGACTTACTAGTAAATCCAATATGCCATTCATGGAGAAACCACACATCATTACATTTAAGACAGGAAGCACTTGCACTTTAGCACTGGTCAGCAGGGGTAAAGTGCACAGAGCCCAAAATCAGCAAAACGTAATTGCAGCTCACAGTCAAAAACAGGAGATCAGAGGCAAAAAGACAGGGTAAACCATGCCAAAAGATGCTAGATCTAACAAGATGTTTGTGATGTTCATGAGTTTTGTTGACCACGCTTTATAGAGGTTCTGATATAGATTACTTAGTTGTTCCAGTCCACTGTTGTAATGACAAGCAGTGCAGCACACAAAAGTGATGTAGCTCATGTTGCAATGCAGTTGGGATGGAATCTCTATCGATCCTAACCCTTCACCTTTTTTAAGTAAGCAGAATACTGTTTTGTTCCATCCTCTCTCCCAGGCCCAGTTGTCTAACTATCTGTCCCAGTTTCAACTAGGGGTGGGTGGTAAATTCAGCTCTTCCACCTGAGTTAACAGATTTTTTCGATCCGCTTGGAGCATGGAGTTTGGCAATGGCATGGCATTGTTTATTGGCACCCACCCCCAGTGAAACACATTTTGAAATCCCCTATTATTGCCAGAATGGTAGTTGACGAGTAAGCTATTGCCCAAACCGACGTTGGTAAAGCTAGACACTGACTTTGCCCCGGATGTCTATGGCACCATCCACCTCAGAGATCCACCTGGACTGAAACTATGTCATGTCACAAGTAAGTCATTTCCTGTATCATTCTCTGTACCATGCTCCCTAGTACCATGCCTGGGGCCAGGCCCATAGTGTGGCCCAGTGCTAACAGCAGAGTAATACTCATGGGAGGAGGGCTTAGGCTGGCCACCCTCTCTGGGCGTCTCTAACAGCCTACCGTTGGATCGCACTACAGCCACTACGAAGTCGGTGAGTCTCACATGCAGGTGTTAACCCTAAGGAATAAAACATTTGAAAGCTCTGTTACAAGGGTGAATAATATCCTTTATCACAACTGCTCTGACGGCAAACTGTCATGGTACTGTAGCACTCCGCTATGAATGTACTAAGATGCATTATAACCAGATGGGTTTGGTATGCATTAGTTACTTGGCTTGAACAAAGTTTACATTAATGGTTTGTAAATGCTAGAAACCGAAGGCCTGTGGTGACATGGAGTGAAGTGGACAGGTTTCACTATTTTTCTGTTTCTGCAGTTTATATTTTGCTTATTACAAGCAAGTCTCTGTTAGATGTGTGCTTAAGTGGTAATAAAACGCTGCAGGTGTGTTTCTGATGACGCACTGCTTCCTTCTTGATGTCAAATTCATACGTGTGGTACATACTTTGTGCGCTCACTGTTCAGCAGTGCACGTCATTCAAAATGTGGCAGAGATAATGTACGTTATCCACTATGGAGGGGCGAAAAGCTTTTTCCCAAATTTTCATTTTGTCAATATTGACTGATTTCACTTTAGAGGTACTTGATTGCACATAAAACACGATAGTCATAATCATTTAGCGCTATCTTGTGGGAGGGGAAGCAAGAGACTGTGTATTAAACACCTTGTAAACCTCAGAATTGTGCTACTAAATTGGCATGAACCAAGAAATGGGTAGAGGTAAGTTTCACCAGTGGTTTTCATCTAGATTCTAATGCTATAATTTACATTGTAAAAGGTTTACTGTTTTTTCTACACTAGTCTCCTTTAAAGCACAACTTGTGAACTTGTATCACCGTGCAACTGAATGTCATAGAAATAGCTGATCTTTTTTCCTAAACAGTGGAGCACATATTGCCTACTGCAAGATGCAAAGAATTGACATCTAAACAATGCTTGGTTTTAAAGCGGGACCCGTGGGAACCAGCGGCGATATCATATCTGCCACTGCTGTAGCCTGAGATTATCTGAATGAAAAGGGCTTCAGATCAAATACATAATTTCACACAGTGGGCAGAACTCCGTGGAATCAAGTGGAGTTTTTATGTGACTCCGTGGAATTCCGTGGAGAACAACTCCACGAGTTACACGTAGTTTCAACTCCCTCAGCAAATTAATTTTGGGGACTATAAATCAAGCCACAATCTAACAACTTGTATCAGAGAGGATAAATATTTGCCCCTCATGCAGGCAACCAAGAGCTGATTATGGTGCCAATTGGGCTACTCTATGGCCAGAGTGATGAGCGGTGATCCCTAATTATGGTCTTTCACCTTAGATACTAAAGCTGCACATACACAATCTACCACAATAGAACATATATATTACCATGGGGTATGTTCTTGCTGTGTATCATATGCATGTACCCTTATTTTCCATATAACCTTTACCAGAAACCGTCATAGAGCAAAAGCAGCACAGCTACCTTTGTTTAAGAGTCAACAGGTGGATAATGACATTCATTATAACTTGTTATGTGGCACAACTAGCATGTGCATGTTCATCTTTACTAGATGACAAAGTTTGAGGCCATAGTGGTAACTGTTCATCCCTTTCTATTCAATGGTTTCTCCATCTGTGTCATCTTCATGTGATAATTCTTTGCCACTGGAGTTGCTCGCTTTCATGGAGTAACCAGATTCTCTAAGGCTTCTGTAGCTGCGCCACCACCGCCTGATCAGCCAGCATCCAATTGAGAAAGGGCCCTCTAGACTTTTTCCTTTTTCCTTCCTGGACTTTTACATGGATGTGATTGAGAACCAGTTTTTGGAGGTCCTTGTTCACCACCCCTTTATCCTCTCTGATGATCCAGCCACTCCAGACTGCTGATAGTGTAAAATAGGTTATGCCTCCAAGGATCCCTTTATGTTTGGCCAGGAATAGTAACTTGTATCAAATCTGCATGTTGGAGTTTCTTCTATATTTCAGAGAATGATCCATGTTCTGATTGCACTGCTTATGTGTAGTCCTAGAACATTAAATCATTGATTTTAAAGAGGTCATATGCCCTGCCTTTTGATAGTATAACATCTTGGTTGTGGTAATTGAGCAGTTTTGTGATTATTGATTTTTGTGATATACCCATTGATCATTGAAGAGATTGAGCACAATGCACCTCCTTCATTGGAAAACAAATTTAGTAAGATCGTGTGGGACAACAGTAGCGGTAAGTTAGTTTTCTAAGAACAGTGAAGTGTCTTTACCTTCAGCTCATTCTGACAGACCAATGATATGGATATTAATTCTGCAGGCATGACCTTTAGCATCATCTATGCTGTATTCTAGAAACTGGGGCCTCTCACATAGGTTATACATTTATTTTTGAGTTAACCTAATCAATGCTCCAGTTCTGCTAATTCCTGTGCTGTTTTTCCAATTCTGACAAGTTTCCCATTGATCAGTACAGAGACATGCAACATCCAGTGCTGCTGTGTCTACTTTTGCTTCCAATTATACTCTTGTTTCCAGGGTGACATCCTTGATACGATAAAGGCATTATGGAGAATTGATGCCTATCCCAACAGCGAGCAGCTCTGTAATACTGCTCTAGCAAAGATTGTTGGTTGGATTTCGGTTATAAGTGACTTATGTATTTACTTGCTCTAGCTGTGACTTCCCTGTTGCTCAGCTAGTACGAGGGTTGGAATGCCTGATGACCTCGTGAAATGTCTGGGTGCCTGAATTGAGTGTAGAGTGTCAGTTGATGGCAGGCAGGCTGAACGACAGGGAGGCCACTCTTGGTGGGGTTCATTTCCATCTACTTATATTCTTCTAATAAACTTAACCTGGAAGTAAGCTTTAATAAATTCAACATATTTTCTACACCTGTAAATGTAATGTAAATTGATACTTGTATAGCGCACTACTCACCCGCAAGGGTCTCAAGACGCTTGTACGAATACCGCTGTGGAACCCATCCTGGCTTTCCCTGTGAGGCGTCCACTCCTGGGCACCCCCAAGGTGGAGGCCAGGCATCCTTAGCGTTGTGGGGGCCGTTGTGGAGATTAAGCAAGCTATTGCCCAGAGTTGCAGAGTGGGACTCAATGATTGGAATAGGCACCGAGACGAGAATTATCAGGTCCGTGGAATTTTGAGCCCAAGACCTGCCGAGACGGGGAATTGAACCCTGGTCCCGGGCTAGACCTCTGCATCAGGGTCTGCCGCTCTAATCATTGAACCACACTTCTCCTCATAGGACTTTTTACCACAATTTCTTAGGTATCTATGTCCGTTTTATAATTTGGTTTCTGCCCATTTCCAGATCGACTCAGGAATTGAAGACCTCTAGCTCCAGTCCTTTGTGACTAGGATTTGTGATTGGATGGTTGCTGTGGTCATCATATTGAATGTCCTGAGTGTCAGTGTTTTGTTACTGTTCCTCAAATTTGAGGTGACTAGTTGACAGGTGCAGGTCTCCTTGGTGTACTTTGTAATGTGAGGTCTCCTGTTACATCAGCACTTCTCTATACTTCCACTGTATGTTATGTTTACTCTTAGTGATGTGTGGTCACTTGGGTCACACTGTGGCAGGATAGTGGGCTGGACGAGAAGGAAATCACCTGTATTTGTGCAATGGTATAAAGCAAATCTTGGTCAGTGTGAGCGGGGGGCTGGGGGAGGGGAGGCCCTTACAGATGTCTTCCCTCCATGCTGTAACTTATATCAGTACTCCATCTGTGGGCTCCAGGGGCCCCTGCAACGTGCCCGGACTCATGCTGTCCAAAACTCCTCCTGTGTCTCCAGTCAGGCAAGACCCTCAGATACAAGCAAATGTTGCTGTCCCAGTCATCGAACCCAGTAGCCAGAGGGTCTGCCAGACGTTTCAACTATGGTGCTTCAAATATGAGACCCAGAGATGCCATTTTATTTACATGGATACCACGCTCCAAATCAGGCCTCCCTCTCGTGCATATACCTCTGAACTTTGGTCATGCTAAGGAGTGTTATCAATCTCAGATGATTGAGGACAAGTAATAATAAAAGGGGTCTTATCATGCGCAAACATAGCCCAATGGGCGTCAAGGCGCCTAATTCAAATCCAGCTCATAGCAAAGCCCCTGCAGCTCAATCTGTGTAGGCTCTAGAAAAGCACCACGTTTTTAGGGCCTTTTTAAACAGCGCTAGAGAGGGTAAGGTCTTCATCTCCATCGGCAGGGTGTTCCAGAGTTGTGGAGCAACGACTGAAAAAGCCCTGGCTCCCCATCTGGTGAGCTTAAAACGAGGGACAACAAGTTGGAGTAGTCCCGAAGAGCGCAAACACCTTGGGGGGTGGTATCGGGTAAGCAGGGAGCTGATAGCGCCTTTAGATCCATCCTCGAGTGCTCTATAGGTCAAACACAGAATTTTGAAATAAATTCTGTGCTGAATAGGCAGCCAATGGAGGTCTCTCCTCGCAGCAGTAGCAGAAGAGGACCTGGGAAGATCCAGGACAAAGCGTGCAGCAGCGTTCTGCACGATTTGCAGTCGATGTATGAGGCCCTTGTTGGATTCCATGTAGAGAGAGTTGCAATAGTCCAACCTGGAACCAACAAGGGCGACTGCAATCTGCTTGCGTGCTTGAAGAGACAGATAGCTGCGAATTCTATTGAGCGTCCTGATCACGCCCCAGCAGGTCGAGACAGTCCTATTCACCTGTAAGGACATCGAGAGTGAAGTATCGAACATTACACCCAGGTTTCTGGCAGATTGAGAGGGAGTGGGGCAAGTGCCAAGAGAGGTGGGCCACCACTCACTCGACCAGATATCTTGGTCCTTCCCAAAGATCAAGACCTCAGTCTTGTCGCCATTTAGCTTCAGGGAGTTGGTAACCATCCAATCAGCAACGTGTTGCATACAGGACCTGAAGCTAAAGGCAGATGTTATGACAGAGGACTGAGTGAGTGAGACCATGATCTGGGTGTCATCGGCGTATGATACCACCTCCATCCCCTGCGATCTTACTAGCCTAGCAAGGGGGGCCACGTAGATGTTGAACAGGGTCGGACTTAATGCCGACCCCTGTGGCACCCCACATTGCAAAGACTTTGCTGGGGAGAGGTGGTTGCCGAGCATCACTCTCTGTTCCCTATCAAGGAGAAAGGAGTTGAGGAGATTCAGGGCCGGGCCAGTGACACCTGCCTCCCTAAGCCGAGATGTTAAAATGGCAGGGGACAGAGTGTCAAATGCGGCCGTGAGGTCCAATAGCACAAGAACAGTAGTTTGTCCCGCATCAACCTTGCGTCGGATGTTGTCGACTACAGAGGTGAGGGCAGATTCTGTACTATGCTGTTTTCGAAATCCATGCTGGGTAATGTCAAGATACTCCGAGGCTTCAAGGAAAGAGGATAGATGGCAAGTAACCCTTTTAGGGCATCCTCATTTCAAGTGGTGATTGTTGAGTAGGATTTTGTTGGATATCATGAAACAAGGAAGCAGAAGACTCAGGAATTATATCTGGCCAGTCATGATCCCAGCCACGCCACTACCTCATGCTTGTTGTTATATTTAGTAGTGCCTTTCACTTTCTTGCCGCCTAATAAATTCATATGAATGCAAATACAGGCTCCTGAGGTGGGTCCCCTCTGGGTGTTCACTCCCAGGAAGCTTCAAGCGAGCTATGCAGTCCAAGCCCAGGGTCTAACACGATTGACCAGGTCAGGAGTGGATCTTTCAAAGTAGCAGTTATAGGCTCAAAGTAACTAGAGCACAGTCAAAGTGCTGTGCTGTGGTCCTGCTGGTAGCCTAGGGTAATATTCCTGTCATCCTGGGGGGAATAAGGTAGAAAAACAAGTATTTTGGCTACTGGGAAAGATAAGGCGTCAAGATTATGGCAGAAAAGAGTGAGGCAGTCAGGGAGGCTTTAATTTTTCTGTGCACTGTGGGCATAGAAGATAAAATTTTGGGTTTCATCTCAAGCTTGGGTCGGATTTTCTAAAGGGAGGCAGTGAGTGACAGTCACAGTTGAAGCGTCAGACCGGCTCAGCGAGTGCTCATTATTTTCACCATTTTGAAAGAAAAACATCCCTCTCACTGGCCCCTTTGGTATCATTTATTGTGTAGAAGGGATCGTTTTCATGTCCAAGAATGTACATTTATTGAGTCCGAACCCATCAAAAACAAGCAGGCCTGCAGTCTCCTTGCCCTGCATAGGAATCCCATGGAAGGTCCATTCGCATGCAACTAAAGGTTGCCCCACCCCTATGTCCTGATGAAGACCCTTTAAGATGGTTTCAAACTGCCACTAATTCCTCGGTCAAAATGTTGATGATATATATTGACTGAACCAAAGCAATAATCCCCCTTGGACTTTTAAGATATTTCTAGAAGCCCCTTGTGCTAAGGATTTGGACATCCATTTTTGGGGGCATACAGCTTGCAGGCTGCTCTAGGACTGCATTTTGTTGTATTCTATGTGTACAGTCAATTCATACTTCAAATTGTCACACTGCACAAGCCCCTTTATCACACTATTCCCACTAATTGGAGCAACCTTTATTCTACTGTACATAGATATCCCGATAAGAAAATACATGCATTTTGTAACCAAGTATTTCTCACTGGTTGTGTTTCTGTTCTTTTGTGTTGGTAATTTATTCTTTATTTCACCCTTAATTCATTGCGAACTTGCATGGTAATTGTTCACTAACAGAAATGTTGTTTATACTAAGGGTGGGTTTAATTGGCAGAGTACCACTACACGGAATTCTGCAGAATCTAGGGTGCAGTGAATGTTATAGTATCCAATATCAAAACATTCCTCAAGGAGCAGGCTCTCGGACTCAGCTGAGATCCAATACTTTAATATTCACTGAACTCCAGAATCTCGCCCCTAATGCTTTTTTCCCATAACTTTGCTTGGGGTGGTCCTAGGAGGGTGGGACCACCACTGAATCGTTCATCGTGATATGCTCTTTGTGTTCAAGGCATCTGCTTACCCTCCCGCTAGGTAAGGGGTTGACCCCAAAATCATCACCTCTCTCATTGCCTGACGTTTTTCAAAGTTCACTTTTGTGAGTTGGTTATATGCTTTTTAGCATGTAAAGATAAAGTTGATAGGGTTGTGGGTACAGTAGGTAACTCCATTGCATAGCGGAGTGGTGATTTTTTAATAAATTCTGTGTTTTCAATAAAATGTGTAGTTACCAAATGTATGCAACTTCCGCTAGCATAGCGAGTTCATTGCCCAAGGTTGGTGTATATTATTTGCAACCCAGATCCTGAGGTTCACTGGGTCACCCCATTAGAAACTAAGAAGGAATATGGTATCAGCAGCTAATTTGTCTGCACACTCCTTAAGCTAAGGCAAAATAAAGGAAGAGAAGGTAGTGGCAGGTGCCCCCTTAACTGGGGGAGAAGCGATGTTAGCAATCAAAGCAAAGAGTATCTTATCAGCGGCGGCTTGTGGTGAAGAGTCGTTCTGGGTTGTTGATGCAGACATGGTGTGGTGCAGCGGGGGAGAGGCCAGCCAGCATAGGAGGTTTGATCAAGGGAGTGACGATGAAACAATTACACATGAGGGCTGAATCAGCCTTGCCTGTGTCTACCGCGGTGTGGAACATAAACAGTAGATGGCTTGATGATGCAACCTCGGTTGTTATTTGAAGCCAGCAGATTGTGCCAATATTGTCAAGCGAGGATGCAGCCGCTAGTGTAAGGGAGAGCTAGAAGGTGGCACTGCAGCATGAGGTCAGCAGCGCTGCAGAGCGCTGTTTCTAAGTGCAGTTGAAAACCCGAGCCTTTACTACAGGACCAGCTGTAGTGGTAAGAAAGAAAGCAATGGGGGCCAAACTTTGTTTTGAACAGCTAGGTGACAAAAACATTGAGGCAATGAAAATTGGGGCACACATTGAGTTGAAGGTGGTTTAAGTCAGCATTGATAAATACAGTGTTTTTTTCACTTTTCGCAGCTAAGACAAAAAGGCAGTTGCCTTGGAGGAAAGATTAATTTCTGGATAAAGCAGATGCAGGAAGGAGTGTAGGGCACCATGGGAAGTGGTTGTAAATTCCAGATGACAAAGTGCACAGTAGAGAAATTCAGAAGAGTAGTGCAAGTAAACTGGACCACAGCTTGCTCACATTGGTTCAAACCATGTACAAGAGGCTAGGCATGGTGAGCTGCAATGGGCCTGGATGGAAGCAGCCTAATCACATTAGACTGAAGAGAGGGAGAGGTTCTAATCAACCAACTGGCGTCATGGAAAGAGGAGACTGCTGTGCATTGCACCAAAAAGCAAAACATTGAATGGAGATTGTTTGCTGGTGGTGTGAGTGATGGTGAACTTCTGTGGGTGAGTAGAAGGGTTGGAGATGAGCGGTGGCATGAGGATGTGATGGATTTGGATTACCAGGAGGATGAAGAAGAGCTGGTTGAGAGAGATTCCAAGTTTGCAAGAGGCAGATACACAGGGCAGAGTGGGGCAATTGGAAAAGGAGGTGACTAATGTGAAAGAAAAGAGATCTATTTTACAGACAAAAGAAGCATAAAAAGAGTGGTAGACTAATGAAGACAGATGCAGACAGCCAAGAGAAATGTACGGGATGAGACACTCAGCTGCCCAACATGGATTAGATATAGATGAGAAAGGCTGGTTGTTTGTTGGGATGGGGGAATATAAAAATAGTGGTCATGACTGTTGAGAAAGATGTGGGCCATATTTCACGGATAAACAATTTGGGACAGGGGTAGATTTGGAGGCTAATGTGGTGTGGGAACAGCAAAAGAACACAGCAGAAGAGAAAGAGAAAAATTAACATGGTGATAAGTTAGTCACAGGCATAAAGGGAAGGGTTTAAACCAGAGAAACCCTGGGGGATAATGGGTTGTGGCAACCCTCAACAATGCTGCATATGCTGCATATAGCCAGTGGTTCGGTAGTACCATATATATCTTTTCTGGAATGCCCCACCCATGCAAGGGGAAGGTGACAGGCGTTAATCAGGCTGAATGTTCAATACGGGCTACTGTGTGAGAAACCCAAGGCATCAAGACCAGTGTGCAAGTGTGGGGGAAAACACGTGTTACAATGTTTAGAAGAATGGGCAAACTTTGCACAAATTGGTCAAGGAAGGGGCAGAAGGGGAGTCAACAACAGCCCGGTAACAAGGAGTTTTACATCAATTAATATGACTAAGTTGAGTTTCTGGCTAGCTTTTTACATAGACAGAGATGCTGCCAGAACGTTAAAATTGTGTTTTCAGGAAGGGTTCAGGTTGGGTTATCAAGGGCCTAGACAGAGGAAGTTTGCAGGCAAATTGGAATCAGCAAGAGACATGCTGAAAGGTGTGGGGGAGAAGTTGTTAAAAGAGGTTGGGAAGGGGAGGATGGCAGGCCCGTTCAATATTTGGCCACTGTAGAACCTTATTGTATCACCTTTGGGAGTAGTTGCCAAGAGAGCTAAAAGGGAAATCCAGATGACTTATCACTTGTTATGGCCTGAAGGTTTGTCTGTGAATAAGTTCATTGCTAGAGAAGACACAGCAGGGTAGTTTGCATTGTTTGCTGTTGCAATTGAGTTGGTGAGATGTGGCGAAGATACAGAGGTGGCAAAATGTGATATAAAGGCTACCTTTTGGTCTGCTAACTGTACATTAAGTGCATTTGGGAATACAGTTTAAAGGCTGTATATATGTAGACAAGGTGTAATCAATGGATCGTGCAATATTGTGGTAAAGCACATGATGTTTCACAATAAGGGCAGGCCATGGTGATACATTGTTTGGATGACTTCTTGTTTCTTTGGGCAGCAGTCACAGGGGCATGTGGCTCAGCACTGAAGGATTTGAAGCTATGGTGGAGGACTTAGGCATACCAATGGCATCAGAAAAAATGGAGGAGCCTCGTCCAAAGTTGGTTTATCTGAGCATTCAGACTTGATATAGAAGTGAGGCTGCTATAGAATATAATACAATAAATAGTTGCATTGTCGGAAAATGCTATAGCAGTTACAAAGTTATATTTGTGTCAGGTACAGCTTCTGCTCTAGCATCTAAACTTTGCATGTAGAGAGCAAGTAGAGCCTTTTGCAGAAGGTTAGGTTTTGCATTATCCGATGCAAAGTTCCTGCATCACAGAGGAAAAAATCCACTGTGTTCCAGGCTGATCTGGAAGTCTGAATGTTGTTTCTGAGGATCTTTCATGGAGAGACAATGTGGTCTCTTGGATTTTGTATGGCTAATTCAAATCTTCTCAGATGCAGCACTCTTTTGTGAATTTGGGCTTTTTAGGATGGAATTTTGTGCTGGGAAAGGTGGCCGAGCAGGGGGAGCAGAAGGAGAGGACAATGGAGTTCTTTCCATCCTTAGTAGCAATTTTCTTGTGGAGTAAGGAGCTAGCAAACATGTACAGTGACTTTTAATGTAGACAATGAAACAAATGTGGCATTTGTAAATGGACAGAAATTGAATGGCAAGACATTTCTAAAGTTGTTACAGCCCTTCATGCTTGATTACTTGATGTACAACATTATCTTTACAACGAAGCACGTGCAGGTGTGGACAATACCATTACAGATGCATGGTCTCACTCACAGTGGCAGAGATTCAATGATTTGGCATCTGGAGTGGGCACATGGAAAACTTAGGTACCTGAGGAAGTTTTGGAGCTCGGAGACTGAGGATTCTGGGGTTGGAAGAGAATTTGCACACAGAAACATCCAGGTTAGCCTGCAGATGAGCCTGGGAAGAGTTTGTGCCAATGGGTACAGTTAAAAGAGGCCGAGATTGGAGGGGTCTGTAAAAAAGAAGGGAGGATGTAATACGTTTTATTATGAACAATGTGGAAAAGGTGTTTCAGCTACAACAGTTCCAGGGAAATGTTCAGGGCTTAGCTTTTACAACAATTCTTTTGGAGGTATGAGCCCACAGCAGGAGAAATGGGAAACAGAATGTTGCAAAGTTGAGCAAAGGAGAAAAGACAAGAGAGAAGGGTAAGGGAGTCTATAACCATGCAGAAATTGTTTGTGTTGGTGTGAGGCTTGCAAGAGATCTGTCATTTCAAGTACAGTTGTTCAAATTATGAATGTTATGATTATTTGTTTATGCATTTCGGATTTTAAAGTTGTTGGGGAGGGAGAGAGATAACAGCATTCAGGTGGAAGAGGTGGTACAGAAGAAAAGGACATTGCATGTAACTCTGGAAAAGTCAATGGGGAAAGTACAAGGGGCAAAAGCAATGTTAAACAGGATTAAGGGACCGTATAACAGGGGATGGGAGATTGACTGGAGTTCAATGAGCCTGTTGAGGGAAGGGTTGGCAGGGTCTTTTGTTACCAAGCTAGGGAAGTGATACTGGCATCACAAGTTCTAGGAACAATGAGAACAGTTCAAGCTAAAAATGTTGACAAGGCATCACAGTTTGGTACTCATTAGTTTCGTACTGGAGCAGCATCTGAGGCTAACAAGCTGAGGTCTTCAATGAAGGATATAATGCATCTGGGAAGGTGATCCTCTGGATGTTGCTTGACATATATTAGCCACACTGAGGACATACATTGATTATGTGTTTAATTCGTTTTTTCTCTTTTGTTTCCAGGTTGTGTGGCAGGACCGAGTGCTATGTTGGTTCTGTTGTGAATTGTTGGGCACTCCTTCATCAAATGGGCGAAGAAACAAGCAAAAAAATTGCCTTTTGAAAAAATTGTGGGTTTTCCAGCCACTGAAATTAAAATTGATTGATAGGACAGAGGGGGTATGAAGCAATTGATGGCCTGGCTTTCTAACCTAGACACTGTCCAGACGTGTTGATCATCCACTTAGGTGAGAACAATTTGGTGCAACTGTAGAGAATTTGTGTGATAAAAGCCATGGAAATAGATTTGGAAGTGATTGGAAGGTCGTGGTCATGCACTTATATTTTTTGGACAGCACTTGTTGCAAAGAGAGTCTGGAGTGGGGCTGTTAAGTACAATGTGGTTGAAACAGCAAAGTGTAAGGTAAACTGGGAAATGCACTGTTTCTGACAGCATGGGGAAATAGGAGTGATTGAACATAATGACATTAAGAAGGAAGGGTTTTACACTATTTTGCCAAGGTGGAGAGCATTTGTCCTTTTTGGGTAATGAGTTTTACCTTTTGGAGTTGAAGGCTCAGTTGGCAAAGAAACTAGGGGTGTGTTGATGACGGTAAAATACACACAGGTTGCTTGGAGACATCCTGACTAGGGAGACTTTCTATGTTGAGCAGGCTGTTGGGGCGACAGCCAGTACTTAATGTCAGAGAGAAAGCGAAAGGGGCAGAGGAAGTCTGTTCACGGTTTTTCCTGAGCAACAGACACGTGTAGGGCTCACTCATTAGGCCAAAAGGGCTGTGGCCTTGACAGAGGGTACTTGGCAGATGGAGTACAGGGAAGGGGTGCTTGGGTCAGGTATGAAAGGAGGTTGAAAGAAATCGAAAGGGGCATGGTGCTGAATGGCTGGATGTTTTGTACAAGGGTGTGCACAAATTTCGAGGGAATTTTAAGTGTGAGAGGGGATAGATTGATGAATTGTATTAGTGAAGCAGGGTTGCTTATTATGTTATGGTGAATTTAAAGTTTCAGCTGTATACCTGCACTGATAACGTTGCCTTTTTTTCTCTTTATTTTGGACTGCCCATTCTATGCCGTTTCGCCTAAAGATAGATGTAGTAAAGGAAGTAACAGAGTCCACTGTAGAAATAGGTTCCTTTATTGTAAGTTCCTTCCAAGATATTAAGTACAGAAGTAAGACAAGTAAAACCCCACCAGGAGCTAGCTTTTAGCAGCTCAGCCTGAGATAATCAACTGCCACAGTACAGGTAGAGAGAGACACCGTGAGCCAGAGAGTCACCCAAGCATTCTATTGTGTCACAGATGACATAGAACAGTCTATCTGGTGAAAAGCATTCGAGAGGACATTTAATACACATCCTCTTCCCTAATCGAATAGGGACAGAACAGAGAATACAAAAGGCAAAATACCTCAAATGCAACATCAGCAGAAAAGTACATGAATGAACCAAATGAGATGTTCAGAGAAAACATAAGCACGAGGTATTATTAGCAGAAAAGTGAACAAAGAAAACCAAATGTAATTCTACATGCCTCATCCCCCTCCCTTAACGAACCAAAGCAGCTAAGCTAAGTGGTCACACTCAAAACCTCCCCACACATGGGTACACCACAGGGTAAACACCCTAGAACAAAAGTGAGTGTAGACGGAGACGCTAGAGAGGGACACATAGGGGTAAAAATTCACTCAAGACAAAAGAGAGCAAACCCCCTAATTCAGCAAAGAAAAATGAACTTTGCAAAGAACTAGAACCTCCCCTGATAAAGACGTGCTGACACTAAAGATATGATAAACTCACAGCACAAAGTCTTACCAACATGAAACCCTGGCCACGAGTTACAAGAAGGTAGACTTAGACCAGAACATAGTGCACAAACAGACTCCACCAAAAGCAGGGGACAACGCAGAATATGAGGAATGGACTACCCGCAAACACTCAACCTCCCCTGAAAAGGGTACACCGCAGGATAGGAACCCTGGGAAGAAAAATGGGGCATGGACTACCCGCAAACAGACATCCTCCCCTGAAAAGGGTACACCGCAGGGCAATAACCCTGGGAACAAAAATGGGGCAAGGACTACCCGCAAATACACAACCTCCCCTGAGTAGGGTACACCACAGGAAAATGAACCTGGGAACAAAAATGGGGCATGGACTACCCACAGACACAACTAGATGGGGCAAGGACTACCCGCAAACTACCACTACATGGGGCATGGACTACCCACACACACAACCTTCCCTGAAAAGGGTACACCGCAGGACAATACCTGGGAACCAAAATGGGGCATGGACTACCCGCACACACCACTACCTCAGAAAACTAAAAGAAATGGGCAGTGACTACCCCCCACAACCTCCCCAAATTAACGGGCACACACTCTATGTGAAGACTAAATAAGGACACAAACCAAATGACAGTACACTGCAGTCACGAGCTGTGCAGAACACTTACTGTCACACAACCCACATGGATTAAAAGAGAGTACACACCCACAACTTCACCAAAGTGTACACCATGTGTTAAGCCACACAACAGTTGCCGTATCCCTTACACAAAAACAAAATGAATATAGACATTACAATGACTGGTGATCAGTCTTTACTCTCAATATCCAGACAAAACTTCACGCAGCTGCCAGCACACAATAAAAACACTGGAGTCCTTTCTATGTGCAAGCTCACCCACAACATGCACTGAGAAGCTAAACATTTCGAAGAATAAATAAACAAACAAAAGACATTAGCTCCGGTGAGCGGTCTCTCACCCGGGGTCACTGTACACAGCACCATGCAGTCGCCGTTGAATTCCGCCACAAAATTAAAATGTCATCCAGTCTATAAGGAGAGTACAGAATTCCATTGCAGCTCTCTCCATGACACCGAGCATAAGGACAGTCCAGAATTTCACTGCTCCTTTCTCTGTGACACAGACCATAAGGAGAGCCCACAATTCCATTAGTCCTCTGGCCGTGACACAAACCATGGGCGCGGGCCAGGTGACAGACTGCGTCGCACTAGTGAAAAGTTCATGGCCGTAATTGCCAATCAGATGTCAAAAGAGAGAAAACATGAACAGGATCCAGGCACAAAATGGAGGCACGCTTTCAGACGCAGCGCCGTGTGGCTCACGGTGCGCTGTTGCACGAATGCGTCACAAGACAGCCGTGAACTGGAGAAGAAGAACGTCATAGTGGATTCCTCCTGCCTCCGCGCGGCACCAAGAGACCGGTAAGGTGCGCGTGGATGAATTTTAAAACATAACATAGTGCAACGGTCTGCCATGGTATTGACTTCACTCGCAGTCACATTAAGGTCACATTAAGACACTCGTCGAACAAATGGCGAAAACGTCCAGAACCTCACTGACACTTCACGTGAAAACGCCAATCCTGACACAGACACCGCTGTTGAAGTGGACGATCAGAGGTTGTTGAAAAACACTGTCACACGCTGCCAGAATATAATTACTAAACAAGCAGAACAGCAATTCATTGAGGATGCAGGCAAAGCGTGAAGTATGGTCACAACACTACTAGCAAATAGGGCTTGAAAAGAAAAACAGGGGAACACCACAAAGTGTACACACCTGTTGGGCTTATGAGAGGCTAGTTGCAGGAGAGACAGTTCATTTCTTCCAGGTAACAACAGACTCCTCAGTAATGGATGGAAAACGCCCAGGGTGCAGGCTGTCCAGGTGGAACACGACACTGGTGGGGTCAGCTGGGCATTACCTTTCAGTTTAAGTGCGACATTTTCCACAATACTTGATGTCTTGGGTTCTTATCTTTGTAGTTGCTTAATTCCTTATTGATAACTGCACACGTAGGTTAATCCAGTTCAAAACGTCGCCAAATTGTAGTAAAGGAAGTAACAGAGTCCACTGCAGAGATAGGTTCCTTTATTGTAAGCTCCTTCCAAGATATTAAGTACAGAAGTAAGACGAGTAAAACCCCACTAGGAGCTAGCTGTTAGCAGCTCAGCCTGAGATGACCAACTGCCACAGTACAGGTAGAGAGAGACACCGTGAGCCGGAGAGTCACCCAGGCATTCTATTGTGTCACAGATGACATAGAACAGTCTATCTGGTGAAGAGCATTAGAGTGGACATTTACTACAATAGACATACATGGAGCCCACCCATATACATTTTTGGCTTTTTGTTTTTACCGATTTTAGTTCAACAAGGCAAAATCCCCAAACTACTTTTTGTTAAGATTGGCGAAGATTGAGCAAAAGAGCAAAACGTTAGGACTTGAAGTAGTTTCTCTTACAATTGAGTTAGTTAATAACTTTAAGAAGAGAAATAATATTGCTGACTCCTAAGTCTAGAATAAATGTGAAACATATAGATTGATAGAAATGTTATCTAAATGTCCCACTAAAACAGAGTGTATTTGATTGTGGCTAATCACCCTGCAGTAAATCTTAATCCATTATATATAAACTTCAACTTCTTGTGAATTGAACATGGACATTTAGAGTGGCACCCCGTATGTATGACCCTTAAAACATTCAGCAATTATTACATAATTTTCTCATAGAAAGCTGAATCTTTTATTATTTGAGGCACAAAGACCAGTTTTTACTGATAAATTACTGAGATCATTTTATACTGCATATTCAAGCTTATTTGTTGACAGCAACAAGTGACAGTTATATCTCTTGTGTCGCTAGTGTGACTCACTCACTTATTGCAGCCCTGCCAAGTACCACGCATCAGGCGTTAGACTAACGCATTTTAGTGCAAGTGGCCACATCACCGCACTAATATGCATTAGTCACGCATATAGAGCTCCCTGATACACTGCAGGAATCATGAGCCGCTCCAAAGACAGCCCCGTGCACAACGCTGTATCTGTGCAATTCTGTGCGCCTCAGCTCTGCCAGGCAATTTAGCCCGCTGGCGCACCTGGGAAACTGGTTGCTACGGTGACCAGGGGCCATAAGCTACATTGTTCCCATTACCATGCTGCACAGACAAAACACATTCTACTCTCTCTGGCAGCCCTGCCCAGCCTCTCTAAAACACACATAGCAGGCTGCTGGATCATCCAGGCATCAAGCATAAGGGTGTTACCCACTGACCCTCAGAACTTGGGTATATGAAATCTAAGGTTAGGTAGGTTCTGTCAGGAATGGAATAATTACTTTAACTATATTTTAAACATTTATACATGACAAGGAAAAAGGAAGCACACATAGATTGATGTAATCAAGAGGAATTGAATTAGCAAATTATTTTTACAATTTGCTCTGGTTGTGACGTAGTCAGGCTGTCACAGAAAACAAAACGTTATTAAAAAACAATGCAAAATAAACTAGTCTGTGATAAAGTGATCTAGAAGTGACAAAGTGCTTTGGGTGAATAACATATATACAGTGCTGTACAAAACATATATAACATTTTCATTCAATAGACATCAATCCTTATACACTTGAATCTCCAATCTATACACAGTTCTGCTATAGTTTCCAGGCCCAAAATACAGCAGAGACAGCTGTGCATTTACTAGTCACTGTGTGTCTGCCTTAGCTGACAACTGCAGCCTGCTGCTGCTTCCTGGCCCTCCTCCAGGGCTGGACTGGCTACCGGGCGTTTTGGTGTGCTGCCAAGCTGGGTCTGATTTTACTGTGGTGGGGGCTGATTTTGTTGATGTGGACCTGCGTGTGCTTCTAAATAGACAAAGCAAAACAAATGGTTTTAGGCACATGCAGTTCCCCATCAACGAAATCCGCCCCCAGCTTGGCAGCACACCAAAACACCTGGTAGTCAATCTGGCCCTGCCCCCCCTCCCCCGCTGCCCTGCCCCACCAAAGACAGAGGTTCTGGAAGACAATAGGCATTCCCAAGCCGAGAGGTCAGCCGACAGTCGCAGACACATTCCCCAGTCGAAAGACTGTTATGTTTTACACAAGGAGTGAATTTACAGTGGCAGGCAAGCCTATAATTAGCAACCACTGCCTATCAAAGATCAATAGGGCTGGGCAGTGCAGGTATGTCAGTCTATGGAGCCAGACTCTGCTCCTATTCCACCTCTGTTTCAACCCCTTCCATGCTTATGACGAGCCCAGCTCGTCATGAGGCACAGAGGAGCTGTGCTCATGACGAGCTGGGCTTGTCATTACGGGCGCGGCACTCCCACGTGTAATTGACTCCGCCTGTGCAGGAGAATCAATCAGTGGGCGGAGTCGTGACGAGCCCAGCTCGTCACGAGTACAGCTCCACTGTGCATCATGACGAGCTAGGCTCGTCACGAGCACTGCAGCCACGCGGCTCCCCTCCTCCCCCCCCCGCGCCGCAGGGGAATTACGCCCGCGGCGAAGGGGTTAAAGGTCTGACTGAAAAGGAGTGTATAGCATGTGTCTAACTAACTTAGCACACCAACTTTAACAGACAGAGAGAGTGTTGTGCGTCATGTTTAGTTGTTTCGCAAAAGCTGTTTTCTGAGCCTCACCCTCACTTGTGTGTTCTGTGTCTGAAGCCAAAGGGTGTGTTGTGGAGTTCATCACAGGGTATACAGGAAATCATCTGTGAAGCTGACAAAGGTGCAGAAAAATAACTCTCCCCTTGCTTGGAATTTGGTACTGGCAAGCAAACACTGATATTTCTGTTTGACAGAAAGGTGCAGATCTTCTGTTCTTAGGGTTTTACTCAGCGCAATGTCATTTCTTCTCTTTTGAAATCTTATTGATTTCTTCTTTAGTGTTCTTCTCTACCATAACTATTATTAGGTGTGGCTCTCAAGTACAGCCAGTTTAGACTGGCAGCCAGGCGAGGTGAGTCACACGCTCTAACGGTTTCTTATCCTGTGCACAATTCACTCATCAGATGATTCCTGCAGCATGTGCTTTAACCAACCTCGGCCACAACAATTCCATTTTGCTTAGAGGCATTTTTTTGTAATTAACATTTCGGACTGACACAGAGCACTGCCTAGTTGACAACATGCTCCTCCTGGCCCGATGAAGACACCCTCGTTATGAATGGAGTTAAAATGGACTGGGATAGGCAAGTGCGGTCCCCACCTCTCCCAGAGAATCAGGTTTTAAGATTCTGCAAAGGCCCAGACGAATAACATGAATTTGAAACCAATTGGTAGTGGGGCTGAGTTCCTTGTGTGTCCTAGAGTTTTCATGCAACAGTCAAAGGTGAATAATGGAGTGCTGTAGCAAGATCAGCGTTTTGTCTAGTGACAGTTGTCACAAAAGAACATGAATCACGCACATTCCCAAAACTGTATTTTATGAGTATTAGCTGTGAGTTTTTGCTTTTTACTGGGTTAATGCTCGCCCATTTCTGGTACTTTGCAGCAGTTTTAAAGATCTTAGGGGCAGATTTATGAAGGCCTGGCGCCGCCGGTGCGTCATTTTTAACATGGGAAAAAGTGACGCACCGGCGGCGCAAGTCCTTCATAAATCTGCCCCTTAGAGTTTCTCGTTGCTCCAATGGGTGTAATTTCTGATATGTATGTGTTTCCCTCGTCTTGATTGCTTGATTTTGCTCGCAAGAAAATGTCACCCATAGTCGTTGAATGTCACTCATAATTACACTGAAATTATGAAAATGTCACACATAAACAATTTGAAACCTTGGCAGCCATGTTATAGCGGAAGTGAGCAAATTATTGTATAGCCCTTTTCAACACTGTAAATCAAGCATGACTCTTACTACGGCCAGACCCGTTTGTTTTCTCTCCCAAAGCACACTGGTGAATGTGGTACATTCTCTAAATTTCCATTTTCAAAACAACACCTAACGGCACATTCAGATCGCTAGTAAATTGGCATCTTGGTTATCGTACTTTTTAAAAAAAACAGTAATTCAAAGTTTTTTTATAATGCCACAGGACAACTTTTGAATGTGGGGCTTCGATTAATATACATTTCTAATCAAAATACAGAGATGCATACTTACATCTCTTCATTAATCTTCCACCATCCGTGTTCACAGCCATTAACATTCTTCACCTTAATTGTATAATTATGAAATTTCAGTGCGATACCAAGGTCAGTTTGAGGAGTCTGCAATACAAGAGATGAATGAAAGTAATAAATATAGGGGCATATTCACAAGGAGCTATTGCTGAACTAATGGCACTTTATCGCAGCCAAAGTCGTGATAAATTTACCACCCCATTCACAAGCTTGTGATAACAGCCCAGAGCACCAGTTTTCCCGCAATAGCAGCCGCAAAAAACAACACCACAGAGGACCACCACACCTATCGCTAATGAGATGCAGAGTAGGTATTCCCGTGCAAAAAAACGCGACAACACAACACCTCAAGATTCACAACGACCAGCCACATCAGCGATAAGAACACAAAACACACAATAGGGTGCATTAGCATCTGGAAATTAACACCTGCTCTGACCTGGTGTAAAGTCGGACCACAGCCTGCACCACAAAAGGGAGCACCGCCCACAGCCACACCTGAAGACAAACAGATGCCATGGAGCAACAGGGCCACAATACCCACCAACACCACACACAGGTCCACCCCTCCTTGGCACCCCCTCCGACCAAAGACATGCCACATCAGCTACACCTATACATGTACAAAATAATTCGCCTGATGTGTACAATCACAACTGGTGACATGCATGTGTCGCCACAGAAATGAGCATCACACATTCACTTTCGAAGCAAACAATTAAACCTTATTGAAAAAAACACAGAAATGAAATGAAGACACATGGCATCTCCCCTCGGGACAATCCGTAGGCCGCATCCTGCAAGCCAAAAAACATGATGGGGAGGTGTGTCCTGCGCACATCAAAGGCCAGAGAGAGAGCGAAGGAGAGAGAGAGAAGAAGAGAAGGGGCGAGAGAGAGAGAGAGCAAGAAGAAGAGGGGGGAAAGAGCGAGAGAAAGAACAAGAGAGGGGAGAGAGAGTGCCGCCCCAGGGCCCCCAGGCCACACTGCTCACCTGCTGCCAGAAGTGTGTCCCAAGCACTTGCCGGTATGTATAGCAGTACACCTGGTCACACATCCAAGTCAGAGCCATCCTCTGAAACAGAGTCCAGATACATGACTGGCACGGTACACACACTTGCACAAGACAATGTCTCCCGCTCGCCCATGCACACCCAGGCAGAGGCACCCCAGTCCCTCCCGCCGCCCATCGGAACATGCCCGCCCATGCACATCCGGCCCCCACTGCTCACCTTCTGCCACCAGCATGTAGACAGCAGGTCCCTCCACGTGCCGCTGCAAGCCACAAGCCCGAGGCCCGCGGATATGGCACCCTCCACACCATGCAGTCATGCTGCGCAGGCCACCAGGTCCCACATTTGCTGCTGGGGCTTGATTACACCATGGCATAGGACATACCAGGGCACCCGGCAACATCGCAGCCTGCACAGCCGCTCAGCCCAATGGGTACCACTAACTCTGTGATCCCGGAAGTGAGGCCACGTTGCAGTAGGCCCGCGCAGCCCACTGGCTTAGCCTACTCTGCGGTCCAACAAGGCACAAAAATCTTGAACAGTCGAGACCGCCGGGACGGTTATCACCGCAAGCTGCACACCCGCTCAGCAGCTTAAGGTGCCAATGACTCATTGCACCCAAAGTCACCATCCCCTGGTGTGGTGCTTGTGCCTACCGCAATGCAGCATGTGCCATAAACCCTGTTCAACCCCAGCTCGAACTGTGGCGCTTGCTGCCTTCTGATTGGCGGAGATTTTCTCCTTGGTCCTCCGCTTGATGTCATTTCATCGCCACTTGACCTCGTCCATTGTCCTCTTGTGCTCCCCGATGGCATTCACCTTGTCCACGATGTCCCGCCAGATTCCATTTTTGGTGCCCAATGACACGTTGGAGGTGACGAACAGTTGTTGATGGTGGTCCATCACTCCATGACTATGATTCTGTTTGCCTGCGGACTGAACTTCATCTTCCTATTCTTCTTGTCCTTGCCCTTCCCTGTCCCCGAGCTCCCAGGCTGGTCATTCGGGTGCTTGTGGCGTTGCGCTCATCCTCTGCGCCTGCTCCGGCTGCCTCCATAGTATTTGGGTGTTGGTCAGTTTGTGTGTGTGTGTTTTTTCTACTTTTATTGTGTTTTTTCCCGCCTGCCAGGTGTGTGTTGCAGGTCTGGCACTGGTTATTGCTGTTTTCCGCATCGCGCTTTGGCCCATCCCAGATTTTTTGGTGTTGTGGTTTGTGTTTTGGACTCCATAGAGGTGGTTGCATCGCAGAAATTGTCAACGGTTTCGGCAGACTATCGCATGCTACCGCCGCGTTGTGAATTTTACGTTGCCACAGGGTTGTTTTCCCGCGTTAGGCTGCGATGTCGAAAGTTGCTTACGCTACTCTTGCAGTAGCTATCACAGGTTCTTGTGAATATGCCCCATAGTGTGTTCAGTATGTGAGCATTTACTCATATTTTAACTCACTATCACCTTGGTTAGTAGACTTGCAGAAAAAGAAACACATATATCAGCATAACTGTATTGCTTTATAAAGAATATTGAGAGTGTACGCATTGGCCTGGCACCAACGTGATGTTCAGAAGCGGTAACATGGATACATGCATACACTCATAGACCCTCCTAACTATATTAGGGCTTGGCGTCTTCACTCAGAGTTGCTGTGCTATGGTTGTACGATGGCACAACGCAAGGAAATACATCACATGCCATTACCACACATTTTCTTACCACTCATGTCTTCAACATGTATATGCTTGGGGAACAGCCATGACAACGCGGGGATTACCCCGCACTGCCATTACAACGCAGGGATTACAACAAAACTCGTTACAACGACTTTCGCTGAAGGGTGCTGTTTGATAGGGAATAGTTTAATTTTCTATCCACCACCTTCCCTACTGTCAACGTGGGCTGGAGTTTGAATAGAAAATTAAACTATTCCACTATCCAGCGCCCTCCAGCGAAAGTCGTGGTAATACCACGCGTTGTCATGAAATACAACCATAAGCTTTTACAACGCATGCTATTACCACAAATTATCTTTATATAATAAATACAATGTATTTGTGGGGGGTGACCCCCCATTCCCCTCAGCTTACCTTAAATCCATGGTAAAGGTATGCGTTGTAAGTATGCATGTGGTAAAAATATGCATGCTAAAAATTCGCATGGTAACGGCACAACAAGGTAAAACCTCGTTGTAAAGGCTGTTTGCCCTGTGCTATGAATGCCACTAAAATACTGTACGGGATTGGCAACACCCAGGAGAGGGCCCTGTGGAATTGTTTTACTGTATAACCAAGTCAACAGCATCTGTGAACATCAACTACTCTTCTAATCGTTGTATGTTCTTAATATCTTTGTATGTTGTTTCAAATGTCTACTTTTTCACCTTTAGAATATTCATTCATACTTATTTTTCATGTATACCTCACTGCATTGACATCATTTTGTGTCAAATATCACTGTTATCATTTTGTCATAATTCGTCAACTGATGCTTCATAGTAATCTTCTCTTCAGCTGTTGGATTAGGAGACACCTTACCACTACCATCTTCAAGGACTCTTGCTCTGCAGCTGGCATCAAGGACTCCATCCCCAAAGCATGCATCCGTGGCTGCAGAAGGTGAGTTGCTACTGCATATATATGATAGTTCCACGCCTGGATCACCAAATACTTTGATATATTTAGGTATATTTTTATTTTGCTAAGTTAAAGTGTGACTTCTTTCATAAATTTATTGTGAAGTATTGAAAAGGACAGTTAAGTATTTTAACTTTTATCATATTTCGCTAGCAGGTATTTGGGACACAGACCTGACAATGATGTGATACGGTCGAAAATCAGGGGAAGGCAGATAATTCCAGGAAAAAAGTTGGGGCATATTTACAAGCCCCTATCGCCACTACAACATCACTTTTCAGGGAACTGTGCTGGCGATAGGGCCTTCGCCTTAATTACAAGGAAGCATTACGCCACTTAATCCGGGCGGCGGCAGTGGATCTAATAGGTTAATGGAGGCGAGCCGTTACGAGCTAATTGCAGTAGCGTGAAGATAGCCTCCCCCGTCTAAGCCCACAGATGACAGCACTTTAGATCTGTGCTTTTTTTGCGCACCTGGAAACACTAGGTTGCAGCAACCGTACTTCACGGTAATTCTTTTACATGCTTATTTTTCACATATATCCACTGGTTGGACGCGCCTTAGCGAGCACGGACCACCAGGGATTTTTCACATCACTGGTCCTGAAGAAAGCTGCATGAATATAAAGAGACAGCTGAAACATGTCGACCTACCATTGAATTACCACCCTTAATATCCCACACATTGTTTTTAACAATATTGGTTGACCGCTGAATAAAATAGATTTTGGGTACAACTAATATTTTTTAATTCACCATCACTTGCACTCAATCACATACACTAAGTCCAATTCACAACAACCTGCTCCGCTGTAAATCAGGCGTCGAAGCACACTGGAGGGACATTCGGTTCCTCCAGTGGGAACCCCGTGATGAAGCATGTCACCACTAGGGTGAGTGAGGGTTCTTCTTAATAATTAATTATTTGTTTCTGGTGTATGTGTATTCACTTTTTTCCTTTGTCTGGTTCCAATATCGGTTTATCACTAGGAGGTGGAAGAATTTCTTGTCCTATGGGTTGCCTGACTCTATTTGTATGTCTAAGGCTCCAATAAGTCACTCCTTAGTTGTTTTTTGTGTTTTTTTTGCATATTTACAAGCCCCTATCGCCACTACAACATCACTTTTCAGGGAACCGTGCTGGCGATAGGGCCTTCGCCTTAATTACAAGGAAGCATTACGCCACTTAACATGGCACCATTTCCTGCTATACTTAGCATGAAAGGGGAGGGCAATGGGTGTTTCTGTGGGCGTTCTACCGTAACACTCATTGATTTTGACGCTGCCCCATATTTACAAGGGTGGCGCAAATATGCGGCTGCACCAAAATTAAGACCACGGAAAACCTGGTCTTACCCTGGTGAAAGAGGAGAAATGTTTAATTTCTCCTGGTTTTTACTGTTTCCATGTATGCTGCGTTGTGCAGCACACATGGAAACAGTGAAACACCAATGATTGTTTATTTACATGAAGCTGTCCCTCCCTGCATATAAACAATAATTTGAAAAAAATGACGTTTTGCAAATTCTATGTGTGCTGTATTGAGCACCACATATAGAAGTTACAAAACATTATTTAAAGATTGTTTATGTGCAGGAGGGGACACCTTCCTGCACATAACAAAATCTTCCCCTCAACGCAGACAACCTTGCACTGTGGTGCAAGGGTGCCTGCTTTGGTGCTAGGTAGCTAGAATTTAGCGGTAGTGCAGAGGGAAATGCAGGGTTGCATCATATTCTGGTAAAGTGAGCGTGTCATTAGCCTTCTTGACTTAACGACACGCTTCGCCACTTTACAGGTAAATATGCCCCTCAGTCCTTCTCACAGCAGCTATATCAGCAGCTGCCATTGCGGAAGAAGAGAGGACGAGCAGGAGGTAGTGAAGGGGGAGAAGCAGGAGGAAGGGCATTTTTAGTCACACAAAGAAACAATCACCCAAGAGCATCCAGGACCACCTCACTGCCGGCCAGCAGTCTTTCTCCGCTATCTCTTCAGGAGAGACAGTGGAAGACTCTTTCTAGGAGCTAGTCACCAGCTCAACAGTCATGAATGATTGACCTAGATATGCAGTACTCCTCTCCACTCTGCTCCTTGAGTCACTGATGGGTGAGTAGGCGCGTTCTATAAACACCTGATTTATTGATTGATTGACACAGTCCTCATCCAACAGGTACCTCAGTAAACTCACTTACACACTCCTTCAAAGCAGGTGCACCTCTAGTTTGTTCTCTACAGGAGAGGGTACCCCTCCCTTCTTGAATTTCACCCACTACAATCTACCAGAAAGCAACCTTCTCTGTGAGGGACGACTTGCTTGATATATCAGGTTACCACACAGCAAAGGGAGGGGGGGGGGGCATTGTAAAGCGCAGCATGGGCAAATCCCGTCACCTGCGAAGATGTTTTTTTTCCAACATCAGTCCACAGTGTGTCGCATAGTCGTGAGACTGTTAGTTACTGGTGATCTCCATTACTTTGAATCCTACATTTCATTGCCACAGTCTGTTTTTCTTTACTTCACTGCTGTTTTATAAACTTTAATAATAACTCAGGGGCATATTACCAACAAAGTTGGAAACGCTAGGCTGCACCATATTACCCCTGCGATGGCGATAAGTTTTACAACTTAACGCCAGTGCAGGCAGGGAAGGTTTGTTTATGTACAGGAAGGTGTTCCTTCTTGCACATAAACAAAGCTTAAATGCCATTTTGTAACTTACATGTGTGCTGCTTCATGCAGCACACATGTAAGTTACAAATTGGCATTTTAAAAAAAGGTTTGTTTATGTACAGGAAGGGACACCTTCCTGTACATAAAGAAACCTTGGCATATTGCTTTTTCTATGTGTGCTACACAAGGCAGCACACATGGAAAAAGCAAAAACAAGGAGAAATTAAGCATTTCTCCTCATTTTGCCTCCTTAAGAACAGGTCTTTCCTGTTCTTAAATTCGGCGCTGCCACCTATTATCGCCTCTCTTGATAATAGGTGGCACGCCCCCTTTCATGTTGAGTTTATCGTGAAAGGGTTCCTATTATCAAGGCAGCGTTAAGTCAATTACCGTGGCTTTAATCCAAGATAATTGACTTAACGCTGCCTTGATAATAGGGCGATGCAAATATCGCTGCGTTATCGGCAGAAAAGTGCCAGTAACGCAGCGATAAGGGGCTTGATAATATGCCCCTCAGTGTTTTTGGGGTTGTTATGGGAGCGTCTTTGTAACACTTTTGAACAGAAACATCTTGGAAAAGCTTCTGATTGATGTGAATAATGTATTCCAGAGTTTAGTAACAAGGCACTTGGGTAAATTTCGATTCACATCTATGACAAAATATTGGTGTTAAAAATATCGCAGTCAAAAATATTCAGCCAAAAACGTTGTGGCCCAAATATTGAGTTTGCATATTTGCAATGTAAACTACAAAAATATTATCTACATATTTCTGTGGTGGTAACTATTGAGACTACATAGATAGGTATTTATTTAACAGTGTTAAAAAATATATATATATATATATTCACTGAAAAAACCATAGGTTTCACACCAGTTATAGTTAGGAATTAGCATTTAAAAAACCTATTAAATTCACTGACAAAACCATAGATTTCACACCATTTATAGTTAGCTGGAAATTTTACTGACATAAAACCATTGAAATTCCCACGTTATAGTTAGTTGGACTCACTATAACTTGCGCGCCTGTAATGCACTGCTGATGACGTCACATATTACATCACTCATGACATGGTCAGTGACATCACTCATGACATCACTGATGACACCATCCAGTGAATGTGTGTCTTTCTGAAAAATAAATTTGTTTTATATATGTATTTGTAAAGGTCGATGGAAGAATAAATGTTTAAATAAGTGTGTAAATGGATGTTTTTTTAAAAAAAAATTGGTTGGGTAACTGGCTTATTACGTGTATCTTAGTGAATACATATATTAGCGAGTATTGTTTAAATATTTAAATGTTTGTATCAGTGTTTCTCTTTGTGTATAAGTGGCTGCAGGGGTTGGTGACTGACTCACTGTTTGTATGTGTTTTGAAGACAGCATATGTGCAGGACTGTATGGGTGGATGAGTGTGTATATGTGTGTGTTAGTGAGTGAATGACTGTCTCACTAGTGTCTTCATTAGTAACGACATATGTTTTAATCTAGTATATGTGAGTATTGATGTATATAAGTGAGTATAGTATATATAGTGAGAGATTGTAGGAGTTCCTGTTTAAATAAGTATGTGTTTCTATAAGTGATTGTTTAAGAGAGTAAGTATGGGTAAGTTTCCTTAGAAGTAAGGTGGTAGTGTGTGTATAAATGTATATGCAAATAAATGGATGTTCAATAGTTTATTTGCATGTGTGAGTATGTGTGTGAGTAACTTTTGGATGACTGCTGATGTGTAACAGGATGTATAGGTGTATCACTACATATGATGAGTGAGTATATATATGAGTGACTATATAGAACTGTTGGTGAATGAGTGGATGTGTATATAGATGGTGGAATTACTGAATTGGTTGTTGTTACTGGTTTGGGTATCTCCATTTTTTTCAAAATGTTTGTTTCTATTTTTGAATATGTGTTTCAAGCGTTACATTACACTGAAATTAGGTCTGTCACTCTGTCACAAGGATGGTGTCATCAGTGATGTCATGAGTGATGTCACTGACCATGTCATGAGTGATGTAATATGTGACGTCATCAGCAGTGCATTACAGGCGCGCAAGTTATAGTGAGTCCAACTAACTATAACGTGGGAATTTCAATGGTTTTATGTCAGTAAAATTTCCAGCTAACTATAAATGGTGTGAAATCTATGGTTTTGTCAGTGAATTTAATAGGTTTTTTAAATGCTAATTCCTAACTATAACTGGTGTGAAACCTATGGTTTTTTCAGTGAATTTCAAAGGTTTTTTAAATGCTAATTCCTAACTATAACTGGTGTGAAACCTATGGTTTTTTCAGTGAAATTCAAAGGTTTTTTTAATGCTAATTCCTAACTATATAACACCTGAAAGCCCACCAGGAATCTCCAGTATGCGCCAGGGGACTGCATTGCAGAGAGGTGTAATGAAGCCACAACCCTTTTTACACCTCTCTGCAACGCAGCCCCCGTGCATGTTTGAAGAGGGGGAACTAATTCCCCTTGCATACTGGGGGCCCCTGGGGGCCAATTAGCCCACCTGGAACCTCCAGTATGCGCCAGGGGCTGCATTGCAGAGGTGTAATGAGACTATGCCCCTTGTTACACCTCTCTGCAACGCAGCCCACTGCCGCGTTTGCAGAGGGGGAACTAATTCCCCTTGCATACTGGGGGTCCCTGGGGTCAACTGGTCCACCAGGAGCCTCCAGTATGCGCGAGGGAGCTGCATTGCAGAGAAGTGTAATGAGGCCACACCCTTGTTACACCTCTCTGCAATGCACGCCACTGGCGCGTTTGTAGAGGGGGGACTAATTCCCCTTGCATACTGGGGGTCCCTGGATCATATCTGCCCAAACACCGATATTCCGAACGATTGTAAATTACTTTTCTTGAGAAACATTTGGATTTGGATTATCATGTCCTATACTTTGGAATTTTTGAAAGACTGACTTTGAGGATGCTATAAATTACTCAAGTCTGCCCGAATTGTGTGGGTAAAATTGATACCTAGTCACTTTGAATAAGAATATACTTATGTCTCGTCTAACATTTGGAAGAAATATCTAGTTATATGACAACTGGATACCGACATAACTTGAAGGAAATAAGAACACCCTGAAGAAGTTCTGTTGTACAGAACGAAACCTTTCGGCTGGCTGTGGTACATAAACTTAAGGAAAATAAAAGCATTTGAATATACACCAAGATTCAGCGCTTCAATAAGGACTCTAAGTGATATGATTTGATTGGACTCATTGTGAAAGTGGTGCTGTGCCAAACTTTGGAATATTCTCCACTACTCTCTACTACTTACTCTCTCCTACTCCACTACTCTCAAATACTCACTGTCTACTACTCATTCTCTACTACTCTACTACTCTCTACTACTCTCTCTCTACTACTCACTCCCTACTACTCGCTACTCACTACTCCCTACTACTCACTATCTACTACTCTCTACTACTCGCTCTCTACTACTCTCTCTCTACTACTCACTCTTTACTACTCACTACTACTCTCTACTACTCACTCTCTACTTCTCACTCTCTACTACTGTCTACTACTCACTCTCTACTACTCTCTCTCTACTAGTCTCTACTACTCACTCTACTACTCACTCTCTACTACTCACTACTATTCTCTCTGCTACTCATTCTCTACTACTCTCTACTACTCACTCTCTACTACTCACTCTCTACTACTCACTCTTTACTACTCTCTACTACTCACTTTCTACTGCTCTCTACTACTCACTCTACTACTTACTCTCTACTACTGTCTACTACTCACTCTCTACTACTCACTCTCTACTACTCTCTACTACTCACTCTACTATTCACTCTACTACTCTCTACTACTCACTCTCTGCTACTCTCTCTACTGCTCTCTACTACTCTCTACTACTCACTCTCTACTCTCTATTACTCACTCTCTACTCTCTACACCTCTACCTCTCTACCTCTCTCTACACGCACACATATACACATATATGCATTTATATATATATGTATGTGTATGTATAAAAAAAAACAACAAAACATTTTTTTTTTAAACAGCTACTTTTAAAACTGTCATTCTTTTTCCCCATGGTACTCTCCCCGGTACGCTTACCGGTGCGCGTACCGGTGCGCGTACCGGGCGCTCACCCCGCGAAAATCAAATTTTTTTTAATTTTTTTTTTGCTCCGCGGGGCCCTTTTATGGCCCCCACATCAAACCTAGGGGGTCAAGGGGGGTCTACTCTGCCCCCTTATGGTCATTTCCCTCTTTGTTTTGGCCACCTCTCGTGTCTCGATCCTACCGAGACACAAGATGGCGGCCGCTCCGGACTGTTTAGAATGTTTACAGACACCCCAGAGCCAATCAGCTTTCTGCGCGCAAGTCGCGGTAAGCGCCCGGTGCGCGTACCGGTGCGCGTACCGGAGCGCGGCTATAGATATATATATTTTTTTGAACCTTAATTACTCAAAATCCACTGGAGCACATATCTTGAGACATAGCAAAGGCACATCGGGCTACCAGTCCCTACAATTTTGCCAAGTTTGGTGGAAATCCATTCAGCCGTTCGGGCTAAAAGTGAAATCGACCGCCCTATGGAAATTAACATGGGGAAAACGCGTTTTGGGACCCCCTTTTATCTCGGCCCCCGCTTGACGAATCCCCCCCAAACTTTCAGGGAAGGACCGGAACGCCGCGAGGTCATTTTGAGGAAATTTTCAGGCAGATTCGTCAACCGGCGCCAAAGTTATTCCAAATAGAATTTTCAGATTTAACATTGAAAAAAATCCTAACTATAACTACCTACTGGCGACCGCCAGTAGGTAATATATATATATATACATATATATATATGTATATATATATATATTACCTACTGGCTATCGCCAGTAGGTATATATAGTTAGAATTTTTTCTCTATGGGACTTTTGAAAATTCTATGTCTAATAACTTTGGCGTTTGTGGACGGAATCGGCTGAAATTTTCAGGAAAATGGCACATTTTGATTCTGAGCAGCCCCTGAAAATTTGGGGGGGTTTCGTCAAGGGGGGGCCGAGAAAAAAGGGGGGTCCCAAAACGCGTTTTTTGCATTGAGTTTTCCATAGGGCGGTTGGACTCACTTTTAGCTCGAACGGCTGAATGGATTTGCACGAAACTTGGCAAAATTGTAGGGACTGTTAGCCCGATGTGCCTTTGCTAGGTCTCAATATATGTGCTCCAGTAGTTTTTGAGAAATTAACGTTCAAACCAAGATATATATCTGTAACAGCGCTCTGGGCAGCGATCCGGTCCGCTTACATTTCGCTTATCGGAACTTTGCGCGCAGAAAGCTGATTGGCTCTCCGGTGTCTGTCAACATTCTAAACAGTCCGGAGCGGACGCCATCTTGTCTCTCGGTAGGATCGAGAGAGAAGAAGAGGTGGAAAACGAAAGGGGAATTTAATGAAAGGGGGCAAGGTATCCCCCTCTTAACCCCCTAGGAATGTTGTTGGGGTTATTAAAGGGTCCCGTGGGGAAAATAAAAAAAAAAATGATTTTTCAAGGTAGAAGCGCTTCACGGGCCGCGAACTGGGCCGCAAACTGGTAGCGAAACGGGAATTCGCCATTTTGTGCTTCGTTAATTAAATTACTAGGTATAAGGGGGTGCGGGAGACGTATCCTAATCCCCTTACTAGTTATAAGTGGGTGCGGGAGACGTATCCTAATCCCCTATGTTTCCTGAGGGTGGCTGAGGAGGCTGATATATGTTGATACATCTCTTCCAGCGGCTGTGCGTGAGCTTTTTTTTTTTTTTTGCTGCGTGACAGTCCGGAGCGGCCGCCATCTTGTCTCTCGGTAGGATCGAGAGAGAAGAAAAGGTGAAAAACTAAGGGGGAATTTAATGAAAGGGGGCAAGGTATCCCCCTCTTCACCCCCTAGGAATGTTGTTGGGGTTATTAAAGGGTCCCGTGGGGAACATAAAAAAAAAAATGATTTTTCACGGTAGAAGCGCTTCACCGGCCGCGAACTGGGCCGCAAACTGGTAGCGAAACGGGAATTCGCCATTTTGTGCTTCGTTAATTAAATTACTAGGTATAAGGGGGTGCGGGAGACGTATCCTAATCCCCTATGTTTCCTGAGGGTGGCTGAGGAGGCTGATATATGTTGATACATCTCTTCCAGCGGCTGCGCCATCTTGCCTTTTTTTCGAATGGCACAATTTTGTCGTGCACGGCAGCCATTTTAGATGCCAGGCTGGTCCCAGGATATCACCTAACCCTGCGGATGTAGTTTATGGCCCCAGCTGTAGAGAATTCAGACATGCCAATCCTCCTGATTTAGGCGTGTGACTACTGATTTCAGTGCTAGTCTCCCGCCTCCCGATTTCTGCAAGCAAAAACCCGGGGGCATATTACGAACAACTAGCGATAATTTTTGTCTCTAACTTGTTTAGAGACAAAAATTATCGCCGCACATCGGCGATTTTTATCGCAGATAAACCTTGCTATTATCGCAGAAAAGTCAGCGATATTCATGTATTATTGACCTAATGCTCTTAGCCATGTTATCCACCTCCCATTGGATAACATGGCTAAGAACTGCTCAGGGCAGGTGTTAGATTTTGGAGATATTCGCGCTTAGCGCGAATATCTCCAAAAGTTGGTAATAGAAGGTAGCGATGTTAGGGACTGTTTCCAGTCGCTAACATCTTGGCACGCCACTTTGCATGTCATTAGTGATAAATATCACTGACATGCAAAGCGGGGCCCAAGATGGTCCCTATCTCCTTTTAGCTGTCACTAACTGGTGTTAGCGACAGCTTGGTAATAGGGAGATAATTTTATCTCCGCTTTCATGGCTTTTAAAGCCAAAAAAGCGGAGATAAACCCCCTTGATAATATGCCCCACGATTCCTTGGGGGTTTCAGCCGACAGGGCTTGCTATTGTGTTACATGGTAATTTTTCCATGAAACGTCAGAGGGTCGATGCAGGGGTTCTAGAAGAGGTGATAAACCATTTAAGCCTCATGAACAAGCGCATGGTCTTTTAAAGATTTGTGAAGTACTCGGGGCGGCGGTGTGTGTGTGCCCTCTTTCAGGAGCGGGCGGGGGGGCACTGCCAGCAACTTGCCAGGTCAGGTAGTGTTCAACACGTGCATCACCCTTTCTCTGCCTGCTATTGCGCTCCATGCTTCGGAAAGGTAAGAAAAAGAACGTGCATTTGAGTTTGAAATGTCCGATCCTGCAGCAGCACACTTCCAAAGCCCACACATGACAATAACCCGATTCAAGGCCCCATTCACCCGTTTTTCAAAAAATAGATAACACTCCAACAAATTAAGGTTATAAAACTTTATTAACTTTTAACGATAATGAACAGAACAAAAACTAAAAACATTTAAACATTTCTTAACACAAAAAGCAACAATGGTTAGAAGCTGTCTTTTGTGCGAATAGTCCCAAGGCAGCACAACGTGCAGAGTTCTGGACGGCACCCAGGTGATGTCGCCTGGGTGCCGCACTGGTTTAGGGATCCTACAATGCTGCTCCGAAAATTGGCGTGGGGCGTCCCGGGTGGGGCGGGGGGAGGCCTCGTCAGTAGCGGTCTGTTGTGCGAATAGTCCCAAGGCAGCACAACGTGCAGAGTTCTGGACGGCACCCAGGTGATGTCGCCTGGGTGCCGCACTGGTTTAGGGATCCTACAATGCAGCACAGAAAAACAGCGTGGGGCGTCCCGGGTGGTGCGGGGGGAGGCCTCGTCAGTAGCGGTCTGTGTCCAGTGTCACATGGCTGACACAACATGTACGACAGGCACCCAGGTGATGTCCAGTAAACTGCCGCACTGGTTTTGGTATCCTACAATGCTGCTCCGAAAATTGGCGTGCGGCGGCCCGGGGGGGGGGGAGGCGGCGTGAACGGGCCTCCCCAGGTGGCGGCCATCTAGCTGAGTTGCGCTCGCTCTTGCGGCCACAGCGTCTCGCTCACCATGTTGTGGAGTTGCTCCCACTCTTGCAGTGCAGCGATAGGCGGCTGCCACATGGCTGTCAAAATGGCGGACGGCTCCTCGGTTTTGGGCCTGGTCCACTGAAATGGCCCTGGGACACCTTGGAACTCGGACGCTTGCCTGCTAGGGCTTGGGCTCCATTCTCGAAAAGCGTCCCCTCAGCCGTGAAGATTGTATAAAAGTCTTGGGGGCCCCCGACTCCCGCAGTCTTCCGGTGGAGAGCGGCTGCCATGATTGCTCGCGGAATGACCACGACGGAGCCACGAGATGGTGGTGCTCTCATGCTGACGCCAGCTTCAGTCTGAATGATCCAGAAACAAGGTGGGGCTTTCATCGTTTGGGAAAAAAAATGTTCTAAACCAATGAAAAGTGTTATTTTTAGGTCATATGACCAAGCCTTCCATCTTTAGGAAACCAAAAGTAAAATGAACCAATGAAAAGTTTTATAAACAAGTCACATGACCTGTTCTGCGGCATAGGGCTACAAAAAGCGTAGAAAATCCGTTGGCACGTGAGGCGGCGTCAGTAGCGGACCGATGTGCGAATAGGCCGAAGGCAGCACAACGCGTCGAGATCCGGATGGCACCGAGGTGGTGTCCAGCAAATTGCCGCACTGGTGTGGCCATCCTACAATGCTGCGCCGAAAGACGGCGTGTCCAGCTGAGTTGCGGTCACTGTCAGTAGCGGACCGATGTGCGAATAGGCCGAAGGCAGCACAACGCGTCGAGATCCGGATGGCACCGAGGTGGTGTCCAGCAAATTGCCGCACTGGTGTGGCCATCCTACAATGCTGCGCCGAAAGACGGCGTGTCCAGCTGAGTTGCGGTCACTGTTGCGGTACAGTGACTCGAACGCGCCGAGATCCGGATGGCACCGAGGTGGTGTCCAGCAAATTGCCGCACTGGTGTGGCCATCCTACAATGCTGCGCCGAAAGACGGCGTGTCCAGCTGAGTTGCGGTCACTGTTGCGGTACAGTGACTCGAACGCGCCGAGATCCGGATGGCACCGAGGTGGTGTCCAGCAAATTGCCGCACTGGTGTGGCCATCCTACAATGCTGCGCCGAAAGACGGCGTGTCCAGCTGAATTGCGGTCACTGTTGCGGTACAGTGACTCGAACGTGCCGAGATCCGGATGGCACCGAGGTGGTGTCTAGCAAATTGCCGCACTGGTGTGGCCATCCTACAATGCTGCGCCGAAAGACGGCGTGTCCAGCTGAGTTGCGGTCACTGTTGCGGTACAGTGAGTCGAACGCGCCGAGATCTGGATGGCCAAGTTTCAAGTTTCATCTGGCAGTTTTTCTCCATCCCTCCTGGATCAAAGAAGGTGAATGCTATGCTGTCCTATGGCAACATGAGCATCAACCTGATGAATACGGCATTCGAAAATCATAAATGCCCTAATGCACCCAAGAAGTAATTTTTTTTTTGCTCCAGTTGAGCCGTTTTCAATGCCTGTTTTTTGTTGTTTCCCCTCCATCAAGAACAAAACAAAAATACAAGGCGCTAAGATCCGAATGGCAAGTCCTGGATGTTGAGTGCCTCAGTTGAGAGTTCTGAGCAGTGCTTGTAAGACTATCTGAAGTTTATTATAAGAATCAGAGTAAGTTGAAGATTGTCTGAAGCTTATTTGCACCTGCTGCAGCTTCACTAGGTCCGGCGGAACTTTTTTCCTTTTCCTTTCTGCTTCTTTTCCTACAATGCGTTTCATCTGAAGACACGACCAGGTCCCTGAATGTGTGCAGGGGGACGCTATTGATTGAATGAAAATGGCGGCTTGACAAAAAGCTGACTCAAGCGTTACTGTTGGTGCTATACAGACAAAAATTGGTTTTCAGTTTGTACATTCTTCAGGTTTTTTTTTTCCATCCAAGTCTGATTGAGAGTTTGTAGAAAAATGGCTTCAGATTTTCCACATACTACTCTTCAACATTCTTCCTAAATGTAAGAATGTGAAACTCACTAGGAGAACGGCTGTTTCTGTTTCCTTTCAAAATGCTGCCACCAATATTTTCTGAATGGAAGACACCATCTTGTAGCATAAAGGGCCGAAAGGGGTTCTGGTCTGGCCGATGGTTGGTGGAGACATTTTGACTATATCTTGGACCTGCCCGGCCTCGCCCAAAATGGCGCCGGTATAAATGGGACTCGTAACTCTTTGCCCGCAAATGTATATCTAGAAAATGTTATTGTAAGTGGCCCTGTCGTATTTTAATTACAAAATGTACGTCCACCGATTCCGCAACTGTTAGACACCTTTGTTCTTGTCACCTAATGGCCCGCTCGTTACGTTCTTCTACAGTGTAAATGTCTCCTCATCATATACGATTTCAGTTTGCTCCGTGGCCGGCCCACGTGGTTGTAGGCCCGTATTTGTATACTGACATTTTTACAATAAAGGTTTTTAAAACAAAACACGGTAGTAGTATTTTCATTTGTAAAGTTTTTACTTTTAGTGACTGTTTTCGAATCAGTAAAAGGCAAGTGAAATAAAGCAGTCCAATTACATGACGGATAAAAGGTATAATATGTAGGAACGCAGTAAAGATAAATGGTCAAGGGCAGTTGTGTTTTCCACTCCTGCAACATAAAGTGATCGATAAGAATCTGATAATCAGGCATATCGGCGACTAAGACAGCAGGCCGAATCTCTTTTACTCAACGGCTCCGTCATGGAAGGAAGAAACGCCCTTTTTCTCGAAAAAGGAATATATTTTACTTGCAAGACAGTTGTAAATTTTCCGGGAAAGTACATTAGCCTGGAATATTATAACATATGTTTGAAAAAAAAATATTGTTCGAAAATAATAAAAAGCGTAATTTTTAGGTCATATGACCAAGCTTTTCATCATTAAATTAACAAAAGTAAAATGAACCAATGAAAAGTTTTATTAACAAGTCACATGACCTGTTATGCTTACGTTACGCGCTGCGCGCCGCGCCTCGCCTCGGATCACTTCCGGGTGCGCTAACGCGGCGTGTCATAAAACGCATTACGCGACAACGTAGGTCAAGAATATAGTCAAAATGTCTCCACCAACCAGCGTTCAGAACACAACCCCTTTCAGCAGTCCAAAAAGTTCTGTTAAATGACAACAGAGGGGACAGGCAACAAGAACCATCAGTCAAAGAGGGGAGGGCAAGTTCTTCTCTTCCGGGTCATGTTGGGGCGCTACCGGAACTGATCGAATTGGTACTCTACAGTGTTTCTGGATGTTTCAGACTAAAGCTGGCGTCAGCATGAGACCACTACCATCTCGTAGCTCCGTCGTGGCCATTCCACGAGCAATCATGGCAGCCGCTCCCCACCAGAAGCCTGCGGGAGTCGGAGGCCCCCAAGACTTTTGTAGAATCTTCACGGCTGAGGGGACGCTTTTCGAGAATGGGACCCAAGCCCTAGCAGACAAGCGTCCGAGTTCCAAGGTGTCCCAGGGCCATTTTAGTGGACCAGGCCCAAAACCGAAGAGCCGGCCGCCATTTTGAGAGTCCTGTGGCAGCCGCCTATCGCTGCACCGCAAGAGCGGGCGCATCTCAACTACATGGTGAGCGAGACGCTGTAGTCGCAAGAGCGGGCGGTAAACAGCTGAATGGCGGAAGAGGCACAGTGTAGCAAAAGCGGGCGGAATGGCAACTAAAACGATAAAGGGGCGCCCCACTACAGCTTGTCTTCAGGTCAAACGGATTGTGGGACAAGGTCCAGAATTGAAGAGTCATCAAAAGGCAAAAAGTTCCGCCGGACCCCGGGAGCCGGCCGCCTATGTCGGGGGCGATCTCAGGCTACACCAGTGCTATAAGACTTGGGGAGGGTGTCGGAGCCAAGCGTCTTCTCCGAGTCCATGGCCATCACACCGCCCCTCAGGGGCCTCCGTCAAGCTGTTTAGGAAGGTAACATATCACATTGTTTTCTAATGCAGTCAGGTCCACAAACGACACTCACTTACTTTGAGAATAGTGAAGCTGCAGTAGGTGGAAATAAGCTTCAGACAGTGTTACAAGCAGTGCTCAGAACTCTTAACTATGGCACCCAACATCCAGAACTTATGCTATTTGAGAATGGTAGTGACATCGAAGCATCTCAGGGACCAAAACCATTAACGTACTTTCACGTATGAAAATCTTACTTGGGGAGGGGGCAGGAGCGAAGCGCCCCCTCCCAGTCAGCGCCACCACACCGTATGTTGAAAATCTGAAGCCATCGTTCTACAAAGTCAACCAAACTTGGATTGAAAAATCTAGAAAAATGTACAAACTGAAAACCAGTTTTGGTCTGCATAGCATCAGTAGCAACGCTTGAGTCAGCTTTGTGTCAAGCCGCCATTTTGATTCAACAAAGCACAGGCATTGAAAAAGGCTGAAATTCAGAACTCTAAACTATGGCACCCAACATCCAGGAGCTTGCCATCTGGATCTTGGAGCCTTGTGCTGTTTTCGATCTATTCACACATCGGTCCACTACTGACATCATCTTATAAAACAACGTTATGTAAATAGTTTTTTAATAAAATGTTTTACCCTGTTTCTTTGCTGGTGTGTTGTCTATATTTTTAATATTTGCATAGGGTTTGTCGTTATTTTGTGCGGTATGGGTGATGGAGCCGAGCTGTCTTGCAGCCCTCATGGTGTGGAGCTCAGTTCATCTCACTATTTTCGTATTTCTCATGAAGGGTTGTTCCTAATATTTCTATTTTAGCGAGGTCAAAAAGAGATCTAATTAGTGGCCTACTGATTTTGCTCGATTACTTTTATTATTTTACACAATTTTTCACTATCTGCAAAGACTAAACAGAGTATTGCGACTTTGTGCTTGTTTGTAAATAGAGAATGATCCAAAGAGAACCAATTCTAAAACAGTAAATGCTTGGACAACAATCAATCAAATGGAGAGACAAGGAGGCACGACGGATTACAACGGGGGTAAAGGCCTGCGTTAACTACCCTTCAGTATCTGCAAAGAGAGAGTACTACTAAGACAAAAGAGGGGAGGGGGGGGGGGGGAGGGGGTGCAGCGTTCAAAGCACATCAGCGTGCATAAATACGAAAATGTTTTTATCTATCACGTACTTGACATTTTAAAGCTTTTCATATTTGCTATTAAAAAACCAATGAAATTCACCGAAAAAACCATAGGTTATAGTGGATATATAGTTAGAAATTTGCATTTACAAAACCTTGAAAATTCAATGAAAAAACCATAGGTTATAGGCCATATATAGTTAGGAATTAGCATTTACAAAACCTTATTTTACTTGCATAAAACCATTGAAATTCCATATATAGTTAGAAGCGCTAACTATATATCGCGCACCCGCAATCCACTGCTGATGATGTCACATATTACATCATTCATGACATGGTCAGTGACATCACTGATGACATCACTGATGACATCTCAAATGACATCACTGATGACAACTCAAATGACATCACTGATGACATCTCAAATGACATCACTGATGACATCACTGATGACAACTCAAATGACATCACTGATGACATCTCATTTGTCATCACTGATCACATCACTTATGTGATAATACAATGAACCTCTTCAGACTCTAATATAACCTTACATACACTCAGTATAAACAGACACTCACAGACTGTCACTCATCCATGGAGTTACTCACACACCTACTCAGTCATGCAAAGAATCAATCACACCTCCATTTCCTCAACTATAAAGTTATACACATCTTACTTATTCAAACATATAATAACACATATTTATTCTCTTATATAATCCCTGATACAAGCTCACAGTGATCGATACAGCCACTCACACATTCACTGGCTCTTATGTTCAGTTATTTATATATCTCAACTCTCACATGTATTGTGTTTTACATACGTACTTACTTGCTCATGTAGCAATGAGAAATCCATTCACTCACCAACACACCCATGCATAGTCAACCGCCCATATAGCTGTTTCCACATACACTCTTGAACTCATACTCCTAGTGAATCAACTGCTTACACATCTATGCACAGAGTCACGCACCTCCCAGCCACCCACACACACACTCAGCCTCCCATTCAAATACTTGGGCAACCAATCAATAACCCATATGGCCACTCTTATAGCTACTGATCAACACATGCAGCAGCTTACACAACAACAAACATACTGATGCACAAATTAAGACAGTTTAGTCACTAACCCATGCACTCAGTGAGACACATTTAATCACTCACTCATACAGTCAGTCATGCACCTACTAAATTCTTCATCCAGACACTTATACATCCACTCATTCTTCAATATGTGAAACATATTTTAACTTTACAGAAACATACAGTCACTGGGTGTTGTCATCAGTGATGTCATCAGTGATGTCATTTGAGATGTCATCAGTGATGTCATCAGTGATGTCACTGACCATGTCATGAATGATGTAATATGTGACATCATCAGCAGTGGATTGCGGGTGCGCGATATATAGTTAGCGCTTCTAACTATATATGGAATTTCAATGGTTTTATGCGAGTCAAATAAGGTTTTGTAAATGCTAATTCCTAACTATATATGGCCTATAACCTATGGTTTTTTCATTGAATATATATATATATATATATATATATATATATATATATATATATATATATATATATATATATATATATTAACATTGAATTAGATGCTGTGCAGTGATATGCTCCTCAATGCTTAAATTGTAAAGATTTAATTTCATACTCTGAAATGCACCACAGTGTGCAGGTCCTTAAATGACAATATAATGTGTACATGATAAAAACATGTATAAAAAACAATACCAAGAGAAAAGGAAACTGTAAATTCGACATCCTTCTTTTCACATGCCCAGAGATTCTAAGATGCTATTTTTCAGATTTCTGTAGTAAGGAACTGACTTTCTGCAGGAATCTGGTGGCCCTACATGCTACCTGTAACAATTGAATATTCAGTGCAAACATTACTGCTGGCCAACATGATCTAATTTGAAATGTATGAAATGCTTGTAATGAATAATACTGTCTCAAATTGTTCACAGTTGGACAAATGCACAGTAAATGAATCAGAGTTTCTTACACTTGGCCACAGAGTCTGCAGAGTGTTGTTGGCCATGTTTGTTTCCATACTGGAACCTGACCTTTTGAGTTGGAAGCCCCCAACCGAATTATAAGTAGCAATTGTTGAATAGCTGTTGTTATGTGATAGATAGACTAGGTATGGCTGAGGGGAACGTCTCTCATATCAGAATAATACTATCAAGCTGTGTTTTTTCTTTGCTAGGGCGGCTTTGTCTATGATCCAGGCTTTTTCTTTTGCTGCACTATTGGCTATTTTTTTCAAAGCTGCAAAGCTGTAGTTAGTGTTCCAGGCTTCTTGCATTTTGAGGGTTACCAATGCTTCTTCTAATACTGTTTTCCAGGCTTTTTTTTCCCATTGTCTGATTCTTTATTTTGGTCCAACAGTGCCCCAACAAGGAATCCTCTTGTGCTGCTTTTAGTTTCTAACACGTTTTTATTATTGCTGCTTGTCTTACTGGGTGTTAATTTAATAGCCCGAATTCCAGATGTACTTGTGCTTGAAATACAAACTGCAGGATCTGAAAGATGTATTTGAATAGCCCTGATTGTTGGAGATTCAGGAAGTTTGCATCTTGCCCTTTGAATAGTTACGAGCTGCACGTAAGAGTTGGAAGAAACTTAGCAGCAATGACTTTTAATAAATATAAATTGGATGGGCACTTCAGTTTTGTTTTTAGTAGATTTAGAGCAAAGCGTAATTTATTTGCCTGGGATTTTCTGTTTAATAGGTGATCTTTTAATGTAAAACTTGAGTCTACCACTACTCCTAGGTAATTATATGCCACACTCTCTTCTATGGTATTTCCTGCTGCGTGCCATTTACATTTTTTGTTTTGTCCTATGTGTGATGAAAAGCAGATAACCTTCATTTTTATGTAATTAATGAACAAACCATGCTCCCTAGTATATTTGAGCAGCATTGTGATGGAGCGCTGTAGGCCTATAGGGGTCTGGCTACATAGGACAATGTCGTCTGCGTACTGTATGCTTCTTATTTTGCAGTGTGCTATCTTTGGAGGATGGCTTTGAACTTTTGTTAGCCTCTTATCCAGGTCTGGCGCCTGAATTAAAAATTGGATGCAAGATGCTCCCTCTCCATGACGATGGTATACTTTCCATTTGAAAAGTGTGGTGGAACAGTGGGGTAAGGTGTTCTGCTCAGAATAATTGGTCATGTTTAAAGAGCCCATTTGGCAAACCGTTTGGGCCAGGGGCGCCAGTGGACCATAGTTTTGTTATGACCATTTGTACCTGGTAAGTTTTAATCCAATTTTCTTCAAATTTTTGTTCGGGTTCAATGCTTATTTGTTGGTATTGGATAGTGTGATATATATTTACCTTAAGTTGTAAATTTGTCGCTTTGTGTCTTCACCCGTGATCTGATCTTTTCCCCGTAACTTCCTAATTTCCTGATTTAGAGTACTTTTTTTACACACTAAGGAACCAAGGGGCTCTGAAGTTATTGGCCTTGATTTGCTTCTGTGGTTTTTGTTTTGGTATCCAAATTTATCAATTAGACTTATGATCGTCTTTTCCCAATTTACCCAATGCTCTGCCATTCTTTGTTCTTTTCCTTTTATCTGAACATTTTTTGAATGGGTCATTATTTCTTCGGTGCTCTTTCCATTCCATGCGAGTCTTTTTAAGTTATATGGGCTGGGGATTTCTAACAAGTCATTGCATGCTGGTACCCTAGCGACTTGAAGGTTGAAGTCAATTGATTACGGGCTATGATCGCTCTCCAGTCTATGGATTATTTGATGACTGACAATCCTTTGCAGTACCTCCAGGTCCACTATGGTATAGTCTAGTACTGATTGAGCCTGTTTGGCTATTCTGGTCGAAGCTGCTGGTCTTGTGGAAAGCGTCTGTTTAAAATGATCATACCGATTTCAGCAAGATTTGAGGCACACAGCTGGCCTTAAATATCCTTTTTTCGATGGTTTATTATTAGTGGAGGGATTGGTTTGACTTTAAATTCTTTTAGTTTATATTGTGTGTGTTCTGTTTGTAGTAAGAACATAATGAAGTCGCCTGACACTACAATTCCCGCCTATGGGAAAGTGGATTGCAAAGATTTAACCAATGCTTTGAGGGTGGCCATTTTCTCTTGTTTCGTCTTTGACCCTGGGTGAATGTAGGTATTACAAATTACCATTGGCCGTGCATCTTGAAAGTCTTGTGCACCAGCGGAGAGATCTTATGGTAGTACTATTTTGATACACTGAATCCATGTTTGTCAGACCCAATCAGATCATAAGTCCATGGTATGCTTGTACTAAGGTAGATTGATAATCCGCCGGCTGCCCTGCCAAGTGAGCTTCTTTTGGTGGCATGTTGTTGACCATTTATTTGAACAGGTGCTGTTGGGGAAACATCACTTACAACGCATTTATTACAACGGACTACCATTACAACGCAACCATTACAACGCAAACCATTACAACGCATTGCGCTGGGGGGCGCTCTAGGATAGGGAATATATTTAATTTACTATCCAACACCTTCCCTACTATCCACGGGGACTGGAGTTGGAATAGTAAATTAAATAAATCACTATCCAGCGCTTAAAAGCACTATCCGTTGTAGTGGTATGCGATGTAAAAACCGCGTTGTAACAGCAGGCGTTGTAATAGCCTGCGTTGTAACGACACCAATCCGTGCTGTTGACCAGGTTTTTTTGAGGAATACTTATAGATCTGCATCCTCTGTTATGGTGCCTAGTCCGTTTATATTCCACGAGCATAGTTTCAAATGGCATTTTCATGCTTTGTTTTTCCTGTATTCCATGGAGCTTGGTGTTGGGGGTAGACCTTTCCGAGTTTGAATGGTTGCTCCTGATGATCCTTGGTGGATGAAATGTAGATTGATCCATCCTTCCTTGGTGCTGGTAGGACCTACTACCCCCCTGAAGTAGTCCGCTGTCCGTTTGTAATCTTGACTCTGCCGTCGGGCATAACAGGCCTGGATATCTTTCTGTTTCCGTTAATCTAATTTCAATTCCCCATTTGGCAAAATCTTCTCTGTGCTGCCAAAATTCCTTTGGGTCGCTCCAAGTTACCACAATCTTTTCTTTCTCCTTTACACTTGGGAGTGGTTTGAATTGGATGCTTTCTATATCATTTGTTTTCAGATGTTTTAATGTTTCGATTGAGTTGGCAAGTTTTGAAATGGCACTCTGAGTGAGGATGTCATAATTCCCTCTGGAGCTGTAATGCGGGATGATGTCTAGCGTTGATGAACCTTTAGATAGTTTTGTCCTTCATTATCAATTGAATCCGGGAACCTTCTATTTTTCAATTCCCCTATGTATTTTTCCTCTGCTAGTGTGTTTTGGGCGTTTCTTTTTAATTTATTGACTGAGTTGAACTGGTCATTTTTCTGATCCTGTGCTTTTGCCTGGTTGCCTATTACTGACAAATGAACTGTCAAAACCTCTGGCGATTGTGTGGTGATTAATGGTTGTTGTGCTTTAACCATGGTGTTTCCATTTTGAGCCTTTGTATTTTAGGGAAGTATTGAGATATACTTTTTCGTTCTGCACAAGTCTTGTGTTTTAATGACCAGTCTACAATTCGTTTTTTTTATGCGACCATATGTGGGCTGGGAGTCTTTTGGACTACTTAGCTGCGCTGTTGTTAAGCCCGTTGGGGACATATTTGATCTACTATGGTCTCTGTCGTGTCTCCGCAGTGGGCGCCAGGCAGCAAATCACACTCGGGACACAGGTCGGTTATTCACTGATACTTTATTTACTTTCTCTGGGCAACTGGTTACATACACGTCCGTCCTCGTGCTCGTCCTGGTCAGTCTGCTGTCCTTCCTGTCCCTGACCGGATGTGGTGTCCGGTGACCTGGTCACCTCCCTCATGACCCACAGGGTCCTAGTGTCCTCTAGTCTCCAGTCCTGTCATCCTATCTGTCGGGTCACGACATCTCCCCCTTTGTTGCAGTTCTTCTGATTATTTCCGCCCCCTCGGCCCTTGACAGCATTTGCTGACTGTTATGGTGAGAAAAGAAAAAGGGAGAGAGAGAGAGAGAGATAGAGAGAGAGAGAGAGAGAGAGAGAGAGAGAGAGAGAGAGAGAGAGAGAGAGAGAGAGAGAGAGAGAGAGAGAGTCCCCATGTGTCTGGTCAACCCGTCTCTCCAGTTTCTGACTCCTACGTTTTATCACTTAGTCTCTTTGTCCCCTTGCATTCTCATTTTGGTCGCCGTTCTCTGCCATCTGCGTTTGCTTCTGGTTGTTGGTTGTCTTCCTTTTGCTCTCCGCTTGCCAGCCTTTCTTCGTCTGTTTCTAGCTCCTTGCCGTGTGCCCAATGTCATGCGCCAGCTGGTACTATCTCCGTTGGCTCCTCTCTTTCTGTGTCTGCCCTTTGTTTTGTTTGTTCCCTCAGTGATTCTTTTCCGTTCTCTTCCTCTTTCTCTGGTCCCTGCGTCTTCTCTTTGTTTGCTCTCAGTGTGTCTTTTACTTTTTTCCTTGTCATATATCATAGTTATGAGTCCCATTGCTTGGGCGATGCTGTTGCTCAGCAGGCAGGGGCCTGGGACATCGCCTTTCAACACATGCATGTCCTCTTTGTTCTTTTGATCTTTGTACCTCAGTTCCTCTGTGAATTTTCCTAGGTTTGTTACCTGTTTCTTCGACCCCCAGGTGTAGATCTTCACTTTGGACGCTCTCAGTGTCGGCTTGGCTTCCATCTTCTCGTACTCTGATGCACACACGACATTGCATGTTGCACCACTGTCCAGTAGAAATTCCGCTTCATGTGCTCCTACTCCTATCTTTGCCAAGTCCGTCTTTTCTTGGGGGCTTCTGCCTGTACGGTGTGTTTTTTCTCCTTTTTCGTCTCTCCCACTCAATTCTGTGTGAACCTCCGACATGTGGTATAGTCTTTCCACTTTTTCTTCTTTCTCTTCTTCACCTGACTCTCGTGATGAGCTTCTCCTTTCTCTGTCGACATACCTGACGTGCCTTGTTGTCGACTCTTGTTGTCTGCCTGTTGCTCCTCTGTCATCTCTGAATCGTACGCCTTGGCACATACTGGCGTAATGATTTCTTCCATTACATATTTTACACGTCTGGCCAAACGCTGGGCACGGGCCTCTGTGTGGAAATTCCATTCCGCACCTGTAGTATGTTCCTTTAGGTTGTCTCCTCTCTTTTTGTTCCCTCCAGTCATTCTTCCACCGGCCTGTGTGGTATCTGTTTGTCATGAGGTGTGCACTTTCTATTTTGACGTTTTTCCCTCTTTCCATTTCTTTGGCATGTTCCGTTGCTCTCGCTTCTGCTCTCGCTAGTGACAGGATGTTCTCCAGTGAGGTTGGTTCTTTTAGTATTCTTGCCCTGAATACTGTGTCACGACAGCCCTCTATGATCCGTAGCCTTATTGCTTGCTCGTTGTCGGATTTGTCGAACTCACAATGTGTCACCAGTTTTCTTAGCCTTGTCGCGAACTCGTCTAGCGTTTCGTCGACTTGTTGACATGCAATTGTAAATGTATATCGTTCGAAGTCAATATTTTGTTGTGGGTCAAATTTGGCCGTTAGACATTTCTTTAATTTCTCATATGACTTTGTTTCTTCGGTTGGCAGTGTCACCAGAAGTTCTTCGACGTCATCCCCTGCTAAGTTCAGCAGTAACCCTAATCTCTTTCCTTCTGTTACATCGGTTTGAGGAAATAGAAATTTTTAGGTAGTCAGTGTGACCCCCACTCGCACCCTACCCATGCACCCATGTTCCATGTATGTTGTGTAATTCCTTTCCCGTGCCTGCCATGAAGACGCATATGCATTTGCGCCCAACGTTAACATGTCAGTTATTCAGTTCTCCAAGAAAACCACGTTAATTTGGCTTTTAGGCCTATGGTGCCAACGTCTTTACATGGTGCACTTTTAAATATCGCCAAGCACACGTTCTTCACGATTTTCTGGCTCAGCCGAGCCAGGCCCTTAATTGAGGCTCCGAGTCTTTTCTGTCTCTAAAAGCTACAATTTAAGTATGCATCCCTGACCTCTACCTTACTTCCTGCTCAGACGAGCGGTGCCCGGCCCGGCCTGGCCTGCCTGCCAAGACGGTATTTTGCCTACAAGTTATCTGCTCAGCCTCCGCAAAAACACATTCAGGTTCAGTGAAATAGGTAAACATATTCCAGCCTGCAGAGCAAAGGGCCCAGCTTTCCTGTCTCCTTGCACGTAATTTACTGCACCTGTTACCATGGTAGACCCATGGCCCCCGCGCATTTCATGAAGAACCATATGCGCGCACTAGCATTCAGTATTGAACGGCCTCTGCCCGAGAGACCTTTTACTTCAGACAACACATCCTCCAAACATAAGATATCAGATATGTTATAGGTGCAGGTCGTTCTGACACCCCAGACACCAGACTCCTCTACTAGTGCTAAAGTCAAGCCCCCAGCTCCCCCCAGTTACACGACATGCTCAGTTGCGCACGCATCCAGGGTAAAAGTTTCTGCTGACCCTGCAGAATTTCTCTATGTATCCACCCACCTATGACACTTCTGTGACGTCTTCCAGCACACACCTCCGTGTACGCCCTTGTACACGCCTTCTTTTACGCCCATGTGTTCTTATCTTCTCTTTTTCACTTGTTACGCCTACTGTATTCATTTCAGTTATACAGTTTTACTATATATAATGTGTGATGTTAATAAAATGTTGAATATCCCTTCCTGAACCTTAGTGGTGATGGAACCCGATGTCCAGTATCTCGAGATACTTAATTAAAGCCCGTATGACTCAGATACCACGGACTCTGCCTCTCATTTTTTAGAGCTATCCTTATTGTCATTTAATGTATAGAAAAATAGTCCGGTAAATTTATATACCACATAATTTGGCGCCCGTATAGGGACCCCCTCCCCTTCCCCACTCGCCGGCGATGTAACGCAGGCCCCTGACCCCTTCTACAGCCGTGACGGACTCCTGTGCACACCTGCGGGTTTTCCTGCTATCTCCCTCAGGCCCACGGAGGAGACGGAGACTGCGGTCCGGCATCCAGACGAGGCGGTGAGGAATGCGGAGAGTCCCGACCAGAGCCCAAGCCGAGAAAGCAAGGTCCGAGGTATCTGGAAGCCCACCTGTTCCGAAGCGCATGCGTAGTAGCAGCCAGACGCCGTAGCAGTCCAGTCCAGTCCAGCGTCGAGTTTCCGAGGCCTTCAGTTCTGTTTCCCGGTGAGTACCGTTGCTGGGGAGCATCTAGACGGGTTCATTAATTTGTGCCCGGTCAAGACGGGTCTGGGTACACAGATCCGGTCAAGACGTGTTCACTTAGGTGGATACGGTATGACGTGTCTCTTTATGGGACCGGTATGTCTGTACTGTTTTAGCAGTGCATCTAGTGATCCAGTATTCTAGTGATCCAGTGTTCTAGTATTGTTTCTCTATGTACCAGGTAGTATTCAGTCTGAAAATGTTTTAATGTGTTAAATGTCGTGGTATGAGTGATTGTTTGCTTTTCATTACTGTGTTTATTGTGTTCACGTTCAAGTAAGGTTCAATTATCCTCCTGGATCTCAGTGCGGCCTTCGACACTGTAGACCATCCCACCCTAATCCACCGACTGGGAGAAACCGGACTAAAGGGTACGGCCTTGAAATGGCTAGAATCCTTCTTATCAGGACGCTCCTTCCAGGTGCAGGAAAACGACAGCTGCTCATCCACCATCCCCCTCCGGTGCGGAGTACCGCAGGGCTCATCCCTGAGCCCTACGTTATTCAACGTGTACATGGCCCCACTGGAGAAGAGGGTCAGCTCGTTCGGCGTGTCAATTATTAACTACGCCCACGACACTCAGCTGGTCGTAACCCTTTCACACCCCCACCACGCCCCATCCGATCTCCACAGCTGCCTCTCCGAAGTCCACCGATGGATGAATCTCTCCTCGCTGAAACTGAATGGGTCTAAGACTGAGATCCTCTTGATGGGCCACAAGGGGCCCTCTCTGCCACCTCACCTTTGGCCCAGCTGCCTAGGTGACCCTCCTGTACCCAAGGAAGAGGTCAAGAGCCTTGGTGTGTGGATCAAGAAGGACATGAGCTTTAAAACCCAGGCCAAAAGAACGGTAGGGACATGTTTTGGGCTACTCAGAGCCTGCAGGAAGATCTTCCCCCTGCTCCCCGATACCGCAAGGAGGCTCCTCATTCAGGGTCTAATCCTGGCAAGATTAGACTACTGTAACGCCATCTACCTGGGAGCCCCTGAAGCCACCCTGAACTCGCTGCAAAAAGTCCAAAACGCCGCCGCCCGCCTACTCACGGGCACACCAGGAAGATCCTCCGCCAGGCCGGCTCTTAAATCCCTCCACTGGCTCCCAGTCAGAGAAAGGGTAGTCTTCAAGGCCCTCTGTCTGGCCCATAAAACCCTCAACAATAACGGCCCCCCTCTTCTCAAAGAAATCCTAATCCCCTACAAAGCGGAGAGAGACCTCCGGTCTAGCGTAGAAAAACTTATCGTAGTGCCCAGAGTTAGAAAAGCCAAGACCGGTGGCCGTCGTTTCTCGGTTCACACGGCCAAACAGTGGAACCATCTACCACGAAGACTCAGGACAGAACCGAACTACCTCCAGTTCAGAAAAACCCTAAAGACCCTCCTTTTCCCGCAGACATAATTTCATCAGACGGCAGAAACCCTTGGAGAAACAGGTCAGCGCTGGGATGCTCTTCGAGTTACTACGCGCTTTATAAAACCATTAAATAAATAAATAAATAAATAATAAATTATGCCACTGTTTTCGAAATTACGTCAGATAGGAACCAGGAAAGGGATACTCGAAGAAGCAGTTCCCGTCCCGCCTAGGGACACTCCTGGACATTCTATGTACCATAAGCATGGCTTAGATGCCATACTGTATTTAGACTTATGGGTTGATTATACCAAGGATCTAGAAGAGAAGTATAGATGGCCTGTCTCAGGGACATGGGATGCTAAATGCATCATGAGAGTAGAAGAAGCACTATGGAAAAAGAAAGCCAGACAATCCCAGAAAGATGCCATAGAATTATGGCGTAAAGAATCGCATAGAAGAGCAGAGAAAGAACTTAGAAAAGCAGAGAAAAGTAGAAAGGAATCCGAAAAAGCCCAAGAAAAAGAATTACTAGAAAAGGTGAACGAGTTAGAACAGAACAATTAGACCGACAAAGAAATGCCCTTATTACAGGTGTGTATCCTGTTCTCGCCGAGGGCCTACCCAAGGCGACCCCGGAAGTACCCCGTAACTTGCCGCCACCATTGGTCCCGACTAAACTCCGTCATAGACAGACCGCAGCGGACATTTTCCTTTCTTCCTATTTAGATGACGTTGCTCCAGAGTATACTAATGCACGTGTACCACCTACTATTAATAATCCCCAACATCCTGTTCAGGACACGAGTTCCCCCATTGTTTCTTCCCCTACTGTTCCTCCTGCCACTGGTCCTGGCAATCCCTTTACGCCAGCAACCCAGGGCCAACCTACATTACCTACACCTACTACTACTACACCTACTTTACCAGCTCCATTACCACCACCGACAGCACAGCCAGTAATAGTTGATGGTCACACTCCAGGAGGAGCAGTAGGAGGTCTCCCTATCACCCCGCCTCAAATAAAACGAACCACACTCAGAGAAGCAGCATTACAACGCACACCAAAAGTAACTACATACGCAGCCCTTAAACAGTATCTTACTGATTGTAGATATGATGCAGTACCTGGCGAAGACCAGATGATCCTATATTCAATACGTTTACGACGGGTTACAAACTATTTGACTATTTTCCAGATATGAAAGAACATTTAAATAACATATACCATTTTATCAGAACAGGGGAGAGACCAGACAGTATTCAAGAGGCCATGGCACACAGGAAGGTGGAGACTCAAAATATGATCTTACAGTTTTTGATAAATTGTTTGATAAGGAACGAGACCAGCCTGGTTGTAATAAAGAAGAGATGAAGGTTCTGACAAAATGGAGTGACAACATAGCCGATGGCAAACATAGTAGACAGGCTTGTATAGAAGCCATGTACAGAAAGATTCATAAGGTAATTATAGACATACACGAAAGGGAAAGAGCAGAGAGAGAGGCCGATAGAGAGGTTGATGATGTAGTTTCAGAAGACGATGATATACGAATTGAAAACCCCGATAACCCAGATAGAATAGCGTACGTAGGTAGGACAAGACCTTTTGACAAACCCATACGCCTAGAAAGCAAGAAACGTTTTCTTTCTCCCATACCAGAACAATGTTCTCTTGAGCATTTATTCCAAGCCACTGATAAAGTACTAAAACAACAAATAGGTTATAGTGAGCTTAGCTCCATGCATGAACAGGTACTAGCCCGGTCAGCAGTACAATGGGCTGGCAATACTAACGTATATAAAGATGATTCAGTAGCGCAAACATTTTTGAATCTTTCCCCAGACGAGCAGCGATTGGCCGGTATGTACATGATTCAACATCTCATTACATTGTATGAAAGTCAGCATTCTGATCCAGGTCCCCTATATAATATACTGGACGAGTTACTCCTAGGTAGATGGAGAGGCCTAGGTACTGATTTAATTAATGTCATTCTAGAACAGCGACACAAGTACAGAATTTTCCTGACTCCACATTTTGTTCCCGTTCCACCCCCAGTAAGGAAAACATTTTACATAGACAGACAGAACCCCTTACGAGAAGTTCATCCAGTCCGGAGGGCAGATGATACGCTTGAACGAGTATTCGTATACACACCCTTGACGAAAATGGAATTATTGGAAATGAAAAAATTAGTTCCCTGTCACGATAAAGATCCAACAGGGTTTCACCGTGAATTAAAAGACATGCTCCAAATGGGGGAGTATACGTATCCCGATATCATTAAAATGCTGAAAGTTCTGTTGCCTGCTGGCATTTACGAAAAACTTAAAGAAAAAGAATGGGAGGTGGGAGAGAAAAAGATTGTTTGGGCAGAATTAGAAGACGAAGAAAATACACGAGTCCCTGGTACTGGTCTTGGGGACAAAGCCAAAGCATTACCAGGATTATTAGTACAGGTCTTGCCGAGGTTATTGACAACTAAAAAGGAAGACTGGGATGCAATCTCAGCCTGCAAACAGAAACAAGATGAAGACACTAGTGATTTTTATTCCAGATTCGAAAAATGTTTCATTATTAATAGCGGTCTGAAGACGAGTAGTGAATTGTACCCACATCTTTTTGTGACCAAATTAGTAGAGAATTCCTTACCACAAGTTAAAAATAGAGTACTAAAGGTAGAGAGTACCTGGCAAGCTAATACCCCTTCCCAAATGTTACAAATGTTACAGTACCACCAGAACCGAATTCGAGAAGAACACGAACATGAACAGAGACGTATTAAAGACACGAAAATGAAAGTACTAGTTGCTCAGTCTGTCCCAGCAGATGGTCAGAAGAGAAGGGAACTGCAACTACTGTAAACAGCCAGGTCACTATATAAATGAATGTGCCCTTCTGAGACATAATATAGCTACAGGAAAAACGAAAGAAAGACCGCGTCCACCTAGACAAGAACATGTTCCACAAAATATTCCTCAGAACACGCAACCTCCACAGAATCCACAACAGACAGTAGCTGTACCACAGCCTCAACGTATTGCTGCCACACAACATGTCACGCAACAAATGTACCAGTATGCTCAGTCAGATTATCCCGATTATCAGCAGTACTCATGAAACAGCCTAGAGAGGGAGGTTGGCTTGCCCCTTATCGAGGTTCCTGTAGATCAAGAGGGTCCCTATGTACATAGTCAGGTATTAGGGAAAGACAGAAATTTTTTGATTGACACAGGGGCGAGCAGAACTACCATCAGTCATGACGAGGTTCCAGGGGCACCCCTCTCAGGCTCACAGAATGTTTCCCTGGGATTTTCAGGAAAGCCTATTGTTAATGAAGTGTCAAAACCAGTTCCCCTAGAAGTTGGTCCGTTATCTCGAACTACAGACTTGTTGCTTACGAAATCATGTCCTGAAAATCTGCTTGGTATTAAAACATTGAAAGCACTAGGAGCAGTAATATGTTGTTCTCCGGAAGGAGTGAGATTGTTTTTACGTGATTTTAAAGGTCATTATGTGTTAAGAGATTTTGATCCAAGGTTGCAGAATGTACCACAGCATTTATGGGCACAAGGCCCGACTGATGTAGGTTGTATGCACATTACACCTTACCGTGTTACTCTCAAACAAGGAGTTGTACTGCCTCGAATCTGACAATACAAGTTACCACCTGATGATGTAGCGGCTTTACTGAAAATTGTTGACGAGCTCATTGCACAGGGAGTGGTTGTAGAAACTGACTCCAATGTATGTAATTCCCCTATCATTCCGATTCTTAAACGAACTGATCCAAATGCACCACCGGTCTACAGATTGGTGATTGACCTTCGAGAATTAAATAAATGCATCATACCGCAGTACCCTGTGGTCCCAGACATTTCATCTTTATTGACTGCTATTGACTCAGAAGCTGCGTTCTTCACTGTAATCGATCTCAAGAACGCCTTCTTTAGTGTCCCCATCCACCCAGAAAGCCAATATCTTTTCGGATTCTGTTTATATGGCCGAAGCTTCAAATTTGCACGTGCTCCTCAAGGATTCACAGAAAGCCCTAGTATCTACAGCCAAGCTTTAAAACGACAACTAGACAGTATTCACATGCCTCCTGACACTGCCCTACTCCAATATGTTGACGATCTGTTAATTACAGCACGGACCGAACGTGACTGCGAACGCGCATCACTGACTGTCTTGTATTTCTTGGCCGAAAAGGGGCATAAAGTGTCCCCATCGAAGCTACAATTCTGTGCCCAGCAAGTGGTATACCTTGGACACTTGCTGTCCAAGAGGGGTAGACAGTTGACACCAGACCGCATTCAGTTAATCGCACATCTTCCACAACCCAAGACACAAAAGGAAGTACGGGCCTTCATTGGCCTCACTTCTTACTGCAGACAATGGATTCCCCAGTATGCATATCTAGCAAAGCCACTCATACAGTTGACAACGCAGGAGGCAGCGACTTCGACTGTCCTCCCTTGGACTCAGGAACATACACATGCTTTTGATGAACTGAAGAAAGCCTTATGTCAAGCACCTGTTTTAGCGACACCATGTTACAGCAAACCTTTTACACTTTTTGTTACTGAACGCGATGGCACAGCATTATCTGTTCTGACACAAGATCAAGCAGGAAAACACAAGCCTTGTGCTTATTTTTCTAGTACATTGGATCCAGTAGCCCAGGCTCTGCCTGCGTGCCTGAAATCAGTTGCAGCAACAGCTCTAGCTATCAGACAAAGCGACTCAATAGTGTTAGGACATCCCCTGACAGTACAGGTTCCACACTCCGTGGAAGTTCTCCTAAACAGGACACAGACTCAGCACTTGACCATAGCACGACTGACAGGATATGAATTGACACTGTTTCAGCCACACATTGAGATCAGACGTTGCAACACTTTAAACCCTGCTACATTGTTACCCTCGAGCACAACAGACCCTACACCACATGACTGTGTGGAAGTCATTGACACAATTACGAAACCAAGACAAGACTTGACAGACATTGCCTTACCCGATCCGGACCTGACACTTTATGTGGATGGTTCATGTATGAGAACAAGTACAGGAGAGTTAGTGGCCGCAAATGCAGTGACCACCGAAACTGGAGTCATAGAAACACATCGCCAAGAACCTGAAAGTAAACATATACACAGATTCACAGTATGCATTCGGAGTCGTACACGACTTCGGCGTTCTCTGGCAAGAGAGAGGTTTTTTGACCTCCCACGGAGCCAAGATCCAGCATGGTCCCCTCATTCAAGCTCTGTTAGAAGCAATACATTTGCCTACAGCCATAGCCATCATGAAGTGCAAAGCACATACTAAAGTCACAGACACTATTTCCCAGGGTAACGACCTGGCAGATCGAACAGCTAAACTCACAGCTCAGACTCAAACAGACACATCGACTGACATAACAAAGACTGAAATAACTCCACTGACACATTGCATGACAGTCAGGGATCCCACACAAGATGTACTCGACATACAGACACATGCCACTCCTGACGAAATCAAGAAATGGACTGAACAAGGAGGGATCCAGACAGATCAGGGATGGTTGACGAAGGGAAAAGCCACATGGTTTCTACCTGACTCTATGGTTCAAGTTATCATTAATACAGCACATAGTCCAGCACACTTAGGAGAAAAAGCCATGTTAGACAGTATCCAGAATATTTGGTTCAACAAGCATTTACGTGCAGCAGCAAAACAGAAAGTGCGTACCTGCATGATCTGTTGTCAGTTCAATCCAGGCAAAGGCATTCCCGTGGAACAAGGTGGATTCCATCCTCCTGACCATCCTTCTGAAGTCCTCCAGATGGATTATATCCAGATGGACAGATGCCGAGGATTCAAGTATGTCCTCGTAGTCGTATGTGCCCTTTCCAGATGGACAGAAGCTTACCCAGTCCCAGATTACACTGCTGTAACCACTGCCAAACAGTTGGTCCGTGAATTTTTCCCGCGATACGGCTTGCCCCGTGTCGTATACTCAGATAATGGCCAGCCATTCTCGTCCGAACTCATGAAACAGGTGTCACTCCTGTTAGGTTACCAGTGGAAATTTCATTGTGTACGACACCCGGAAGCAGCAGGTCTCGTTGAGAGACATAATCAGACCCTGAAAACACGTTTAGCAAAAGTCTGTGCAGAAAAAGGTGTAGATTGGATGGTAGCCTTGCCGGTTGCCCTCTTTTACATGCGAATGGTAGCTCATTCCAGAACAGGGCTATCCCCGTACGAAGTGGTCTTTGGCAGACCACCGAATATGTGGGGGACGCCTATGCCGCGTAAAATTACTGATGTTGATAGTAACATGCTGACAGATTACCTGGCTTCCTTGATGTCTGCACTACTATCTTGTCGTTCACAGGTCGCGGCTGCCTTCCCGGACAACACCCAAGTGAAACCGCACGAAATCGTTCCTGGAAACTTTGTACATATACGAAATTTTGACCGTTCAAGCCCTCTGGAGCCCAGGGGAAGGAACCGAAACTGGTGTTGATGACCACGAGGACAGCGATTAAAGTAGAGGGAAGAAAAGGTTGGATCCATTCCAGCCACGTCAAACGTTTTCATGGACTGAATCCAGAGACTTTACCCAAGGACTGCCCCGCTCCCGATACAGACTCTAAACTCCCCCTGTTAGAGAAAACTCCGCAACAGGAGTATAAATCAAAGTTGAGGTCTAGTAAGTCAGACAGCGTTTAATTGTTTAAGTCCCCCTCGGGTGAAGCGGTTAGACAGGTTTCTGACATGTATAAGATAGACCCAAATAGTCAGAGAGATAGACAGAAAGTCAAGAAAATGAAATACTGTAAAGATCTGCGTAGCAGATGCATCATAACATTGCTTTTTATGTTTTTTCTGAGTATTACGATCATATGTATAAGCTGGACGTTACATATTTTCTTTCCTCTTGGTTCACATGTACATTCTTCTTCCAATGACACCATCCGAGGTTCTGTGAAATCTGAACCTGTGTTTAAAATATCATTATTCTGCTATGATTCTGATATCAGAGAAACGAAAATGGCAAGTTTAATATGTGTGTGTATTTTCATCACGATACAATGATGCATGCAGGAGTTATTGGCAAATTCATTCTGAGCCCACAAGCTCCAGGTTGTGAATAGCGTCCATTTTAGTTGTTGCCCTTTACATAGGCATATACATGAGCCAATGATTCTTAAAGGACACGTATTCCTTAGCTTGAGTTCTTCCTGACTCCCATTTGACCTGAACAGGCTGAATCTGCCTACGTGATGTTGGCCTCACCAAACCAGTCCATGCCCTCTAGTCAATCTATATTAAAGATCTGAGCAACTTGTTGTGTACATTGGCCTGAGCAAGATTAGAAGGCCAACTACAGTAGCCATGCCTGTTTATGACCAACAAGCATCCCTTATCCTACATTTCTATCTTCCACACCTGGCTCTGTTTCTCTGCTTCTGGGCTTTTACAATGGGGAGGTGACCGTTTATATGATGGGGAGGAAACCAGTTCTATTGTGAGTTTCTCCGGCCTGCACAGGAAAATATGTGAAGTTTGACATATGTTCATGATGGAAGATGGTTGGACAGTTTGGGCAAGCAAACTGGTATTTGTAATTATAACATGCTTTGTTAGTAACATGGGAGTGACCTACAATGATGTGTTTCAAAGCAAGAATGTGAGCCTAGGGCCAAACTTTTTGTATAAAAAGCCTGCCTGAGAAAGCTCAGGCAGGCTCCCTCTTTCAGCTGTAAAACTACAGTTGGACGACGAAGCCTCATAATTAATTATAATAAAGATGTCTTTTGATTTTACAGATTGGCTGTCAATTCCTTTGCTGCTTTATTATGCAAACTGCTGGATAGATCCCTGGTGGGGAGAGTGAGTCATTTTACACGTTTCCTCAAATGGCGCATCCAACTGTGGGCCTTATCATGGAGTGGTTATCTGCAGGAGTATTTTGTCAAAGGATGGAAAAACTACTGGGGAAGACAAGACAGAATTCTACCAAAAAGAGGTACTCTGGGCACAGGGTTTTCTGGGGGATTATCTGTCTCTGCGGCCCAGTATGTTTTTTTATTTTTCTGACTTAAAACTCTCCTAAAGATGTCACTCCTGACTAAGGAACCCATTCTTTTTTTTGCTGTAAGTATTTTTTAACAGACTGTTAGTGCAGTGGGGAATTGACTGTTACAATTTGGATAAATATTTGTGTATATGCAAATTGCAATTTGTATAGGCAGTTAGTGAAGAGATATTTTCTCCATCTGCTTTAGTTGAAGTATAAAAGTGGGTCGCTCCCAGTTCTTTGTGGTTCTGAGTCCTTAGTTATTTATTGGTCGCAGAAATGTGACGCGGTCCTTAGTATTTATTGATACTCTTGGTTGCTTTTGTAGATTATCACTGGTTGCTTTTGTTAAGATAATCTTTGGTTTGGGTACCGGTACATTTGGTTCATTTGGTAGGCCTTTGGTTGCTGTGGTTCAGATTATCGCAGGTTGCTTTAGTTGGATAATCTTCCTCAGTATTGGTTCCTTAGTATTATTTGAACACTGCAGTATTCAAAAACCGTGGGTCACGTACATTTGCGTGTATATCGTTGGAGATAGCCCCATGAAGTTTGAAACCCGACTAGTGAGCGCAGATGCCTGGTCGCGGTATTTTGTTTTGTATTAGTACTGACTAGGTTGCAACAAAGGATTCCCGGTTGGAGGATTCGCGTCTGATACCTCCGGTTGGAACTCTAATTTATGAGCTCTCTCTAAAGGTCTGTGAGGCTGTCCCTTTTGCAGCCTTCTGGAAATCTGTTGAAGAATTTAAAAAAACAAAAAAATAGGAACTAAAATGTTTTTGTTGTAAATATGGTTTACAACTAGTATTGGCAGGTTATTTTTGAGGACAGTCTGTAGGCTGTTCCTGGTTTCTGTCCTAAGTGTTGACCTATGGGTTAAAATGTGTGTTTAAATGTCTATGTTGTTTGTGGGTTTTGTTGTAAATTGCGACGGCGCTATGTACAAGAAATGGTTAGAGCGCGCTGTTTTGTGTGTCCTGAGTGTTTTACCCCCCCCTTCTGTTTTGTGTCTGGAATGAGCTCAATGTATGTATGTGTATGGGTCACGTTCAATAGATGTAAATAAGGCTCCAAAGAAAAAAAAATGAAAAAACGAAATTGCCTGTTCTTTAGACGCACGGTGTTAGATGTTCACAGCCAAGTCTTTTCAACTGCAGTATATCTAATAAGAATGTTCATTCAGCCAGCACCTCTCTAGTTAAACACGGGTGGTGGAATTTTACAAACAGTCCTTTTTAAATAAATGTGGCGCAGTAATCTCACACATTCCCAGTTAGGCAGCTGCGCCTAGGCTTGCGTGTTAATATGTATCTAAATAATAGGCTAGGGATGTAGTGAGCGTTTTACATGTAGAACAGTCACAAATAGCAATAATTAGGTTTCATTAGGAGAAAATAATAGTTAATTATGAAAAATAAATATTAAAAACAAGTGCTACAAAAATCGTTTTTTAATATTTGTGAAGCTTAACACTCATACTATGACCCCCTAGCATTAAAATGTTTGATTTAAGTTATGTTGTACCACGAAAATGACCAAACACTTCTGTGCGCAATTTCCCTTACCCTAGGCGCAAACAAGCTCATTTCTATAAGGTATAACTTAGTATTTTTAAATGTATGACTCATAAATTAGGTAGTATACATTCTAGTAATACCCATTATGCAATAAAATTGTAGAATATTTATTTCTTAGTATCTAGAATACCAAAGTCGATTTTCAGATAAATAGACTGTTTTAAATGGTTTCAGGGCCCCTTTTTAAAGTGTCTCTTTAGTAAATACATACATTTAGATCTTAATATATATGTTTGCAGGTTGTGCATTCTTATG